>NC_134534.1:73777500-74100833 GCF_050624435.1 Tenrec ecaudatus | reverse complement strand
TATTTCAAAATATTTTTCCATTTCTCCTAGGTTTTCAAACTTGTTGGAGTACAATGTTTGTTAGTAGTGTATTGATGTTTTATTTCATTTGTATCTATTTAATGTTGCCTTTTTCATCTATAATTGTAAATATTTACATCTTCTCTTTTTCCCTTTTTAAGTTTTCCAGTGATTTATCATATTTGCTAATTGTTTCAAAGAACCAACTTCTTGTTTTATTAATTTTTCCCATTTTCCTGTTTTCCAGTTCTCTTATTTCTGTTATAATTTTTATCATTTCTTTTCTAATGGTGGTTGAGGTTCTATCTTGTTGCTTTTGTTCTATTTGTTGGAGATAGTGTTAAAGTGTTGATTTGGGGTTTCTCCTCTTTTTTCTTGTGTGTGTAGATTACTATAAATTGCTCTTTGATAAATGTGTTTGCTGTGTCCCAAAGGTTTGGGGCACATTATCATTCTCATTTGTTTCAAGGAATTTCTTGGTTTCCTTCCTTATTTAATCTGTTACTGTGTTAGTCCAGGTAGACTAGAGAAACAAATCCATAGACACTCACATGTGTATAAGAAAGAGGTTTATATAAAGAGTAATTGTACACTAAGAATATATCCCAGCCCAGTCCAGAGCAAGTTCAGAAGTCCAATATTAGCCATATGTCTCATACCAATCTATAAAGTTCTCTTCCGACTCATGAAACACATGCAATGATGCTGAATCCAGGAAGATCACAGGCTAGTGGGCAGGAAGTCTTGTGGGCCAGTCCAGTGGCATTGTAAGCATCTCAGTGCTGGCAGGGGTCTCCCCGTGGCTTCTCCAGTTCCTAGGGCACAGAGACTATCAGCATAGTGCCATGTGTCTTGTCAGTAGAGCGTCTCTCAGGGAATGAGCCAAGAGAGAGAATCTGTCCTGCCTCTAAGGAGAAAATCCAGCAATTCTCAGAGTCATCAGGAGAAGGCCAGGCCAAACCAGAGGTCTCATTGACTTTACAATGATTGACAGACTAGTCACCACCCCTTCACTCATAATTCTCTCAAATTGACACCAGATTATATAACTACCATAGTTACCCAGTTGTTTTGAAGTCATATGTTATTCATTTCCATGCGTTTGTTTTTATGTTCTTGACATATTCAGAGGTGCTCTCGGTATTTCTCTCTAGCTTGCTGACTTTGAAGTAAACCACCATTCTGTGGATTACCTAGGTGGGCAGATCCACGTGGCAAGGATTTTCAAGTTAGTGCTGTGTAACCACACAATTCACTCCATGGAGAAAGATGAGGCTGTCTGTTCCTATAAAAGTTTTTAGTTTCAGGAACAACATTTACTTAACCCAAAACAATAACTCACTGCAAATATTTGGAAGCAGGTCATGGCTTCTTTCCCCCACAACGTGGCTTGTTGATTGGAACCCCCACCTTTGTGTTAGTAGTCTAATACTTACCCGGCAGCACCACGAGGAACCTCGTACAGGCATTGTTATAAGTCTGAATTGACTGAAGGGAAATGGTTTTGGAGTTTGAGGTTTAACTAGGAGGTAAGGTGTCTTCTAGCCCTTAGCAAGCAAGACAGAGACGTCAGTCTTACAACGGCAAGAAAATGAATTCTGCTTGAGTGAGTCTGGAAGGGGATGCTTCCAAATGTAGCCCCAGATGAGAGCACACCTATTGTGTTGGCCACCTTGTTTGCCATTTTGTGGAAGATCTGGGCTCCTGACACACCCAAACTGTGAAATAATAAATGAATTTTTTAGGCATTCATGTTGTGTGGCTAGCAGCCCAGTGTCTAACCCACAGTGCCACCTGTAGTCCTTTGTGCAGTGATACTTTCTGTATCACCCATTCACCCAAATGTCTTCTTCCAAGGAGCCCTGGTGGTATAGTGGTTAAGCACTGCGCTGTGACCATCAACATCAGCAATTCAACACCACCAACCACTCAGAGGGAGACAGATAGGGCTTTCTATTTCCATAAAGAATTACGGTCACAGAAACCCACAGGGGCAGTTCTACTCTGTCCTACAGGGTCGCTATGAGTTGGAGTTGGCATCGACTCACTGGAAGTGAGAGAAAAATTCCCTTAAAAGAAATTAGTCATGAAAACATGCCTCACTATATCTTTTTAATTATGACAAATGAGAAATCACCAGTATAGGCAAAAGTGGGTAATTTACTAAATTATTAAAAATCCATATAAAGAAAACCATCCAGGTAGCAAAAGTCATGATTGCAGCACGTGTGTATTTTCAAATAAAAATATTATTGATAAATAATTCCAAATGGGGAAAAAAAAACCCATGTCACAAAAGTTGCATAATAAATTCTCATTTTAATTTTTAAGTGTTATATATGCACAAAAAGACATCTCTGAGGTAACATTATAGATTTTTACATTTAAGTATGCTTACATACATTTTTGAAGTTCTCTTTGATGAAGGTTTTGTTTATTTGCAAAGCAGCAAACCCAAAATGAATTCTAAATACAAAATGGAGTAAAATAGAGAGACTAATTCTGTGCAAAAGAAAAGGCACAAAACTTTCTACATTAAAGTCTGTCATTTGCACATGTGATAAAAATGTCTTCACCCATAGAATAGGAATATTAGTCGTACCTATCTCATGAATAGTTAAATTATAAAACAACATATTTGATGTAGTTTGAAAACTCCCTAGTCCAATGTAAATGTTAGTTGTTTATGGCTATTAAATATAGAATGCAACAAAAATGCATAGCCACAATAATGGCTACCATTTCTTGAGCAACCAAAAGACGCAAAGCACATGCTAAGAACTTAGAGTATGCTATATATATTTTTAATCAGGGGTGAAGATAAGGTCTTCCCCCTGTTGTTTAGAAGAAGGCAGCCTATAGGCTTAGCTATTCTTCAGTGAATGGTTCTTCACTCTACCTGTTGCTGTGCGATAGGAGTGGAGCACATCATATGCAAGGGGAATAGGTTGCCTAGGATGAGTGTCAACTACTTCTGGTGTGTTACTGGTCTCAGTGCTCTGATCCCACAACAGTTCTCAAAACCTCGCAGGTAGACACCAGTGAGCCACCACCCTCCAGCTTCCCCAAGAGACTGTCTTTGTTTGCTTTGGAGTTTACCACAAAAATAGAAGAGGCACTTGCCGCACATTTCCCCTTGAATGACTGAAAACAACAGTTGCTAGTACAGATGCATGGGAGAAGCAAGGATATTTCCGTAGGCCTGAGGACAGGCTAAAAATTACCAACGCCTTGTAATAATTCTTTATTCTGGTAGGGAACAATTGAAGGCTACCTTGTCCCAGAGCTAGCTCAAAGTACACATTTAAGTTGATCTTAGATCTTCATGTAATGTCTTGGATTCCATTGCCTTCCCTATAAAATGGACTTCTGTTACCTGTCTTAATTAAACCTATCAGGATAGTCTCTTAAGACTCCTATCAGACTTAAGGTACTAGATAATGACTCATATACTCTCATCCTGGTGTTTGACTAGTCTAAAATTTTAAAGAAGTCTGGAGAGGCTGTCTATAACATTGAATGCAAGGAGAAACCTTGCAGAGCAAGATTAACATAGAACCTTTGAGGTTACACCCCTCCCCACCCAAAGATCCCCATAGAGGAGTTCTTATTCTCTCTACACTTTTAGAAAAGTCCTCTGATCCTGCCTTCAGGTAGCGCTTGGTCCTGTGACATAAGACAAGTTCACTGCCTCTTCACACCAGGCAAGCGAACAAAACCTACCCTTGGTTGATGCACCGTAGAGTCCCTCCTGGAAGGTCGCATATCTTGCTTAAAAGGCAATCTAAAGACTTTCCATCTGAGAAAGTACAATGACATGTGTTCCTTCTTCAAAGCAGACCAGCCCTGAACCCAGGAAGTCTCAACATTCCAACAAACAGCCCCAACAAAGCTGTGCTGCAGTGTTAACCGGATGAACCTAAAAGCCTGCACCTGTGCAACGCCTAATTAGCATGTTGTGTAACAAAGCTAGTAGGGAAAGGGTGACATTCACACTTCTTAATTGGTGTGATTAGCGGGCCTTTTGTTGTCAACCACTAACAGCTCTCCTCTAGTATAAAATGCCACAGGTAAAGGGACCCTGGCCAGGGCAGACTAGATTGGGGGAGATGGGGGTGGACAAAAGTTTATAAAACCAGATTAGGCTAATTTCAAGAAAACGAAACAAGAAAGAAAGACAAAGAACTGTTGGATAAATAAGAACATCTGCAATTGTAGCTTCCTTGACTCTCTGCTTTGAATGGGAATCTTTAAAGAAGTGACTCTTTCCCTCTTTCTATTGCCATATGGAAACCCCTCAAATTTCAGCAAATTTGAAGCTGAATGTGAAAATCCAAATGTAAAATAAAATTGTGGGGAGCAGGTATGTTACCGAACTTCAGCTTTCGTACCTCTCCCCAGAAGATGTCTGAAGACAAATAACCGAGGGTTTTAAACAGCGATGCCAGAGTTACAGGACTTCTCCGGAAGCCAGATTTCTCATCTTTTCCACAAGAACAAAGACAAACAAGCCCCACCGACTCTCTTCCAGCTGGTTGCATAACTCCCTTACATATCCAGTGTGGCAATACCACCAATTGGCAACAAACCTTTACTTAGTTTCCCGGGAAGCCGGGAAGGCCTCGTCCTATCCTGACATCACTCCGCTTTCAGATTTCACCTTTCAGGCTGAGTTTCTCTAGATTTTCCTGATGGGGTCCTCTCCTCCTCTTAAAGACACCGCTCCATCTCGGCCGCACAGCGATGTTGCTATTCTCCTCTGAACTCGATGGTCCTGTGTCTCAGCATCATGGGATGGGTGCTCAGGTTGTCTTTCTGGGGGGCGGGGGGAACTAGAGTCGATGCTTGTGAGCTCCACAGGGAATGAATTATGTTCCCTTGATCTGTGAACCACTGTTTTCTAGCTCCTCTCCTTGTTTTCATGACGACTTGCCTATAGATGGTTCCTGTACACACACAAGCCTGTGCTGCATCTTCGCTCAGGCAGATTGGCTGCTCCATCGCCTGCCCACAGAGGCCACTTCAAGGACTACTAAGAGGCTTTTCACTGGAGGCATTTGTTGGTCAGTGGTAGATGGCTCACTTCAGGCTAGAAGACTGGGTCCATTTGGACTATTACATGTCAGGCATAGCCATCAGCTATCTGTCAATGACGCCTGTGATGTTGAACAGGTTTTACTGGTGTTTCCCTACTAAAGGGGCCGAGTGAGCAAAGCCCGGGATTCTACTTCTAAAGCTCAGCCGTTGAACAATCGGTGGGTCACAATCATCTAATATACACTCAGCCAAGGGGATGGTGCAGGCCCAGGCAGTTTTGTTTCATCCTGCACAAGGTTGCTAAGAGCTGGAGTCTGATTTTGGAGGCGCTAACAAGAACTGAAGACACTAAACTTAAGAGACTAAACAGAAGAGACCCTAATCTACCCTCCGGCAACTTCCCATCTCATCTCTTGTTTGTCATTACTATTTTTCTAGTGGCACCGGGACAGTGTTCCCAAGCTCATGTGTAACCTAAGGAGGAGTTTTGAGGGTCGCACATGTCCACCCTTTGACACAGAATCCCAGATTGGTTTGTTAAGCCTGGATTTTGTCTTCCTAGAGTGGAGGGAGTGCAGCTGCGGCATTGGTGTGTGCAGAGGGGTAACGACGTTGCCCATTCAGAGCAGAGAAAGGGCACAATACGGAAGGATTGCTATCCAGGATAATAGTCGCTAGGTCAATCTTGGTGAAGGGGTATGTGTGATATAAATAATGATCTGCCTAAAGTAAAAGGATGGATCTCCGGTGGTACAGTGGATAGTGTGTTGCAATGCTAACTCACCGAAAGGTCGGTGGTTTGAATCCACTAGAAGCTCTTCAAGACACAGCTGAAACTTCCTGCTCCCATAAATATTTAGTCCCAGAAGCTGGAGGGGAACTTCTATTGTGTGTTATGGGCTCACTATGAGTGGGAATTGACTCGATAGCAGTGATTCGGGGATGTTTGGGGGTTTTGTTGTTAGGTGCCGAGTTGGCTCCCACTCGTGGCAGTACTATGCACAACAGAAGGAAGCACTGCACACCCCTGAGTCATCCTCGCACTTCTTCCTGTGCCTGAGCCTCTGATGCAGCCAAGGTGTCCATCCTTCTCAATGAGGACTTCCCTCGTTTGGGTCTCCTCTGCACTTTACTAACCATGATGCCCTTCTCCAGGGACTCGTTTCCCATTATAATATGCTTAACGTTTGTAAGATGAAGTTTTGCCATCCTGGTCTGTAAGGGGCACTCTAGCCTAACTTCTTCCAGCACATATCGGTTTGTCCTTTTAGCAGTCCAGGGTTCTTTCAATATTCTTCCCCAGCACCATCATTCAAATGCCTCTATTCTTCTTCAGTCTTCCTTATTCAGTGTCCAACTTTCACATGCGTATTATGCAATAGACAATACCATAGCTTGGGTCAGGTGCACCTCAGTCCTCAAAGACACAGCCTGCTCTTCAATACTCTAAAGTGATCTTGTGCAGCGGATTATCGAAGGCAACGTCTTTTGATCTCTTGACTGCTACTTGCATGAACATTGATTATTGATCCAAGCAAGACTAAATCCTTGACATCTTTAACCATTTCTGCATTTACCATAATGTTATCTAGTGGTCCAGCTGTGAGGATTTGGTCTTCTTTACATTGAGTTGTGTTCCATACTGAAGGCAACAATCCCTGATCTTCATTAGCTAGTGCTTTAGTTCCGCCTCACTCTCAGCCATCAAGGTTGTGTCAGCTGCATGCCACAGGTTGTTACTAAGCCTTCCTCTGATCCTGTTGCCGCACTCTTCTTCATATAATCCAGCTTCTCTGATGATTGGCTCAGCATATCGATTGAATACGTACGATGAGAGGATACAACCCTGACATGCACCTTTTGTGATTTTAAACCATGCAGCGTTCCCTACTGCCTCTTAATCCATATACAAGTTCCGAAGGAGCACTGTGAAGTGTTCCGGAACTCCCACTCTTCCCAGGGCCGTCCACAGTTTATTATGGCTCACAAAGTCAGCTGCCTTTGCACAGTCAGTAAAACTCAAGTAAACATCTTTCTGGCATTCTCTGCTTTGAGCCCAATCCACCTGACCTCAGTAATGATATACCTTGTTCCATGTCTTCTTCTGAACTTCTGGCAGTTCCCTGTCAATGTGCTGCTGCAACTGTTGTTGGATGATTGTAAGCAAAATTTTAGGTGCCTGTCATATCAATGATATCCTTATATAGTTTGAGCACTCTACTGGGTCACTTTTCTCTGGAATGGGCGCAAATTATCTCTTCCAGTTAGTTGGCCAAGAAGCTGTTGTCCAAATTTCCTGGTAAAGATGAGTGTTTCCAATGCTTCCTCAGCTTGCTGAAACATCTCAATGGGAATTCCATCTATTCCCAGGGCCTGTTTTACGCTAATGATTTCAGTGCAGCTTGAATTTACTCCTTCAGCACTATTAGTTCTTGCTTGTGTGCTACCTCCTGAAATGGTGGAATGTCAACTACTTTTTCTGTTGCATTGACTCTGTGTATTCTTTCTGTCTTCCCTTGATGTTCTCTTGAATTATTCAATATTTTTTCTGTAGACTCTTTCAAAATTGAAATTTGAAGCTTGGATATTTCTTGTGTTCTTTCAGTTTTACATATGCTGAGTGCGTTAGTCTGGGTAAACTAGGGAAACAAGTCCACAGAAACTCATATGTATATAAGAAACAGTTTTATATAAAGGGTAAGTGTATATTAAGAAAGCATCCCAACCCAGTGTTGTCCAAGCCCATAAATCCAACATTAGCCCATATGTTGGACACCAATCTAAAAAGTCCTCCTCGATCTCAAAAAACACACACAATGATGCTGATGGCAGGAGGAAAGCCGAATCAGTGAGTGTGTAAGCATCTCAGCGCTGGCAGGGGTTTCCAAACGGGTGCTCCAGCACACAGGGCTGCATCAGGGTAGGTCCATGTGGCTTCTCCTCAGGGATATCTTGCAGGAAGTGAACCTTGCCAGCTGAAGCAGGGAACTGGCTAAGGCAGCTGCACCCTGGTCTGATCATCAGAGAGCAAGAGACCGAGAACTAGAAAGGCAAGCTACACCGAGCCATTTATCTCTCCGCCCTTCAATTAATCCCACATGTGTTTATCAGCCAGGTTGGCACAATAAACCCTAACTATCTCCCTGAGCATGCTCTTCCCTTTTACTTTTCTAATTGTAGGTCCTTGTGTATTTCACTATAATATTTGGCTTGCTTTTCTCAAGCTGCCCTTTGAAATTTTCTATTTAGCACCTTGCCTTCATCCTTTCTTCCATTTACTTTAGCTCCTCTACAATTAATGGCAAATTCCAGGCTCTTCTGGATCTTTGATCTTTTCTTTCTTTCCCATGACCTTTTGTTTTATTCATGAATGATGGTCTTGATGTCCTCCCATGACTCACGAGATCATCTGTCATTAATGTTCAATGAGTCAAATCTGTTATTGAGATATTCTCAAATCCAAGTGGGTTAAACTCTCGTGGACTTATTTTAATTTTTTTCAGTGTTATCCTGAACTTATAGATAACCAATTGATGGCTTGTTCCACAGTTGGACCCTGCTGATATTGACCTTCTCCATTGTGTCTTCCTAAAGGTGTAGTCAATTTGATCTGTGTATCCCATCTGGGGAAGCCCATGTGTATTGCCTTTTGTATTGTTGAAAAAGGTATTTTCTATGAACAAGTCATTGGTTTTACAAAATTCTATAATGTGCTCTCCAGCTTAATTTCAATCACCAAATCCATATTTTCCAACTATTGTTTCCTCATCTTTATTTCCAACCTTTGTATTCTAATCACCAGCAACTATTAATGCATCTTTATTGCATTTTCAATCCGTTTCTGACTGGACATCATTCGTGGAAATCATCAATTTCTTCCTCAGTAATTTTTGTGGTTGATGCATAAAGCTGAATATCAGTTGTATTGATTGGATTTTCCTAAAGTCGGATATATACAATTCGATCATGAATAGCATTGCACTTCATGATGGACTAAACAAGATCTTTCTGCCAATGAATGCCAGGCCATTCTTCTTGGTTGTGTTGTTCCCAGCAGAGTAAATCATATGATTTTCTATTCAAGAAGACCCAAACCAGTCCATTTCAGTTCACTGATGCCTAGGATATCAATCTTCATGTGTTCCATTTCATTTTTTACCAATTCCAATTTTCATAAATTAATATTCTGCATATTCCAAGTTTCAATCATTAGAAGATTTGTGCAGCTGTTCCTCTTTATCTTGAGTCATTCTCCATCAACCACTCCTAGAAGGTTCCACTCCTGAAAGCTTTACAAGACACATGTCACCATAGTCAAGTCCCTTCCAGAAAACCATCTGCTCTTCAGTCACATTGCAAGTGCCCTCAGAGCTGAAGGACCTGTCGACCAGCAGTATCTCCAACGATGTGCTGCTTCCTCTACTTAGGCTTTCAGTATTTGAAAATGCTTCAAATCTATGCATGACATTTTCAGAGGCCCTTTCCTCTGAAATAGGAAGGCAATTTGTTCTTAATTGTCTGTTCTTAATCTGGAAGCTCTTCTGAGACCTGCTCACTTTGGGTGACCCTGATGACATTTGAAATACCAGTGACGTAGCTTCCAGCATCACAGAAATACACAGCCACCAAAGTATGAAACACTGACAACCATTTATCTTGGGGGTTGTTTGTTTGTTTGTTTGGTTAAGATCAAGGAATTCACATCACCTGTAATCAAAGATCATAAATGCTTTCTCTTTGAGTGTATGTGTGTTTGTATACAAAATAAGTGACAGTCTTCTTAATACCCACCTACCTTTCTCACTTACTTAAAAAATGCATGCACAAAATGTTATATTATATATGTGTGTGTGTCTGGATATATACAGTTAAATGGATACCACTTTTCTGTGAGTTTGAGAGTGAGGAGGAATTGAAGCACTTGCTGATGAAGATCAAAGACTATAATATGGATTACAACTCAATGCAAGGAAGACCAAAATCCTCACACCTGGACCAATAGGTAACACCATGATAAATGGAGAGAAGGTTGAACTTGTCAAAGGTTTAGTCCTGCTTGGAGCCATAATCAATGCTCATGGTTCAGAAGAGCCATTGTGAGCCTGAAGGTTTCCAGAACTGTGGAGAGTGACACAGTTTCAAAGCAGCAATTGCCTACCTGCTTTGAGTCAAGAGCCATTGTTTCCCAGTCTTCCATCCAGCGGAGAGTAACTCACATTCCGGTCTGCCCTTGTTTTCCAATAGGGAGATCACATTTCTAGCAAGGCATTTCCCACTCTAGTTACCATTCCCACATACCCAGATTTTACCAATTCAGGCACATTTCAGTTTTGTTTCACTGTCTGTGACTGAGCCCAGTAGAACTTGTGAGAAACCCTCGTACACCATTTAGTCCTGTGCTTCCAGTCGATTTACCTCCTAGGTAATCTCTACCCAAACCACTAAGGGTTTTTAAAAATTGTAAATCTGGTCACTAAATGATCATTTTGACCACTAAAGCAACTAGGTAGGACGTTACTATCATTGACAAACTTTGTTCAGTTCCTTACAGATGTCTACTTTAGGTGTTTTAAAATATACATTTGGCTTTTTCCTTGTGATATCTCAGAATAAAGCTTACTGGAATAATGATTATGGTTTTCAATCTACTTTGCTGTATATTTTCTGTGTGATCATAGGTATAGAGAGGCATCATATATGAATTCTAAGAAAGCCTTAAAAGGGCTATGTGCAGCTGTCTGGTTCATTTCTTATTTCCTACTGGCTAAAATTAGGGAGAAATTTTCCTAGCAGCCATCTTGGATTATGAGGTGGAATCGTGGCCTGATAAAGACATAGCAGTAGGATGGACAGTGCCTCTACATCTAATGTCTTTGTGAAACTGCTCTCCTACCAACAATGCCCTTTCTTTTTTAGATATTGTTATTTGTCATTTGCAGTCAAATCTAGTTCTGACCTTACCAGTGCTCTCACCAGGGCAAAGTTGGTGAATTTAGTTAGGTTAAAATAATCAATTTCATTTAGACACACTAAACTTGCAAAGTCGAATTAAATTTCACTAGGGCAGAGTTTTATAAAAAGAATAAGTAACATATGTAAACACCATATCTGAATTTAAATGCAGTATTTAACTGCCCTAGATTTTGCAATGTATTCATAGCCCTGAGAAAGGATAAGAAACCACTTCATAATCTGTTGAGTCCTTGAATGCTATTTCAATGGGTTTTGAAAAGTGTCATGTTATTTGGTACTACCGGTGGTGATATTTGGAGCTCTCTATTGTAAAATATGTTCCATTGCTCTAGAGCAGTGGTTCTCAGCCTTCCTAATGCCGCAACCCTTTAATACAGTTCCTCATGTTGTGGTGACCTCCCAACCATATAATTATTTTTGTGGCTACTTCCTTATTTTTGTGGCTACTTCCTAACTGTAATTTTGCTACTGTTATGAATTGAGTGACCCCTGTAAAAGGGTCATTCGACCCCCAAAGGGGACACAACCTACAGGTTGAGAACCGCTACTCCAGAAAATGGACTAAAACCCAGTCAGTAACCTGGCAGACCTTTCTGAAAGAGAGTCTTAGTGATTTGTGTAACACAGTAGAGTCGTCCACTCCATGGTGTTTTCATGGCTGTAATCTTGTTTACATGAGCTGACGGCCAGACCTCTCTTTAACAGTGTCACTGGGTGGCACCTCCCTTTGGATTAGCTGCCCGCTGAATGCAAACTATGCCAAGCTGGGCCCTTTGGGAAAGAATACTCAAAGTATAAAATCCAATGGATTATTTCTTGGAATGTTTGTAAGTGTCGGTAAAACACACTGCCTTAATTCCATCATTATTGTCTCTTGAAGTCCCACTGTCTTTTCTTTCCACCAAACCATACACATGCATCCTACACTCTCCCAATACCTAACATAGGTGGCATACAATTAACAATAGCATACAATCATGCCAGTTATTCACCATGTAGAAACTTCTGTAGGATGCTTGTTGCCTTCGATAAAAAAGAAAAAGAAATCACTATCAGGTTGCTGACACTGTGAATCTTTACGGGGAAGACATCCTCATGTTCTTCCCAAGAAGTAGCTTCCACTGATGGAACCACTGATTGGCTGCCAGCAGCTCCACACCCAATGCACAGTGCCCCGTGGCCTGAGATGCCTTCACGTTTTCCAGCTCATCTCCCATGTACTTCCCTGTACCCCTATACCACCCCCCACTACTCGACCTCTGTTGTAAACACAATAAAATGTCCCCAAATATGCCAGGCCTACCATGCCCCAGCATTTGGAACAAGCTATTCTCTCTGCTTAGAAAGAAGAATTGACATGACTACATCTTTATGATACAAAATACCTGAAAGAAAAGTAAACACCAAACAAAGACGCAAAACCAAAAATCGGCGGTTTTCATATTTCCAAAGGTTTAAATGGTTGGCTCCTGAAACCAAAATATGGGTTGGATGACTGAGTTTTTATTGTCCTGCAAATATTTTGATTATATATAAGCGTGTGGTTCTCAAAATGGGTGATGCTGCCCCCTGGGGGCATGGGTAATATTCACAGTGGGGGATGAAAAGCAGGTACAATTAATTCTGGATTAATGGCAATAGTACATTTTTTTTAATTGCCAGGGAGTTGCTGAGGTTTTTTTTTTCTGGAAAGTGTTCAGTAGACCAAATAACTTTTGAAACCTATGAATTGTAGACAAAACTCAAAATACTCATACAAAAACTAACAACTAATTGTGTAAAAGGCAGAGTTCGTTTCATAGCGACTAGGATTACACTCCAATAAATCACACCTAGTAACACACTTAGGAACAATCAGTAATAACAATATGTAACACTCAGTAACACACTTAGCAATAATAAATCCATCCTTAGTAACAATGGCATTATAACAAAGATCTTGAGGTTTCTGTTTTTTTGTTTTGTTTTGTTTCAGATTCCAGGAAATCATGGTAATATGGTTTGATCTGTCTGTTACAGCCTCAAAACAGCATTTTAATTATTTGGAAGTTTTTTGAATCCTGAGTTTACTAGTGTGGAATCTTTAGGGAAAAACAGTTAGTTTACCACATTAAGTCACCTATTCTTAAAATCCTAATTGTTCATGAGATGAGATATTTTTCCATTTAATAATGAACGATTTAAACTTGAAATGGAAAATATCATCCATGTCTATGAAGAATCACCTTGAAGGCTGAAAGTATATTTGTCTATGAGGGAAATGCTAATTTCTAACATTATTTGAATCAACAAATCTCAGAACTTCAATGCTTAAGATAAAACTTTGTGATCTCCGTTAACAAAAACCCTCATGCGAGAAATTATCATAAACACACTGTCTTGCTAATGACTGAAGCAGCTCACTTGAACGAAGAATAAAGTGGAGAGGAACAATGTGTCCACACAACGGACAGAACATTTCCTTCTCTGATCCTTCCTGATATTAACATTTTACATGGGAGAAAACACAAAGGAAAGTTAGGTAGAGTTGACTGAACTGAAACACAAAGCATCAACTTTCCGATGGACACGGAGGAGCTAGGCAGTAAAGTCAACATCCCTTGAGTCTAGGAACTTCATGTTTGAAATCAATAAATAGCATCAAATCTCAGTTGAAATAAATATTAGGTATACGAGTAATACATAAAAACTCTGGTGGGAATGTTACCCCATGGTCTTTCCCTGTAGTGTTCTTAACGTGGCTCCCTTTGCTTCCTTAGCCATGCCAAAGTGAAGTGTGGCTTAGCTCACTCAGGTTTATGCGAACATTCTTCACCGCAACAGGAAGTTCAGCTGTATGACACATTTTTGTATCTCTAGTCTGAACCACTTGTATAGACCAATACAAAGGGAATCAAGCAGCTACTTGCTTAGCATCCTGTACTTCCCCTTGATAGCAAATGCAGGGCAGTGAATTATGTATTGTGCCTCTTTCTAGTCAAAGTCTCTAATTCACACCAACGACTTTCCCTGCATGGGTCTGATAAAAGGTGGGAGAAGGTATTGGTAGGATTTTCCTGGACTACTATCCTGCTGTGTATAAAAGGGGCCCTCTTAAAAGAAGGAAGAGGGATCTTATTACCAGTAAGAGTCTGGAGTGGAGAGTGCCATTTAGGCCCAAGATCCTTTTAAGATGAGCTTCCTGGATCCAGAGGACAATACCATCAGCAGAACCAGCAGCCACGGCATAGTACAAAGCGATGGACTTCCCAAACCATGGAGCAAGTAAAGCTGAATCCTTTGGTGCCGAAGGCCAGCTTGCAGAGTGGGGTGGCTCTGGGCATTGAACTGGGGAAGTTGGCCTTGCTGACTCATGGCAGAAGGGTCCAGTGCATTTGAGCTTAGACTTACTGGAGTGGGGTGCTTTGGGGCACTTCATTCAGGGAACTAGGGTTCATGACCGACAGAGCTGAAGTGGAATACCTTCAGGTTGAGGCTTATAGCAGAGTGGTGTGTTCTTTGAACATTTAGCAACAGACTTGACAGGACTTTGTTGCATGTCCTTCTGAACAATTCAAACTTGAGCATTCCTCATTGGCATTACAACTTCTTAACTGTCTTAAGAAACCCTTCAATCACGAATTTTGTCTGTGAGTCCTGTGTAGCCATTGAAATGGGTATTAGAACCTGGAGATAGTGTCGAGAATATTAAGACATCACTGCAAGTATCAGAGTTGTCATAGTATACTTGACTTTCTGTGTTTCTTGTTTATCAACTGCATTCTTTATTGTATCATGAATTCTGTGAATGTGGGGGACTCTACCGGATTGTTCTTCCCTGACTATCTATTGCTAGAATAAAACAGGATCAATGCAAACTAAATAAGTCTTGAATAAATAACGGAGGCAAGTCTGAGTGGCATCTTCCTAGCTCAGCATCAATTCACAAAACTTTTACAGTGTATACTTGGTAGATAGAGAAAATTTTCCCAACTTGCCTGATTGCAGCAATGCAGATTATCTAACGGAATCATTTGGGAAGATGATTTACTAAGTATTTAAATCCATGATCCTGGCAAGTCTTCTCAGTAGCTGGAGGGTTTCTGGAATCCGTATCATTCCCATAATTTTGAGAAGGTATTTTGATCTTCTTACACATAGTTGTTCTGCCTACTTTGCATCCCCCAATTCAACTTTTTGTAATGTTGAATATTTATAAGAGAATCCAAGGATCCCTGACTCTTTATCTCAGTAAGAAAATTCAAGCCAAGGAGCCATATGCTCTGTATTTGAATAAGAAACTTGTCAGTGAATGCTGACCACTAGACATCTACAGAGTGACATGATTTTACTACATTCATATCACATTTTCTTTATGGTAGGAAACCACTTTAATGCTGAGACTTGTTATAATCATAATTTGCTATTTTATCCTTCCAAGAATTCCTCCTTTCTCCTGGCAACTAAACTCAAATTTTATTATATAGCAATATTTTAATAACATTATGTGGCATAAATGAGATTGATCTTATCCCTAAGTTTGAAAGTGAACCCAATTGCCCTAAACCACTGGGAATTCCCATCCCAGGATCCACAGTGATTGGTTGAAGAAAGGGCAAAGAACTTTATCACAGTCAGTGAGGCAGAAGAAATGTTTGGTGGGAAATGAAAAACTTCTCTTACATGGACGCTACCAGAAGACCTTTTCATTGTTGTCAGTGAGGTGTGATGAGGACAGGTCTAGCGATGACTGGGCCATTCCAAGACCATGAACCACGAACCCAACTGAGAGAGGCGAGGAGCACAGTGTAGCGTGTGAAATGAAATTCAACACCAAGAGAGAAGGGAGAGAAAACGAGTCCTTGAGATCATCATGAAATGTCGAGATTGTGTTTCCATTGCAGCCAGCCCTGAGTGGGCTTTACAAAGTACACGACTCCATTAATATCCTTTGTGGGTTACACGGTGTGAGTGGGGATCTCTGTCACTTGCAAAGAAAAGTTTTCTGGCAGATTGAAGATCCATAACTGTATCAGAATGTTCTTCCCAGTGGTCCCTTAGGAAGAAGATAGAGGAGCTTAGAAATCATCAGCGGAGCCAAAGTTTAAATTCTAGAACGCCTTCCTAAAATGCCATGACTTTTTGCGGGGGACGGGAGCGGCGATAATAATTTGCCTTTACAGCCAACAGGAGCCCTGGTGGCGAAGTGGACTGCATGTTGGAAAGCTAACTTCAAGGTCAGAAGTTTGAAACCACCAGTCACTTTGAGAGAGAAAGCTGAGGCTTTAGAACATCCTGTAAAGAGTTCTCACAAGGACGGTTCTACTCTGTCCAATAAAAATCACTATGACTTGAAATCTACTTGATGACAATGAGTGAGCTTTTATAAACAATACCATGACCCACCCGGTAACCATATTTCTCAATTAGAAATATATAAACCTAATCTAGCAAATATCTTTTCTGAGTTTCTAACTTCATTGAAGATTTCTCAGAATAATAAAAAATTAAATGATATTTTACTAATTGCCTTCATTAAAATAAAATTATGTAAGATCAGGATTACCCCTTCTCCCACAGAAAATCACATTTATGATGGCCTTAGCGAGAGAACAACCACCTTGTTTTGCTGGAATGAATTATTGTTACAGTAAATACACAGCGAAAAATGTTGTCACCGGTCTGCAGATCAGAAACCTAAAAATAGCTCAACCAACCTCTCAGTGCAAACTTGGCAAGTCAAAGGACATGTTCGGCACACATAGGTATGCAGTGAATGTGTCTGATTGACAAGAGCCCTGCTGGGATTCGGAGTGAGCTATTGAAGCACCGCTGTTTGCTGGTGACTTTGCCAGCCTCGGCTGCAGAGAGATGATGCTATCGCCATTAACAGGAGCTCCAAGCTACTTCAAACTGCCATCGGCCCCGTGGTTAGGTGTGGGAGTCCCATCAGTGGCTGACAGGTGCACAGGGTCTCAACAAAACATGGTTGTACAGGATCATACAGGGTTGTGGAGGTAATAATTCCACTGTCCTAGTGTGAACGGACTTGTTACGGTGGAATCTGTAAATATAGTCACTAAACTGTACAATGATAGTCTTGTGTGGAAATTGACCTGCTTTTCACTTCTGTGTTTCAGGCATCTGGCTTTTAAAAATTCTGCTGAACAACCCAAATCAAAGGATGTGAAGCCAGTTAGAGGCAAATAAAAACAGGGCAATACAGTCTTTCCATCACTGGATGGGACTGAGGAAGATGAAACAGAGACTGCCTTTGAAAATCCTCATTACAGAAGCTTTTAAATATATATATATTAACCTATGTACAGCATATATGTATTCACATCTGTGTATATGCACGCACATATATTTAAAGTATATATGCATGTGGAGAGATTAAAATGAGAGATTTCAAATTGACTTTAAGATCACAAAATGTAGTAAGGGCTTAACCCACATAAAATATATCCGTTCATTTGGGATGGGAGCAATTCCGTTCCCAGAAACAGAACAATGTGTTGTGGTCCCAGAAATATGCAAAGAGAATGAGAGGCAAATGAGATTCTTCCTTTTACATTGCATTATCATATGATGACAATGGGAGGTTACTTTTCCCAGAATGACCAAATTTCACATCTTACATTTGGATCCCACCTGACCACAAGAGGACTTCATGTCCTATCCACTGAACTTGGTAAAGTATGTAATTTGTGATAGATCATCCGGTTTTGACACATTTACATCAAAATTCTTCTGGAAACAGATCTGAATTGTTTAGATTGCTTTTTGTAACAAACGATATTTCCCCGGTGGAGGCTTTTTATAACCGATCAAGTATAATTAGACAGAGCTGGGTGTTCAGACTCTAGGAGAACATGCTGAACTTGTATTTTGCCCAGTTTAGTAATGATTCGCCAGGCTTCATATTTGATTCCAAGTGAACCTCACCAGAACTATATTCAGGGTGTTTCCTTTTTTTTAAGCTGCTGGTTTGGTTGGGTGCTCTCATTTTGTGATTTTAGAAAACAGAGACCACGATGGTTATTTCTAAATACTGCTATTAACAGACTTTTTTTTTCACAGTTACAAGGATAAGTCAAGAAGTATGACAACTAATATTCCAGTTCATACACGCATGGGGTTGGTCTAAACACAACGTGTGTCAACATAACCCTGACGTCAGTGGACGCCTGTAGACAAGGTCTCTTGGTAACACACTCATCATTGTCACGTGCGAGTTCCATCACAAAAGGATCCAGTCACAGTAATGGGCCCTCAGATGATCTGCTGGACCAGTTAAGTTCCATGCAGAGACCAGCTCAGATCTTTCTGGAAGATTCCACAGGAGAAACCTTGATTGAGCTTCTTGGAGAACATGGGATGATCACAAGGGCTTATAAGGAAATTGAAAAGTGCTTCAGTAAGAAAAAGGCCAAGGGAACTGCACTGGGCGTTGTCTTCCCATCACATCAATGCACCTGCTGGCTCTTCGAGGGACTGCAAGGACTGTCCAATGAGAATTTCATCGGTAAACCTTACCCCATCCACTGTACAGTCTCGTGATTGCTCCTGCAGACTTCTTTTTTGTTCCCAAACAATTAAAGCATCTAAAGAACATTTAAAACACTTGAAGAACACTTAAAAAGAGCAGGATTTCAGGCCTCCAAGGATGCCCACACTTTCATTTTGACATGGTGGAAAGCAAGGAGCTCAGAATTCTTCAGGGAAGGGCTAGAGCGATGGGAACAGTGCCTCAGAACTTGATTGACCAAAATGGAGGATTGATGGAGAAACAACTTCATTTTGATATTTGTACTTGATAGAGGTTGCTATGATTTTGTAGCAGTGAAGGTGCACTTCCCCTTATACATTCCAGCTTGTTTCTTCTTGACTTTCTCGTCGTGTTTTTTGTTTGTTTGTTGTTGCTTGGGTGGTCCTTTTCTCCTTCTTCTACTTCCATGATGCTCCCACGCTTTTCTCCTTCTTCTTTCGTTTCCTCCTCCTCCTCTTTTTTTTTAAAATAGAGTACCAGCTCCTCCTCAATGTCCTTTTAGGCGAATTCATTAAAAAATCAACATATTTCATTTTTCGAACATTTAGAAATTTAGAATTCCCACTAGCATCCAGAGGAAAATCATTCCAGGCACGCCTGGCAAAGCCGGCTGCCTGCAGAACACACTGTAGTCTGCATGTTCTTCCTAAAATAACCGGCCACACTATGCCCTGACCAAATGGCTTCACCATTCCTCATCCCCAGCATGATCCACTTGGCCGCAAAAGCCTTCAGAATGTGGTGTTGAAAGTATCTTTAATCAAGTATCTCAGTGTCTCTCCAAATCTGCCATGGCTTTAGGCTCGAGCAAATAAAATTGCTGCTTGTTCCCCTAATGTCCCATGGTTATCCTACTTCTTCCCCTTTGAATATATCCTCCCAGGACTGCTGGCTCCTTCTGAACCTGGTAAATGCCTCCTCATTTTCCAAAACTCTGCACAATCATTATATTCTGTGATGAGTGACTGGCCACTGCCAGATAGAATGCATTATTTGGAATACAGTTTCACTTCCATACTTTGATCACACTTGTATGATGAGACTACGACATCCTTCTTAATGTCTCAAGCCATTTTTTAAATTGTCTGCTACTGTTAGATATGTGACTGCAGTATGAAATGCCGATGCGCCATCCTTTGATCCATTTGCGGAAAATGCTATATCAGTATGTTTATGTGTCCAGGAGAAATACCAACAACCTACTCCCATAAATATTAATCCCTAGAGATTCCTATGGGGCAGTTACAGCTGTAGTTGACTCCACAGCATCCACCAATCTAGCAAATATGTGTGTCGACATATAAGGCACCCTGGTTATGCACTTGGTTGCTAACCAAAAGATTGGCAACTCAGACACATCAGCCACAGGAGAAAGATGAAGAACTCTTCATCCCGAAAGATTTACAATCTCGAACAAAACAATATGGACCAGCTCTAAGTTTTACTCTGTCCTATAAGGGTGGTAAGAGTTGAAATCAGTTGAACAGCAATGAGTTTAATATGTTTAATGTATATGTAAATGTAAATATTTATGGAGTTCCTGGGTGCCACAAAGGAGCCCTGGCAACATTTTGGTTATGCATTTTGCTGCTGTGTTAGTCTGGGTAGATTAGAGAAACAAACTCATGGACACTCATATGTGCATATAAGAAAGAGCAGTTGAATATTGAGAAAACAGATCAGCCCAGTCCAGATCAAGTCCATAAGTCAGATATTAGCCCAAATGTCTGATACCAATCTATAAAGTCCTCTTCAGACTCACACAACACATTCAATGATGCTGAATGCAGGAAGACCACAGGCCAGTGAGTGTGAAGTCTTGTGGGTCCAGTGG
This sequence comes from Tenrec ecaudatus, assembly GCF_050624435.1. Classification (NCBI taxonomy): domain Eukaryota; kingdom Metazoa; phylum Chordata; class Mammalia; order Afrosoricida; family Tenrecidae; genus Tenrec; species Tenrec ecaudatus. Next base: position 74,080,458 of record NC_134534.1, on the reverse strand, counting down.
CATTGTAAGTATCTCAGTGCTGACAAGGGTCACCACATGGCTTCTCCAGTTCCCAGGACACGGGGTCTATCAGCATAGTGCCATGTGTCTTCTCAGTAGAGCATCTCTCAGGGAGTGAGCAGAGAGAGTGTCTGTCTCCCGCCTCCAAGGAGGAAATCCCGGAGTTCCCAGAATCCTCAGGAGAAGGCCAAGTCCACACAGAGTCCTCATTGGCTATATCAAGATTGACAGGCTAGGCTCCACCCCTACACTCTTAATCCTCAAATTGATGCCAGATTATGTAACTACCACAGTTGCTAATTGTGAGGTCAGCAGTTTGATACCGCCAGCCAGCTCCATGAGAGAAAGACGAGCCTTTCTACTCCCATAAAGAGTGACTACCTCAGCTCCCCACAAGAAACAGTTCTACCCTGTTCAGTAGGGTCATGATGATTCAGAATTGACTTAGTGGCAATGAGTTGGGGTGATGCAAATGATTAATGTCCTCAGATTCCAACCAAAAGGTTGGAGATTCTAGTATACCTTGAGGTGCCTTGGGAGAAAAGGTCTGGTGATATGCTTCCTAAAAATCATCTGTTGACACCCCTGTGAAGCGCAGTGCTACTTTGACACACATGGATTACCCTGTGTCATTAGATCAGGGGTACAAGGGTGTTACCTTTCATTTGATGAAGTGTATTAAATATGATCACTTCCCATGCATCAGATGTTTTCTAGTGACTGAAACAACATATATGTGTGTGTGTGTGTGTGTATCTCCCCTCCAAGCTCTAGCACAAACCACAAGCTTGATACCTGTGTTTAAAATTGCCAGCCACCTTTCTAGTGTTCCCTTTTCAGGCTCCACACAAAAGGAGCTGAAGGGCGAGTTCTGTAGCTATTGAGGCAATTTCCTCCCAATTAGTCATTGATGACTTTCACAAAACAGACAGCCACTCTCCTTTTCAAGGCAATATCACGAACATGGGTAGCTGAATCTTTCAGGCATTTTCAAAGAAGCTCATCTCCCTCCACCTGCCTCCTCTGCCCTCTTTCTGGTGGGGGTGGGGGGTGGGGACAAGGTGCTACATGCTGCAGTCCCAGGTCACTGGAGAAATACCAGTAGGCTCCAGCATCGGCATGTGTACTCGATACGCATATTTTATGATTACCTTTCCTCCCCAGCCAAGACTGTCAGAGGAAACATGGCTTTTTTTTCTCTCTCCACAGTGTTCTGCCAAGTGCCATGCTTTGCACTTCAGCAATATTTGATAAGTGGAACATAAGTTGCAGGAGCACATCCACACCCAAGGCTGAGACGCAGGGTAACTTCAACTCTCCAATGAACTTTTCCATCTCCCTACAGAAGTTGTGTCTGTCCATATTTTTACTTCAGCTGGGCTGAGTGGGAGAAAAACTCAAAGGGAGGTTGAAGCAGATGGTTGTCACAAACTGCATACGGCAATTGAGAATTAGTGTGCAAGCATATGCAACCTGGTACAGTATGAAACATTCCAGCATATGAGTGCTGAAAGAAATCAAGCCTGAAGAAGATCAGGAGGATTCAAAGATGAGCTCTGCATATATAGATATATAGATATACATATGCCTTCAGAATTCATTAGGATTGTGCTCTGTTTTTACTAGGCAAGTGAATGCCAAAATTGAGCAGATTGGTGTAGATTCTTGTATCTCATCTTGAATCGACCACAGCATTTCTCTTAGAAAAGCAATTATTTCTTAAGAGAAGTCAGGGTTATGGCATCAACTTACATGATCACAGTTAATGATCATAATAACTACAAGCAGGACATGTATATTTGTACATGTCCCCAGTCTAATATTAGTGACAAGCCAACATATAGTTTATATACAATTATAATAGGTATTTTTGACTGTTTGTGACCCTACTTATAAAAGACCAGAAATGTGTGTCAGAAAGTACTCAGAACCTTGCTATTAGATGTATAGTAGCTCAAGCCAGTGGAAGAAATCATGGGAAGTAAGGAGTTGACCGGAAGATGCTAAAGGGCAACATGAGAAGATAAGGTAAGGAACTGTAATCAAATGTGCAGAAAGGGAAGTTAGAACATCAAAAGAGAAGAGAGCATGTTAGCCATTCTCAAGCTGACAGAACTAAAGAAACATTCAAGCCCCAAGTTTCAATTTTGAAGGGAAATAATAAAAGATGCAGGGAGCCTCAAAAGAAGATGAGAGAAACCGAGTCACCCTACCAAAGAGGATTAGCCAACATCCAACCGTTTCTGGAGGTTGTGTATGATTAAGACCAATAGTACTGAAGGAAGATTTCCAAGTTGCACTGAAGGAATTGGCAAAAATCATGACACCTGGAACTGAGATATTGAAACAGACAGATGCACTGTTGGAAGCACTCATTCATCTGTGCCAAGCAACTCCAGCTAGTGACTAAATAAGATCCATATTGGTGCTCATTCCAAAGAAAGGTGATTTAAAAGCATATGAAAATTATCAAATTATATCATTGCTATCATGAGCAAGTAAAATTTTTGCTGAAGATAATTCACAAATGGTTATAGCATTACATCAACAGAAATTCAAGCTAGATCTAAAGAGACTCTAGTACAAGGGATTTCATTGCTGATGGCAGAAGGCTCTTGTCTGAAAGCAGAGAATGCCAGAAGGATGTTTTCCTTTGTTCTGTTAGCGACACACAGGCAGTTGTATGAACAGAACAAGATGATACTTCATGGCTCAAAACCATGAGAGATGTGCCTCACAACTACATCCCTCGATATCCCTATTTATGCTTCATGCCGAGCAATAATCCTAGGAACTGGACTATCTGATGATGAACACAGGGTCAGGATTGTAAGAAGGCTCTTAGCAACCTGAGATGTGCAGGCGCCACGACTTTGCTTGCTGATACTGAAGAGGACTTGAAACACTTACTGATAAAGATCAAAGACTACAGTCTTCACTATGGATGTCACCTTAACATGAAAAGAAAGAACGAAAACCCTCCCAGCTGGACCAATAGACAGCATCAGAGCACACAGATAAAGGACGGAAGTTGTCAGTTGCTTCCTTTCCCTTAGATCCACAACCAACCCCCAAGGGAGCAGTCGTCAAGACACCAAACGATGCACTGCGCAAATCTGCCACGCGGACCTCTTTCAAATGTTATGAAACAGCGCTGTCACTCTGTGGACTTTGAGGACATGATGCAAGCCACAGTGATTTCCATCGCCTTCTGTTTAGGAGAAAATTGGACAATGAATAAGGAAGCCCAAAGAAGAATCGGTGCCTTTGAATTACAATGTTGGCAAATAATATTAGATACGTGTACATGCTTACTTTAAACATGTTGCTAGAAGAGCCAGTCCGTGGAAAGCCCGTGCTCGGTATAGAGTCAACGAAAAAGAAAAAGCATCTCATTGAGGGGGGTGTAACCAGTGGCTGCGCCAATGAACCACAGCCATGAATATGAGGATGGGGCCCCATCAGGCTGGCAGTGTTTCATTGTGTTGTACTTGGGCTCAACCTGAGTCAGAATAATCTACTCTACATAATCTTTACAATAATGCTATGGCCCACCTTGTCACCCATTTGTTCAAATCAATTTCTTTACAAACATATACACTGAAAAGTGTGTGTTCAGGAAGTATAGTGACAAAATGAAACAAATCAATTGCCATCAAATAACTCCGATTCCCAGCAACTCCATGTATCTCAGAGTGGAATTGGACTGCTTATAGTCTTCAAAGGTTGATTTTTCTTAAGTCGATCATCAGGTGCTATTCTGCCGTGCCTGTGGGTAAATTTAAACCTACAAACTTTTGGTTAAAGAAAACACACGTATATCAACCATAGTTAGCAGTAAGTAGTGCCAGATTGACACATGGAAGTCCTTACAGTACGGGTAAGGGGATATATCTCTGCCACATTGCCTTTTATGATAATAAATAGCTCCTAATCATCCTCATTACTCCACTTAGGAATTCTGGAAAGGGAGGTGAAATGACAACTCCCCATTTAAAAATGAAGAGACAGAGGAGGGGAGTTTGTCCGTCACCCTTTTCTCTGAAGAGCAAAGGTCCATTCTGCAGCCAGTCTGTGAGATAGTACTCACTCACGGCTGCAGCCTAAAGAGAGGGCTGGTAGGAGGGACCCCAAGCCACCGCTGCTCCTGCCGTCCCTAAACTTGCTCCCCAATGAGGTTTCAAGGGCCGACAGTTGTCTTCAAAAAGTTCCTTCCTGCCTTTCTGCTCGATTCACCTTCTCGTCTGTCCTTCTTTGTAAGAAGTGAAAGGAAGGCATGATGTAAAAGGAAGAGGAAAAAATGATAGATATTGGCCTAAGAATAAATATCAAATTCCATGTTGGTAGACCCAAACACAAATCAACTCCGAACTACGGGAGTCCACCAACACGCACATAAATCATTTATAACGATAATCCAAGACTAGGTCCAAATCTCATTAAAGTATATGAATCCTTAATCTATTTTGGCAAAAAAGCACCAATACGCATTTTTTCTTTTTATCATAAATTACAGTTCTGTGGCACTGTGCAAATATTACCAAGCTGTAAGACAGCTGTGCTCCATTAAAATGTGTAATGGTCGCTGATTTCTTACAGCACATGGTCATCAGGCTGAATCTACAGCCAGTAATTAGGAAGATGAAATGTTTAATTGTGCCTTAATTTTGATAAAATTTATCTGTCACACATCCCGCAGCCGAGCATTATGCTCACAAATCAATGTCATCGCGCCGAGTAGGAACTCGAGCACCAGACCCTTGTTCCTGACACATTCATTTGAATGTCTAACTGCTCATGAGAAGCAACCAGGCCGAGGAAGAAAGTGAAAACTTCCCCTCTTGACACAGTTCTGGTGTCGTTCTTTAAGGACAAAGGAGAAGATGGGATCGAAGAGGATTTCACTCTTGCCTCGAAATGGTCCACCTCAAGCTCTGTTCATGTAAACAGAAAGAGATAGCTGTGGGGGGTGGGGGTGGGGAGTAGTAGATGGAGGGAGAAAGAAAGATGGAGAAGACAATTGGGGGATATCTATAGAGTCTTATCCACCACTCATTTATCAATTTGCTGTACTGTGGTTACTGGTGGTTGCTAGGATGCTGGAAGCTATGTCACTGATATTTCAAGCACCAGCAAGATTACCCTGGTGAACAGATTTTAGCTGAGCTTTCAGGCTGAGGTTAGAGAGAAAACCCTTAGCAATCTTTCTCTGAAAGTTCGCCAATGAGAGCTTTCTGGATCACAAAAGAGCATTGCTCAACATAGTACTGGGGTGTGAGGCCTCGACTTTGGAGGCCACTAAACAATGGCAACAATAGTGGGTCTAAACAGACCCATGATCATGAAGGGTGTGCAGGAGCAGGAAACACTTTCTTCTGTTGTCCATAAAGCCAGCAGGAATCAAAAACAACTTGACAGCAACTAAAGCAAGTCCTGATACCTTAATGCTTATTTAGAGGTAGATCCGAGAGATGGGCAAGAGCTATCCATTATAGTTGGATACTTGAATATGTGTAGATCCATAGGCTATTAGAATATTAGAAACTCATCTTATTGCACAGAAAGGGCCACTGAAGATCAGCTACATTGCCCAAGGACTACAGGAGACTCGAAAAGAGGGCTGGGAGTTCCTATGCAGTCAGAGTTGTGATAAATGCTATAATCCTTATGAGGCAATTTACAAATCATAATTTTGAATTCGCTTTTCAAATGGCAAGAAATATTTTTAGGCACAGGGACGTGTGAGTACAAATACCTGCCAATACTACAAATTCATTGATATGATATTTTCCTTACAAAAGGGATCCGTGATCATTCTTTCTCAGCCATGATTACTGTGCCTCACTTTCCAACAGAATTTAAAGAGCAGATGCAGAAATGAACTATCCATTACCCGTATATGGCTTTGTAAAGAAAAACATTTGAAGAGGTCAAAGCAAAGAAGTGGGGGGAAGGGGCTGTGGTGGAAGGCACGTGTAAAGAAAAGGTAAGCAACTTGAATCAAGATGGGCTGCCGTAGAGTTTTCTAGCCTGAATCCCCTGGGAAATGGTGGTTGGCCAAATGGAGGTAAGTTTCCCAAGGCCTCCAAGTTAGATTGTAGACTTGGTTTTGAAAATGTTTTTAATGGGACCAAACTTGGCTAACAGATACCAGAAAGTTTTCTAAAGGAATGAATTCCTCACCAAGTAAGACTAATGAACCAACTGAAGATGTAGAGCAAGCCAGCTTACTTACTTAAAAATAAGTCTCGAGTTCAGGAGTAATTTTAGAAGAGTCTTCAGGGAGCGCCAAATGGCATTCAGTTCTAGCCTGCTAACAAGAAGACTCATTAAAGTGCTTTTTCTAAAGTTAGCCATGCAAATAAATCCAAGCTAAAGATATCATACTCTCATTCCCTCTTCATATTATTTTTCTGGGCAGATCTAGTGAGAGATTAGATAAAAGGGTGATAATGTGGTCTGATTGCTGTATTTAATACCACTAGCACACCACATAGGTTAAGCAGTAATATGAATAACTATGAGGGAACAAAATGGCCTGGAGAATAATACTAAATAACTGACATTTGTATATCTTTTCACACACAAAGAAAACAGTTTCCATATTTGGGGTTCTCAAACCAAAAAAACAGCTGCCATCAAGTCAATTATGAAATTGACAGACCAATATCCCTTATGAACAAAGACATATACATTCTCTATAAAATCATGGCCAATGAAATATAAATATATATATATATATATATATATATATATATATATATATATATATATATATATATATATATAATACTCCATGAGTTAGTCGTGTGTGAGGCCAGTTATCTACAGGGGGAAAAAAATCCAATGACATGCCTACATGGACAAGATGAGCTTTATATCAAGAAAGAATCTTATAGCAGAGAGCATCCCAATCCAGGTCCATTCAAGTCCACAAGTTGATGCAAGCCAAGGCCCTCTTTGTACTCATATAACTCCAGGTTGATGTTGCATAAAGATGAAGTGGAAAGCAGGAAGATCACAGGCCTGTGAATGCAGAGTCTCATGGATCCAAGGTCACTGAAAACATAGCAGACTGCCTCTAGAGGCAAGCAAAGAGGAAGCAGGCAGGAAGGCAAATTGGCAGTGAGAGAGGGAGGTTCACGGTTTCTTCTTATAAGAAGGCCACATCCCCAAATGAGGCATAATCATGTTTTGACCTGATTGACACGTTGGGCTCCACCCCTACACTTTCATAAATTCAAGTTGACATAAAATAACTACCACAGTGAGATTCACACCAGGTACCCAAAGATGGTTCAACATTAGAAAAACAATGCTATCCACCACATAAGCAAAATAAAAATAAGAAGCTAACTCATCATATTACCATTTTATCCTGATTATCATGTCAATCCATGTAGAAAAGGCATTTGATGATATCCAAACCCATTCTGATAAAAACGTTCAAATTCGTTTAAGGATAGAAGGGACATTTCTCAATGGGGAGCAGTCATATACATAAAACCAATAACCAACATTTCACTGAATGGGGAAAAACTGAAAGCCTTTCCACTGTAAACAGGAAGCAAACAAGAAAGTCCCCCCATCACCACTCTAATTCAACATCATGCTGGAAGTCTTCAACAGAACCACTAGAGAACAACAAAAGAAAAAATAGATCAAAGAAATCCCCATGGACAAAGACGTGAAAGTCTCACTTCTGTAGGCTACATGATTTTATATGGAGAAACCCCAAAGAATCCACACAAACATATTGTTGGAAACAATCAAAAGATTGAGCATTATGGAAAGAGAAAGATTAGCAAACAGAACTCTATTGGATTCCCATGTACTAACCAACAAAGCTCTGGAAAAGGTATCAAGAAAACAATACCATTTACAATAGCCCATACAAAAGATAAAATACTTAGGAGAAAACCTGACAAAAGAAACAAAAGTCTTGTTCAAAGAAAACTATTACAAGAAACACCAATGGAAGAATAATCCATATTCATAATTGTTGTTGTTGTTAGGTGCCATTGAGGAGCTTCAGACTCATAGCGACTCTGTGTAGAACAGAGCAAAACACTGCCCAGCCCTGCACGGTCATCACAATCCCTCTTGTGTTAAAGGCTATTGTTTTGCCACTGTGTGAATCCATCTTGTTGGAAAATCATCCTCCTTTTCCTTGCCACTCTACTTTCCCAATCCTGATTATCCTTCTCCAGGGACAGTTCTCTTCCTGACAACATGTGCAAAGTCTGGGTACCAAGCCTTGCCATGCTAACTTATCAGGAACAGTCTGGCTGTACTTCAAAGATAGATTTATTTGTTCTTTTGGCAGTCCAGGATACTTTCGATATTCTTCCCAAGCACCATAATTCAAATGCATCAATTCTTCTTTGGTATTCTTTATTCAATGTCTAACATGTATAAGAGGCTATTGAAAATAACATGGTTTAAGTCAGGCGCACCTAGTCTTCAAAATAATAACTGGCTTCTCAATACTCCAAAGAGGTCTTGCATAACAAATTTAAGTAATGCAACGTATTATTTTGATCTTTTGGCTACTTCTCAACTTCAGGCTTCTCTCCATGTATCATGACATTATCTATTAGTCCAGTTGTGGGGATTTTAGCCTTCTAAAAGCAAGTCTTTATAGTCTTCATCAGCAAGTGCTTCATGCCCTCCTCACTCTCAGCAAGCAAGGTGTGTCATCTGCATATTGCCAGCCATTAATAACCCTTCCTCATATCTTGTTGTCACATTCTTCTTTGCATAATCCAGTTCCTCTGATTACTTGCTCAGCATTCAGATTGAATGAGTATGGTGAGAGGATACAATCCTGACACACACCTTTCTGATTGAAAACCATGCACTATTTCTCTTCCTGCTCACACAACTGTCTCTTAATTCACATACAGATTCCTCATGAGCACAGTGTAGTGTTCTGGAATTCCCATTCTTCTTAAGTCTAGCCATAGTTTATTATGATCCACACAGTTGAATGGCTTGGCATAGTCAATAAAACACAAGTAAGCATCTTTCTGGTATTCTCTGCTTTCGGCCAAGATCCATCTGACATCAGCAATGGCCTGAACCTCTGGCAGCCCCCTTTATACCTACTGCTGCATTGTTGCTAGATGATCCTCAGCAAAACTCTACTTTCATGTGATATTAATGATACTGTTATATAGTTTGAGAATTCTTGTTGGGTTACTTTTCTTTGGAATGAGTCAAAATATGGATATCTTCCAATCAGTTGGCTTAGTAGCTGTCTTCTGAGTTTGTTGGAATAGAGAACTGAGTGCTTTCAGTGCTGCCTCAGCTTGTTGAAACATTTTGATTGATAGTCCATCAGTTTCTGAAACATTGTTTTTGACTAATGCTTTCAGTACTGCTCAAATTTTGATCTTTTCTTTCTTTCCTGTCTTTTTAATGACTTCTTGCATTCTTCATGAGTGATGTTCTTGACATCCTCCTAGTTCATGGGGCCTTCTGTCATTAGTGTTCGATGCATCAAATCTGTCATTGAGATGATGTTCCGCTTCAGGTGGGACATACTCAAGGTCACATCTTGACTCCCGTGGACTGTTTTCATTTTCTTCAGTTCCAGCCTATACTTACATGTGAGACATTAGTGGTCCATGCTAAGTCAGCTGCTGATATTGAGATGTTTCATCTTTTCTTCCCACAGATGCAGTCAATTTGATTTCTGTGTATTCCATTTGGAGAAGTCCATGGGTATACTTGCCTTCTGTATTTTTGAAAAAAAGACATTTGAGATGAAGAGGTCATTGATCTTGCAAAATTTTATCATATGATCTCTAGCTTCATTTCTATCACCAAATCCATATTTTCTAACTAGTGTCCCTTCCTCTTTGTTTCCAACGTCTGATTTACTACTGCCAATAATTATCAATGCATCTTGATTTCTTGTTTGATCAATTTCCAATTGGTCATTGGTATAATTCTTTAATTTCTTTATCAGTAGCTTTAGAGGTTTATGCATAAATTTGAATAATACTTGTATTGATTGGATTTCCTTGAGTTTGAATAAATATAATCCTACCACAGACAGCACTGTATTTCAAGATGGAGCTTGAAATATCCTTTTTGTCAATGAGCAATTTCATTCCTCTTGATATGTCATTCCTAGTATAGTAAATCATAGGATTTTCTGATTCACAAGACCAATACTAGTCGATGTTAGCTCACTAACACCTAGGATACCAATTTTACATGTTTCGTTTCATTTTTGATGACTTTCCATTTTTGTATGTTCATATTTTGTACATTCAAAATTCCCAGTTCTTATTATTAGTAGGCATTTTCAGCTGTGTTTTCTCATGTTGAGTCATGCTTCATCAGCAAATAATGGTTTCTAAGGTTCATTCTTACAGGCTTTACTCCACTTATGTTATTCGGGTTGACTTCCTTTGAGAAGGCAGCCATTCCTCGGTCATATTTTGCCTGCCTTCAGATCTGAGCAGCTTGTTTTCTGCCATTATATCCCACAGTGTTCTGCTTCTATTCATTAGACCTTCTGTATTTAACAATGTGTCAATGCTATCCAATAGAATCTCCGTGCCCAGTTCCTCTGAAGTGGATAGCCGCATCCCAGTTAGTAGTTTGTTGGTAGTATTGAAGCTCTCTTGAAACCTGTTCACTTTGGGTGACTGTGATGACATTTGACATAGCAGTGACATGGCTTCCAGCATCACAGCAACACACATGCCATCACCATATGACAAACTGGCAGATAAGTGGTGGTGTTCATGGATAGGAATCGTAAATATTGTGAAATGTTAATACTATTTAAAGCAATCCATTAAATACAATGCAATTCTGATCCAAATCCCAAATCCTTTCTTTAAAGAACTGGAAACTCTAAGTACCCATTTCATATGGAAAGGGGATAGGTTTAGGCAAAGCAAAGAACTCTTTAAGATGAACAAAGTAGGAGGCTTGGAATTACCTGACATCAAAACCTAGTACCTGGACAAAGTAGTCGAAACACCCTGGTATGTTTCAATGATAGGTATATAGACCAATAGAACAGAATAGGAAACCCAGAAATAATTTATCCATCTACAGGCAACTGATTTTTTATAAAGGACCAAAAACCATTAAATAGTGTGTTAGTCTGGGTAGACTAAAGAAATAAATTCATGGACACTCATGTGTGATAAGAAAGAACTTTATATAAAAAACAATTAAATATTGAGAAAACATCCCAGCCCAGTCCAGATCAAGTCCATTAGTCCAGTATTAGTGCATATGTCTGATAACAATCCATAAATTTCTCTTCAGACTTACAAAACACATGCGATGATGCTGAATGCAGGATGATCACAAGCCAGTGGGGAGAGTCTTATGGATCTAGTGGTGGTAGAGACTTAGCACTGGCAGGGGTCTCCACGTGGCTCCTTCAGCTCCAGGGCTCTAGCTTAATTCCATGTGTCTTGTCAGCTGCAATGTCTCCCAGGGAGTGAGTCTGTGTCCCACCTCCAACAAGGTATTTATCTCCTTAGCACCTCCAAATTAGGTCATTAACCTGTGACAGGCAAATTGACAGGCTAAACTCCACCCCTTCACTTATAAGTCTCAAACTGACAACAGATTATGTAACTACCACAAATAGTAGAGACAGCCATTTCAACAAAAGGTGCTAGCAATATTGGATCTCCATCTTTAGGAAAATAAAATAGGTCCCATGCATTATCCCATACACAAAAATGAATTCAGAGTAGATTAAAAATGTAAGTCTAAATCTTCAAGCTATAAATATCATCAATGAGAATGTAGGGGGAAACTTAAAGGTCCTATTTAGGTCACGGCATCCTATCAAACATAAGGAAGGAAGCGCACACAGTAGAAGACGAAATAAGTGATGGGACTACTAAAATTAAGACACTCGCGTGCATCAAATGACATTATCAAAAAATAAAAAGAAAAGTAAAAAGAAAACTCTTTAGCAATGGCACCACGGACAAGGGACTAATTACTAAGATCTATAGAATTCTGAAACATTTAAATACGAAAGATAAATCCAGTTAAAATGTAGGCAAAAAACATGAACAGGCAGTTCACTAACAATTACTGACATTCACGTGGCTAAGAAGCATATGAAAGGATGCTCATGGTCACTAGCTATCTAGGAGAGGCAAATGCAAACAATGATGGCCCAATTCAATGAAACAGAAAACAATGAATACTAGAGAGGGAGGGGAAAGATTGGAATTTTTACACTCTTCTGGTGGACCTGTAAACTTGTAAAAAATGTTGTGGAAAGTGATATAATACTAATTAACATGCACTGCCATCGAGACAAAATGACAAATATTGTACGAAACCATTCCTAAAAGGATACATATCCAGAGAAAGACAGGTATCTGTTCCTGATCATGTAATAATTTAATCCAGTATCCAAAAATACTGTGGTAATGTTTCTGTCAATTACTTACGATCCATCTTATCACTCTCTTATTTGTACAATTAAAAAAACACTTCAGAAGAGGCCTTGTTTCAGCTAGGGTCAGTTTAAATGTCAGTTCATGTGTTTTTGTTGTTCTAATTTAGGGGTGGGGGAACAGGGCCAAATAATTCCTACCACATTGCATTGTCCCATAGTCGCCTCAAATTAATAAACACACCTACAATGGTGATCAGTGAATTTCAAGGGCAATTCATGACCAGACAAGGTTTTTCTCTAAGAAGGTAGTTTCACTTCTGCAGGTGGGTAAACCATGTAGGGTCAGACCTTTGCCCTTGGGGAAAATGCTTAATATTACTTATATGGACTCCCTAGGGGAGAATCCACAGCGTCTGATGCTGCTACTCGAGTATTTGGACACGTTCTTTTCAACTAGCAGTGATGTCGGCTGCGTGCTATAAACTACCTAGATTGTAGAATTTGTCTTTCTGAGGTGCACAACATTCTTCATAGACCACGTCAGAATTATTTGATTCAGAAATGTCACTAAAGAAACCAGAATTCACTTTAAACAAACCTGTTGTAGGTTAAGGAACTGAAATATTCCTTTGGGGTTGAAGCTGTAGCACCCCGCTGGGAGAAGCAGCCCAGAACTGCTATCCCAAGGCTGTGGATTTGGAAGTCAGTGGACTTTGGTTCAAATCTCTTGTGCCAATTATTGTTGTGCAGTAATGCACCTTCAGACCACTGCAACTTTCTATTTTCATATTTCTTTGCTTTTTATATGTCAGTCCGGAAGACACTGTTTTGCCTTAGTGAGTAAATGTTATTTAATTTTTTTGCCTTGTGTCTAACTCTTACTGCTATCTTTAAACAGTGGTCAGTTACTAATGTTTGTATCCCATATATTTTGCCTAAAAAGCTTTCTTATATATGTATATATTTCCTTTTCCCAATAGCACTTTAAGTTCTATACCATTGACTAGATTAATAATACTATTAGTAGAATTACCAAATGTCTCATGGAGTTTCCTTAAATTATTTCTCAGCAAGGTGATAATGCTGTCTTTGGAGTGAACCACAGAAATATAGATAGATAGATAGATAGATAGATAGATAGATAGATAGATAGATAGATGATAGATAGATAGATAGATAGATAATATGCATACAAATGAATCTTCAGTTTGAACTTAATCATAAACAATAATGTAAGAATAATTAGTTTTTACAATGTGGCCCTGCTCAATATTTTTCCTCATGAAGTCACCACTGAAAATATAGATGCTATAGCAAGATGTGGTACAGATATCAAATGATGCCTGTCTATCAGAAAGAATAGTGTGTGGGATCTTAAAGGCTTGTCTTAAAACAAGCAGCCATCTAAGTAAGGTATCAGCTAACTCCACACTGACTTAGAGCATGCCTGCTCATGTGGTTATAAATAATAACATTCAAGATCAGAGGAAGGGATGGAATTAGAGCTCATATTCCGAGCACCCAGCTTGCGAAGGGTTATGGGTGACAGTGAAATCACAAAATCTATTTGCGGAGTCCCCATGCAGATTAAGCCTCCATTTAATCCCTCGGATCACTGACCAGCAATTCTTGCCCTCAGACAAAAGCATTGGAGAGTAGATTACTGGAGATGTAGTTAGGGTACATATTAACATACTGTCTTTCGCCCCCTTTTTTGGGCCCATTTTTAATTTGTCATAGTTTTACTATTTTCTGCTTTCTTTTGGGTTGAAGCTTTTTCTATGTTTTACTTTGTTGTCATTGTTAGCATTGGTTTTATTTTTGGTATGATTTTCTTTATATAAAATCCAGGGTAGAGAGAAAATAACTAGAACAATAATTCCCTAAGGTTATGTCAGGGGAGTTTTGGGGGTAATGGACAGCTAATAATAATGGGGAGAGGAATAAAGAAAATGTAAAATTGATTTGTGGGATGATTTCAGAACTCATTTTAATATATTTAAACTATTAATTGTATGGTACATGAATTACCTGTCAATAAAACTGTTGAAATAATGAATTAAAATAACACAGAAAGTAAAATTAACGTGACCAGCTGCTAACCGAAAATCTGGCAGTTCGAACCTCCAAGTAGTTGTACAGGAGAAAGAAGAGAGAAGAACACGGCAAGTTGCTTCTGTAAAGATTTACATCCTTGGAAACCTTAGGAAGCAGTTCTACTTTGTCCTATGGCGTCACTAGGAGCTGGAATCGACAATGGACAATGAGTTTGGTTTTGTGGGGGGCAGGGATTGCAGTTCCTTCTAACCCAGGTATTCTGAGATTTAATAAAAATACTTTAAAATTTATAGTTTTCATTGCCAAAGCATAATAAAATAAGTATTTCTACTGGAGGTAAAAATTTGATTTAGTCATATGTTGTAAGAAGATGTAACTGTGTCATCCTACTGTAAAAATAGCGGCCCTGTCCGCATTCTGCTATGGATGTTTGTGACATAATGACATTTTGTTCAGAGATCCACATAATTGTTCCATATTGACTAGCCATTTAGTCAGAACTACATTCACATTCACATCTGATCCATATGGCTCAGCCCCAAAATATAGGAAATAACTGCATATTTATATCTTTATCATAGCACATTAATAATTGGGAGACACTTCTCCTTTTCTAATTATACCTCATATTCTATGTAACAAGCATTACATGCTGAAAACACAAACTGTTGTTTCAGTGCATGTTTCCTAGAGCAAAATTTGAACTGTTATGACCAATGGACTTACTAACTTATATGTTTATTGGCTTAAAAAATCATTAGTTTATTTAGTGCTTAAATGCTGACTGAGCACTCATTTAGTGAACATCAACTCTCTGTCTGAGAGAGCAGCGGATCCAGATATCTGAAGGGCACAGCTCATATTCAGAAGGAGCACCCAGCCAAGAGCAAGAAAGAGACAGCAAATAAGTACATATCACAGGGACTCCGCAGAATTCAGCCCAGGAGAGTTGCTTAGAGGGAATTTCAACACTGCTGGAACACAGGAGGAGCATCATAAAGATAAGTAGGCACAGACCCACGGAGTTTTGAGGGTCTGGGGGCTTTTGGCTTACCTCAGTGGAGGCCGGCTGGGACTTGACCTTGGCCCCACCACTGTCTCTGCCAGAGCAGGGACCATTTGGAGCCTGTAGGGTGGCTTGGTCTTAACACAGCCACAGTTTGCCACCACCCGCCTCTGGGCAGGGACTGGACCCTTGCAGCTCCATGGGCAGGGATTGGGGTTCAGCTACATTGTTGCTCTTGTTTCCTTCACCTCTCTGTCCCCCCTCCGTCTTGGAGGACTGCACAGGGGCTTTTTCTCAACACAGCCACAGCTTGCCACTGCCACCTCAGAGCAGGAACTGAACCCTTGCAGCACCACTGGCCAGGATCAGGACTCAGATACATTATTGTATTTGTTTTCATCTCTTTACTATGCCCCCCCTCCCGCTACCACCCCCATCCACCCACCCCCAGCTCAGCAGGCTTGCTTTTTAATTTTTTCTCTTCTTTGGTCTCTCACACACTACTGCTTGCCTCCAGACATTTCCCCTTAGCCTAGGTCATCTATGCATGTGCCACACCCAGCTAGGTGAGCTCCATCCTGTGTAGCTAGCCTGAGACTAAGAAGGCCATGCTGACATCCACCAGAGGATACTCTGCTCAACATCTTATAGGGGATTTCCTGTCTATGTGCCTGGGGTCCTAAGGAGCTCATCCAGCACTCCTCAACGTTCCAAGCTGTTGCAGGAGCCTCTACCCAATCTCGGCAACACCAAAGCTGGCAACCCAGCAGCCTTCTGGATCACTCCCCTGAGAGGGAAGCCACAGGAGGATAAAGTGATAGGTTAATTCCATACTGAAAGAAGCTGTAGGTAGTTCGAGGAAGCATTCCTACAAATCTCCCAAAGAGAGCCAGTGCACTTCGACTCCCTGGAAAATGGCACCTGGCTCCTCTAAAACAACACAACGCAAACAGCTATCAGTCCCAACGACCTCAACGGGAAAAAAAAAAAACAAAAACAGGAGAAACAAAGGCAATGGCAGAAGATGTCCTAAATATAATGACATGCATAGAAGAAGCAGATATTGAGCTGCCACAGAAAGAAATTTTCAGTATGCTACTTAGAGTCATACAGGATATGAGGGAAAGAATTCAGAAAAAGGATGAAAATATAGAGGAGATAAAAGCCATAAACCTCACACCCTTGGTCCTGAAGGTATCATCCACCCTGGATTCCCTGTACCTCCAGCCCTCATATGTACCAGTGTACAGCCTCTGTCCTATCCAGCCCTGCAAGGTAGAATTCGGATCATGGTAGTTGGGGGGAGGAAGCATCCAGGATCTGGGAAAAAGCTGTGTTCTTCATCGATACTACCTCACACCCTAATTAACCCATCTCCTCTCCTAAACCCCTCTATGAGGGGATCTCCATTGGCCGACACTTGGGCCTTGGGTCTCCACTCTGCACTTCCCCCTTCATTTAATATGATATATATATACATATATACACATACATATATACATATACACATATATACACATACATACACACACTTATATCTTTTTTTTTTTGCATGATGCCTTATACCTGGTCCCTTGGGCACCTCGTGATCGCACTGGCCGGTGTGCTTCTTCCATGTGGGCTTATTTGCTTCTGAGCGAGATGGCCGCTTGTTCACCTTCAAGCCTTTAAGACCCCAGACACTATCTCTTTTGATAGCCGGGCACCATCAGCTTTCTTCACCACATTTGCTTATGCACCCATTTGTCTTCAGCGATCCTATCATGGAGGTGTGCAGTCAATGATATGATTTTTTGTTCTTTGATGCCTGGTAACTGATCCCTTTGGGACCACTCGATCACACAGGCTGGTGTGTTCTTCCATGTGGACTTTGTTGCTTCTGAGCTAGATGGCCGCTTGTTTATCTTCAAGCCTTTAAGACCCCAGTCACTATCTCTTTTGATAGCCGGGCACCATCAGCTTTCTTCACCACATTTACTTGTTCACCCACTTTGGCTCCAGCCGTTGTGTTGGGAGAGTGAGCATCATAGAGTTCCAATTTAATAAAAGAAGGTATTCATGCATTGAGGGAGTGTTTGAGTAGAGGCCCAAGGTCCTTCCGCCACCTTAATACTTGACCTATAAATATAGATACATAGATCTATTTCCCCATCCTCCTATATATATTTGCATGTACATGTCTTTGTCTAGACCTCCATGAATGGCCTTTGACTCCTAGCTCTTTCCTCCATCTCCCTTGACCTTCCTCCTGCCCTACTACCATGCTTCATCGCCACCTGGGCTAGAGTATACCTCTTCTCTAAGCAACCTTACCCTTGATCATTTCCCACCAGGCCTGCCACTCCCCCTTCTCTACCATTTGGGGTCCCATGTTTTTCCCTTGTCCCTGGGTTTGTTAACACCACTTCCTTACCCCCCCTACCCCCCCACCCCAAGTCCCCCCGGAACTGTCGGTCCCGTTGTTTTTCATCCAGATAGTTCATCCAGCCTGTCCTATTCAGACAGACCTGTGGAGTCACTAACATGCACGAAAACTAGACAGAGGAAAACAAAGCAACAGTATACAACCAGACAACAAAGAGAGTGGAGGGTGAGTGGGTTGGAAAGGGGGAACTGATTACAAGGATCCACGTGTGACCTCTTCCCTGGGAGAGGGACAGCAGAGAAGGGGGGAAGGGAGACTCTGGATAGGGCAAGATATGACAAAATAACGATGTATAAATTACCAAGGGCACATGAGGGAGGGGGGAATGGGGAGGGGGGGGGAAGAGGACCTGATGCAAAGGGGCTTAAGTGGAGAGCAAATGCCTTGAGAATGATTGGGGCAGGGAATGTATGGATGTGCTTTATACAATTGATGTATGTATATGTATGGATTGTGGTAAGAGTTGTTTGAGTCCCTAATAAAATGTAAAAGAAGAAAAGAGAAAAAAATGATTAGGGCAAAGACTGTACAGATGTGCTTTATACAATTGATGTATGTATATGTATGAACTGTGAAAAGAATTGTATCAGCCCCAATAAATTGTTAAAAAAAATAAATGAAAAGAAAAAAAAAGCCATAAACCAAAAGGAAATACAGGAGTTTAGGGAGGAGATAACAAAAAGCAGTAGCAGAAACACGGTCCTTGAGAATTGAGTGGAGGAAGCAAAGAACCGCATCAATGACTTGGAGGACATTCAAGCAGACTTTAACAAATGCAAACAAAAATCTAATAAGATCATCAGAGAAGCTGAAGAAAACTTAAGAGCTATGTCTGATGTTATGAAGAGGAACATTAGAATCATTGGCTTACTGGAGGAAGACACAAAAAAGAAGTCATCTGCAACAACAGTGAGAGAATTCTTGGAGGAAACTTCCCCAGCTTAATGAATGAAAACCAGGCAACCCTTCAGGAGGCTGAAAGGACACCAGCTAGACTAGATCCCAAGAAGAAGTCACCAAGGCACATAATAGTTAAATTATCCAACTTTGCGGAAAAGGAGAAAATCATGAGAACAGCTAGGGAAAAACAAGCAATCACATAGAAAGGTTCCCAAATAAGAATATGATCAGACCTATCAGCAGACACTATGCATAAGAGGAAAGAGTGGAGTAACATATTCCAAAAATTGAAGGAAAACAATGCAAACCCAAGAATAGTCTACTCAGCCAAATTATGGATCAAGATAGATGGAGAAGTAAGAGTCTTCCCAAACAAGTAAAAACTCAAAAATTACATTAGAAGAAACCCAGCTCTACAAAAGATCCTTGCTGACCCAATATAGAGAAGAACAACACTCACCAAGCATAAATAAGAGACGGACACATAGAACAAGCTCACTCAGAGGGCAAAAAAGAGAAAATAGACCTCAAGATAGCATTGACTTAAAGATGGAAAGAATTCAAAGGATGCTGAGGTAAGCTTTAAAAAAAAATGCAAAAGGGGCATAGGGAAAAAGCTATGGAATACAAACATTCCTGGGGTGAGGACCAGGTAATATGGCAGGGACCAGACCAAATACAGGGATACATGTGGTAGACAACTATAAAGGAGGTGGGAAAAGGAAAAAAAAAAAGAATAATAAAGAAAAGGGTAGTGGGGGCAAACAGCACTAACCCACGTAAGTGGAGGGCATTGTTTATATCTCCACAGGCAAAGAGGGACCAGACTTCAACCCAGTGCTCTAAGATGTGAATACAACATACCAGCGTGGAGTAGGGAACCAGTGGAGAGGTCTTGGGGGGAGGGGCAGGCCCAACCCCAGCTACTAAGTGGACACCTGCCCCTCATCTCAGAAGAATTTATTTCAAAGGACGGCACTGAATCTACAGCTCGGGGAGAGGGACATATCTGATTGGAGCACACGGGAGTAGATGAAGGGGGAGGAGGAGAGTGGAGCACATCATGGCCCACCAGGCCATAAGAACGATATACCCAATTAGAGCAGCCAGTCGACAGAGAGAACCACATGGTTGGCCCCACTATGAGATATGACGTCCCTCACTGACCCATAGCCCTATAGGGGACAACACCAGAGACACAGTGAGGGAATTGCACCCGATCGGATCCCACCACACTGAGACAAAACATAAACAGGGTGCAACAGAACAGCAGGGGAACAGAGTGGCAAGGTCCCCAGGGAATGCTGAAGGTGGACTTTGGGGCCAGGGCGTGGTGCCCGAACAGACTGGACTGGAAAACACTCCTAAAGGCCAACAAACAATCATTGAAATAGCTACAAGCTTTTCTTTGTTGTGTTTTGTTTTGTTTGTTTTGTCTTTGATTTTTTATTGTTGCTATTTTGTTGTATATTGTTGCTTGGTTTTGCTCTGTCTTGTTTTGTGCATGTTTATTATCCCGCAGGTCTGTCTAAATAAGATAGGCTTGATGAACAATTGGAGGAGAAAACATGGGACTGACAGTTCCTCGAGGACATGGGAGAGGGGGAGGTGTGGGAAAAGGAAGTGGTGTTAATAAACCCAGGGACAAGGGAACAACAAGCGATCCAAATTGGTGGCGAGGAGGATGTGGGAGGCCTGATTGGGCATGATCAAGGGTAATGTAACTAAGAGGAATTGCTGAAACCCTGGTGGGGACTGAACATGATAGTGGGACAGGAGGGAAGTCAGGGGAAACAGAGGAAAGAGCTGGGAGGCAAAGGGCATTTATAGAGGTCTAGATAAAGACATGTACATATTCAAATATATTTATACATGAGGATGGGGAAATAGATCTATGTGGATACATTTATAGGTTTAGTATTAAGGTAGCAGAAGGACATTGGGCCTCCACTCAAGTACTCCCTCAATGCAAGAACACTTTCTTCTATTAAATTGGCATTCTGTGATGCTCACCTTTCCGACACAACCAATGAAGACAAAGAGGTTGAACAACCAAAGTTGGTGAAGAAAGGTGATGGTGCCTAGCTATCAAAAGATATAGCATCTGGGGGGTCTTAAAAGCTTGAAGGTAATCAAGTAGCCATCTGGCTCAGAAGCAATAAAGCCCACTTGGAAGAAACACACCAGCCTATGAGATCATGAGGTATCAAAGGGATCAGGTATTAGGCATCATCAGAATAAAAACTATTACCATAGTGAATGAGGGGGGGAGTGCGGAGTGAAGACCCAAAGCCCATTTGTAGGCCACTGAACATCCCCTTACCAAAGGGTCTTTGGGAGGAGATGAGCCAGTCAGGGTGTGATGTAGCAATGATGAAAAATACAACTTTCCTCTAGTTCCTAAATGCTTCCTTCCCACCTTGCCCCCCCCCCCAATCCCCACCGCCCACTGTCATGATCTAAATCCTACCTTGCAAGTTTGGCTAGACTAGAGGATGTACACTGGTATAGATGGGAACTAGAAACACAGGGAATCCAGGGCGGACGATCCCCTCATTACCAGTGGTGTGAGTGGCGATACTGGGAGGGTATAGGGAGGGTGGGTTGGAAAGGGGGAACTGATTTCAAGGATCTACATGTGACCTCCTCCATGGGGGACAGACAGCAGAAAAGTGGGTGAAGGGAGATGTGGGATAGAACAAGATATGACAACATAATAATTTATAAATTATCGAGGTTTCATGAGGGAGGGGCGGTGAGGAGGGAGGGGCAAAATGAGGAGCTGATGCCAGGGACTTAAGTGGAGAGCAAATGTTTTGAGAATGATGAGGGCAACGAATGTACAAGTGTGCTTTACATAATTGATTTATATATCGATTGTGATAAAAGTTGTATGAGCCCCCAATAAAATGATTAAAAAGAAGAAGGTGGACTGTATGATGCTATAGTGCTAGGTGTGTTGGGTTCATACAGATGAGGTCGTCACAGAGGCTTTCTAAGACAGTGATTTCAAGATGTCCTAAAGACAAAGATGGGTGTTATTAGTGAAGGAGAGAGTAATATGTGCTTTTCAGATAAGCAGCCAGACTTTTAAAAGACATAGTGGACATTTTATAGGGTGTGGAACATCAGAACAATGCCAATCCAAGTGAAGATATAAAACTGTGCTTTCTTTTTCTAGCATTTCTACCTTCAGTGAATAAAACAGCTCACAGAAGGGAAGACTTTTCAGAGCAAAATGAGATAAACAATGTCAATTTCAATTGCTGTTTTCTGGGGCAAAAAGCAGATCCAGCCCAAAATTAGTACTTTCCCAGTCTTTTGACTTTCCATAACCCCTGGATAAAGGATAACCTACAACCATGTATACTATCACAAAAAAAAAAAAAAATTCAAGACATTCTGAGAATGAAATTTTGGCCCAAAACTTTAATTTATCAATGAAATTCAGCAGCCTATTTTTATTAAAATTATTTAATTTTAAAAGTACAAAATAATTAATAGCATAAAATGTATTTTAAAACATTATAAAATTTTTATCAGAACAGATGTGACAAAATTTTTTTTAATTTTTAGAAGATAATCATGGATGAGAAACTGAATAACATCCCTCAAGATGTCTAGAGACAAATCCTGGGAACCTGTGAATACTTCATAATAGGAAAAGAGAATTTTCAGGATTTATTAAGAATACTAAAATAAGGAGATATTCCTGAACTATCTGACTGCACCCACTATAATAAGGAAGTTCAAGTTTGTGAAGAAATATATCAGCATGGTAAGCAAAGTTACAGAAAGAAGGCTGAGAACCAAGAATGGACAATTAAAGTATTATATTTTTATAGTACAATATAAATGTATAAGTATAAATGTAAAGTCAAGGAAGATTGGATTTGCTAAGAAAGCAATTTGATGACAGAAACATAAAGCTATACTTTTGGTTTTGAAGGTGGAGGCTCCAGCCACTAATCAAGGAACATACGTGGCCTTCAAACACTGGAAACGGCAAAGAATAAAAATTTCCCCAAAGATTCCAAAAGAACTAGTCCTGACAAAACCTTAACTGTTGCTGAATGACTTTGATTTGGACTGCTGACCTCCAGAAATGGACATTGACTTTGTGCTGTGTTAAGCCATTGGTTTTAAAGTAGTTTATTATAGCAGCAAAAGAATAAATTTATAAAATTTCCAAACATAAGAAGACGCATTCATATATTACAGGAAGATCACTACCCATAGGGTGGACTATGTAGATAAAGTACATGCCATGATTCAAAATTTTTTTTATTTATTTAAAAAAATCATTGTATTGGGGACTCATACAACTCTTATCACAATCCATCCATCCATTGTGTCAAGCACATTTGTACATTTGTTGCCATCATCAGTCTCAAAACATTTTCTTTCCACTTGATTCCTTGGTATCAGCTCCTCATTTTTGCCATGATTCAAATTTTAACCCATCTCCTAGAATTTCTCTTATGAAGCATCACTAACAGAATGTTCAAGTTTGTCGAGAAATGTATGAACATGATACACAAAGTTACAGAAAGAAGGCTGAGACCCAAGAATAGACAGATAAAATAGTATATTTTTTCCACCAGGCTTTCCTGCTCCAGAAAATTCTGTTGAGAAATTGAAAAGTAGCAAGAAGACATTTAAAAATGTTTTACATCATTTTATCGGGAGTTCTTACAAATAAATATTCCATAGTTCAGTCACATCAAGCAGTATTGTGCAATTGCTACCACAGTTTTAAAACGCTTTCTTTCTTCTTGAACTCCTTGATATCAGCTCCCCTTCATCCCCTCTCCCCAACCCTACCCCCAAGAAAACTTTATTTACCATATTTATCCCCCCTACAACGTTTTATTTTGTTGTGGTTTTCCCACCATATCTTACAAAAACCAATCTATCCATTCACATACAATGCTGTTGTTCCATCCCATAGAGTGGGGATATACAGCCATCGATGCTATCAGCTTCCGTACCCCCTGTCCCCCACTCTCCTCCTATACCCGCAGGGAACCACTACTCCTGTTCCTATTTCTGAAGGGTTTCTACCTTGGCTTTCATGTACCAAACAATCTTAAACATACAAATGAACATACACAAATCTAACACGATTAATAAGGTAAAACAAATAAAAAGCAAGATAGTAAGAGGAGGAAATACTAAGGCACTAGAGGATAGTTATGTGGTTCATAAGTGCTATACCACACCCTGGATGCATTATCCCTTCAATGTGGCCCTTCAGAGAGGGATTGTTGAATTATCTTACAGGTGGGTTTTGGGTCTCCCTTACATCCATGCCCTAGTTGCTTTGCCACCTCCTGATCATACGAGCTGGTTTGCTTCTACCATGTGGGCTTTGTTGCTTCCTTGCTAGATGGCCGCTTGTTTAACTACAAGCCTTTAAAACTGCCGACACTATATCTTTTAATAGCCAGGCACCATCAGCTTTCTTCACCATATATGCTTATGCACCCATTTTGAGGAAGACATTATTTAACTATTAATATTTACTTGCCTTGTAATAAGATCCCTAATAAAGTGATTCCTCCAATAAACATTTATTGAGCCAATATTTGGGGATAAAATGTGGTCTAAACACAATCTTGAGCTTCCTTAAGGAGTTAATATTCTAGAAAACTATGTTTAAGAATATTAATTTCAACAAAAGCATAAATACTTTGTAGAAGTATAGCAATAGGAATGGAAGAACTAGTGGATAGTATATTTATATCAAGAACTAGATATTTATATTAAGAACGAGAGGAGTAGTATATTTATGTCATACTCAGATTTTTAAAATATAATTTCTAATGAAGAATATTGACACTAGGAATTTATTTTATCCATAATATATTTTTAAATAAAATAATTTGCCCAGTGGTGCAATTGCATGAGCACCACATTATCTACTTCCTGAATAATATGCACTGTAGTTTGGATACTGAACATATAAAATTATATTGCTGGATGTTAATTATTCATATATACACCATAGAAAAGATGAATAAAGTATTTTAAGAAAAATAATTTCTGAAGTCTTCAGAGCTACGAAGGCAAAATTGTATGATGACTAACATGGGTTTTCACATCAGAGAGAAATGAAACTGAGTCCTAGTACTAAAAGAATGATGACAGGCAAGACTTATTTTTCCATCTGTAAAATGGAGCGCATGTACTTAGACAATAGAATGCTTGGTATGCCTAGCTCAATGCTGAACTCTCCTTTGACTTAGCCTAATGAACTGACAGTCTGTTTTTGATCAGTCTGTGAGCATTCCTGAGTCAGCAGGATGAAAGCATTCTTATGTGGTGCTGGGAGAGATTAAAGAAGGCAAAGATCAACTGATGCCTATTCTTGTGAAAAAAAATTTTGATAAAATATGATCTAGAGAGTAGAGTAGAAGCTTTGTAATATAACCAAGGTTAAAATCACATCATTTGTTTTTTCATTTATTAGATATGTAAGCAAAATTTTGATCATCCCAAGCATTTGCATTTCATTTATAACACAGATAAAATACCTATCTCACCGTGTTGATATAAGGAATAAATAACACAGTGGCTTTAAAAATTGCCTACATCACGATAGTTATTTAAGTTTTTTTTCTCCCTTTCCAAACTGTCATTCATTTATGAAGGAAAGAGAACATTAATAGATTTGTCAAACCTTTTTATACCTCTACAGGAGAGGGAGAGAGGGATCAGACTTTAACTGGGTGAGCCAAGATGTGAATCCAACATACCAGCATAAAGCAGGGAACCAATAAAGATATCTGCGGGGCTGGCCCCAATCCCAACTATGTGGACACTCTGCCCCCCCCCCACACACACACACACAACCAGAAGAATTCACTTCAGAGGAAAGTATAGAAGCTACAGCTCAGGGAGAGACGTGCATCTGATCAGAGCACACAAGAGAAAATGAAGAGGGAAGGAGAGAGAGTGGAACACAACCTGACCCACCAAGCCCCGAGGATAATAGTCCTGCTCAGAACCACCAATGTAGAGGACGACAGGTTCAGCCCCACCACTAGACAAGATATTCTTCACTGACTGATATCATTATGAGGACAATACTGGAGACATAGTGAGGGAATTGTGCCCACCACACCAGGGTGAAACGCTAAGGGCGTGCAACAGAGCAACAAGGAAAGCAAAGCAACAAAGTCCCCAGGGAATACCAAAAATAGACTTTGAGGCCAGGACGTGACACCCCATCAGGCTTGACCAGAAAACACTCCTAAAAGTCAACAAACAGAGCTAGAACTATTTATAGGCTTTTCTTTTGTTGTTGTTGTTGTTGTTATTGTTTGGTTTTTTGGTTGTTGTTGTTTGTTTGTTTTTTTGTAGTTTTGGTTTGCTTTACCTTTCTTTTGCAGTTTTATTTTGCTTTACCTTGGTTTTGTGCTTATTATTGTCTCTGCATGTCTATCTAGATAAGATAGGTGGGATAAACAATTAGGAGAAGAAAACAAAGGGACTGATGGTCCTGGGGGTACATGGGAGAGGAGGAGGTGGGGAGGGAAACAGGGGTGGGGAAGAAGTGCTACAGTGCTACTAACAAATCCAGGGACAAGGGAACAAGTTCAAAAATTGGTGGCAAGGAGGGCTAACGATGCCTGGTAGGGCTTGATCAAGGCAATGCAAAGGAGAGGAATTACTGAACCCGAATGAAGGCTGAGCATGATAGTGGGACAAGAGGAAAGTAAAAGGACATAGAGGAAAGGACCAGGAGGCAGAGGGCATTTATAGAGGTGTAAATACAGGCCATAGGGAAACAGATTGTGTACATATAGTTATATGTTAAGTGTCAAGGTAGCAGAAAGACATTGGGCTTCTCCTCAAGTACTCTTTCAATGGAAGACCACTTTGTTCTAATAACCTGGTATTCCATGATGCTCACCTTCCCGACAAAATCGCGGAAGACAAAATGGGTGCATAAGCAAATGTGGTGAAGAAAACTGATGGTGCTTGGGTATCAAAAGATTTAGTGTCTGGGGTCTTAAAGTCTTGAAGATAAACAAGCGGCCATCTAACTGAGAAGCAACTAAGTTCACATGGAATAAACACACCAGGCTCTGTGAACATGAGGTGTCAATGGGATCAGATATCAGGCATCAAAGACCCAGAACAAAATAGCATATCAGTGTGAATGGAATGCAGAGTGGAGACCCAAATCTCTCTGTAGACAATTGGATATCCCCTTACAGAAGGGTCACAAGGAAGAGATGAATCAGAGTGCAGTATAGCACCAATGAAAAATACAACTTTCTCTAGTTCTTAAATGCTTCCTTCCTCCTCTCCCCCAAACATGACCCCAATTTTATCTTACAAATCTAGCTAGACCAGAGCATGTACACTGGTGCAGATAAGAAATGGAAACACAGGGAATCCAGGACAGATAAACCACTTAGGACTAATAATGAGAGTAGTGATATCAGGAGAGTAAATGGAAGATAGGGGGAGAAAGAGGGAACTGATCACAATGGTCTACATACAACCCCCTCCCAGGGGAATGGAGAACAAAAAAGTGAGTGAGGGAGACCTCTGTCCATGGAAGACATGAAAAAATAATGATAATTTATAAATTACCAAGAGTTAATGAGGGAGGGAGGAAAAAACTGAGGAGCTGATACCAAGGGCTCAAATAGAAAGAAATTGTTTTGAAAATGATGATGGCAACAAATATACAAACACATTTGACACATGTATGTATGCATGGATTGTGATAAGAGCTTATGAGGCCCTGGTAAAATGATTAAAAATAATAATAAGTAAACAACACAGTGGCCTTTAAAAATGCCTAGACCATAGTAGATATTTAAGTGTATTTTTTCTCTCCCTTTCCAAACTGTCATTCATTTATGAAGGAAAGAGAACATTCATAGATTTGTCAAACATTGGAAAATATACCACCTTGTCTGTAAAAATTATGCATCGTGTATTTTACATTGTTGAGAGTGAATTAAAGAAGCTGGAATTTACCAAAACAGGATGTAAACATTAAGATAGGAGCCAACGAACACTCGCTATTAATGGGATGAGAAGTGTTATGAATATTATCAGATAAATGTTTATATCAGAGCAACACAAATAGAATACTAAGTTTCTATAATAAGATGATGTATAAAATCTATGGAGGTTTTTATAAATGGTACTTGCTTTATCAAATGTAATTGATGACATTTGGGACAGAGTAAAGAAACTCCAGGGGAAAAAATGGAAAAGTGACAAATACTGAATATTTATTCACAGAAATGAAAGATCACCTTGTTAGCATAATGCGTATTAGTTCAAGAGTATTCCCAAGTTTTAAAGGTACAGTTGAAATGGACAAGAGTAGACAGCACATATTTGGATTGAAAGAAGTTTGAGTGGCACCGTGGGGTGAGTGCTGGGCCACTATTGGAAAGGTCTGCAGTTCCAACCATGAGCTGCTCTGTGGGGAAAAAGATGAGGCAGCCAGCTTCCACAAAGATTTCCAATCTGGGCAACTCGATGGTGTTCTAGTCTGTCCTACAGCGTCACTAAGAGTTTATCACTTTTGATTTATATACACAACCTTTGAAAACACTCCCGACAAGACTACAAACATTACCCTAACAATTTGCTTTGTGTCTTGGTAGAATTTATTTCTCTCTCCACCCCCTCCCAGTCAATCGTTTATCTGATTTCTTTCACTATAGATAACTTTGCATTTTCTATAATTTTACATGATAGTCATATGGTGTCTTCTCTTTCCATCTTGACTCCTTTGGCTCGCCTAATGACTGCCATTTGTTTGGGTTGTCTATATCTATAGTTTGTCCCTTTCTCTTGTAGCATTCCATTATATGTATGTACCACAGTCTGTTTATACAAGTACGTTCAACTTCTGATGGAAATTTGTGTTCTTCAATTTTTGCCTATAACTTAAAAAGCTATTATGAATGTATATGTATGAATATGTGCATGACATACGATCTTGTTTCTCTTTTGGAAATGCCTACAAACAGCATAGCCAGGTCATAGATTAAGTTTCTATTTAATTTTTAAAGAAATTTCAATAATATTTCCCAAAGTGATTTTACCAACTACCGTGTATGACAGTGCTAGTTCCTCAACATTCCCAGAAGCACTCGGTATGGTTAATGTTCTTAATATGAATCAATCAAATCAAATAGTTGATTAAAACCACATGATTTGGGTTTTCATTTTCATAATTTCCAATAATACTGGGCATTTTTTCATTTGCTTACTGACCGTTTCTGTATCTTCTGTAGTGAACCTTCCAAATATCTTGCTCCTTGTAAAAACTGGGTTGGTTGTCTACTTAGCATTTATATGTAAACATTCTCTATATATTCTGGATAGAAAGTTTTGCTGTTGAGAAAATGTCACCAAGTCTGTGACATTCAGTGTTAAATGGTCCAGTATTTAATATGGTAGGTAGAACAATGCCCAGCCTTTATCACATACTACGCCGGGAGAAAGACACATTGTGATATCAGAAAGTCAAAAATTTAAGTTGCAAGTGAACATAAAGCTCATAACTGGTTTAAGATAGGATGATTACCCTGAATTACCAGGATGGCTCAGTGCAATAACAAGGATCTTTAAAAGAAAAAGCTAGAAAAGAAATTCAGATAATGTGAGACTAAACCTTGGTGACTTTGAAGAGGGAGCATGAGGGTCATTACCTAAGGAACACATGTAGCATCAAGAAATTTCAAAGTAGTCTCCCCAAAAGCCTCCATTAAAAATATCCACAGGCCCAGTAACACTGAGTTTTGGGCTCCATGAGATATGTTTTACCGTGTGACAAAACCTGTCATACACTCATACAGTCATACGCTATGTGATAAAATCTGTCATACAGTCATACACCTTGTGACAAAACCTGTCATATAATCATGCAGTCATACACTGTGACAAAACCTGTCATACAGTCAGACTGTCATACACTGTGTGACAAAACCTGTCGTACAGTCATACTGTCATACACTGTGTGACAAAACCTGTCATGCAGTCAGACTGTCATACACTGTGTGACAAAACTTGTCATACAGTTGGACTGACTTACCCTGTGTGACAAAACCTGTCATACAGTCATACACCGTGTGACAAAACTTGTCATGCAGTCATATACTGTGTGACAAAACCCATCATACAGTCATACACTGTGTGACAAAACCTGTCATACAGTCACAGTCATACGCTGAATGATAAAACCTGTTTTAAGTCACTAAGTGTGGCAATTTGTTACAACAATAAAACTAATATATGTGAGGTATCTTGTTATTATTGATTTCTACTTTAGTCCCTTTATTGTCAGATGATATCCTCTTCTGAATCAATACTTGCAATCATTTAAAATGTGTTGATACTTGTGTTCTATCCAAGCATATGGTTTATTTTGGTAAATGTATGACGTGCACTTGAAAAGGAAGTGCACATTATGAATTGCACAGCTGTGAAATGCAATTTCTAAACATGTTTATTAGAGTGAGACGGCTGCTAGCGTTGCTTAGATGATCCCCTTCTTTACTGACTTCTATCTGCCCTAGTACCTGCTGAGCTTTTAATTACCATCGATTTGGCTCAGACTCAAGATGGTAGTTAATTTTTATATTTTGTTCTGGGTTTTAGTTGGTTTGGGTTTTAGTTTTAGCTAGAGAATTAAACTGCAGTAAGCTTATACACAATAATGGAACCAGGACTAAGAATATTGTTGACAAGTTTTAATTAATCACAAATAGAATTAAAGGAGTCCTGCTGGTATAGTAGTTACACATTGGGTTGTTAACAGCAAGGTCAGGGGTTCAAAACCATCAGCTGCTCCACAGGAGAAAGAGAAAGCTTTCTATTGCCTAAGGAGTTTCAGTCTTGAAACCCACAGATAGTTTTACACTGTCTTACAGGGTTGTTTCCAGTCCAGATGGACTCTATGGCAGTGAGTGAGTGAATAGCATTAAGGAAATTGTTGCCTTTTAAAATCATTCCCCCAAAATGTAAAGACATGTAACTGACACAGCAAAATAAAAAATATAATAAATGAAAAGCTGTTATACACAATAAGTGAACTAAGATCATTTGGAAAATTGTAAAAATAAATTGAAACGAATTGATAAACTTATTCAAAGATGTATAACATTGTGTTGGACTTAATAAATAAAACCCATGAAAAAATATACTCATCTAAAAATAAATCGTTAGAGATAATCATGTAAAGGTGACCACAGACAACAATCAGCAGCAGCCAGGCTGGTGTTTGCCAGGAAAATTCAGAGAAAACATATTACATAAGACCCGTCTTTTGGAAATATTTGAAAAGTTGACTGAGATATGCAGAGTTGACTTGTTGTTTTGGGCCAAATCTTATAATAGTTAAATGTTTTTTTTCAATGGTTTTTTTAAAGTTAAGACTGCAAAGATAACTTTCAGACAACCAAAAAACCGTTATTAAGCCAGGAAAAGGGGGGATACTGCACACTTAAAAATCAGGAAAGGTTTGTGTGAGAGTTGTAACCTTTTATTATATTTATTCAATTTGAATGCTGAGCAAAAATTTCACAAAATTGGACTACATGAAGAAGAATGCAGCTTGAGGGACTTAGGAAGACTAATTAACACCTAATGAATATAGATGACATAATCTTGCTTGCTCAAAACAAAGACTTGAAGCATTTGTTGAGAAAGATTGTGGTAGTCACATAAGCCGGTGTCCATTTGGGACTTGAGAGGATTAAGAGTGAAGGGGTGGAGTCGAGCCTGTCAATCGGATCACAACCAAGGAGGCCAATGTGTGATCGTGGCTTTCTCCTGAGAATTCTTGGAAATCTGATTATTTCCTCCTTGGAGGCAGGAGACACTTTATTTGTGGAGGACACTTTACTGACAAGACACATGGCACTACACTGATAGACCCTGTGCCCTGGGAACTGGAGGAGCCACGGTGAGACCCCTGGCAGTGCTGAGATGCTTAGAACACCACGTATCCAAAGACTTTCTACCCACTGGCCTGTGATCATCCTGAATTTGGCATCATTGCATGTGTTTCATGAGTCTGAAGAGGACTGTATAAATTGATATCAGCCATATGAGCTAATATTGGACTTATGAGTTTGGACTGGACTGGGATGTTTTCTCAATATTCAATTACTCTTTCATGTAAATCTTTTTTATATACCTATGAGTATCTATAAATTTCTCTACTCTACCCAGATTTACACAAAGATCAGACACTTGAGGATGATCATAGCCTTCAATATGAATCATAAATCAATGTAAATAAAACAAAAATCCTCATAACCTAGCCAATAGACAATGTAATGATGATCCAAAAAGAGAGTAAAGTGGTCAAGGATTTACTATTCCTTGGATCCACAATCAATGCTCATGGCACACAAAAAATAAGAAATCAAATAATGTACACCACTGGATGATTCTGCTGCAAAAGACCTCTTTGAAGTATTAAAAAATATTAAAGCTGTCACTTGGAGGACTAGGGTGTTCTGCCACAAGCCATGATATTTTCAATTGCTTTGGATGGGTGTTGGGATGTTAGACATCAAGTAAGTGAGACTGAAGAAGAATGGTTGCAGTTGAATTATAGTGTCGGTAAAAAATATTAAATTGTACATGGATTGCAAGCTAGTGAGCAAATCTGTATTGGAAGAAATATAGTCTGAATTCTCTTTAGAGAAGAGGCTGATGAGACTTGATCTTATATTCTTTGAACATGTTATCAGAAGGTAAATAGAAAGTATGTGGAAAAGAGACAGATCCCCAAGGAGATGAAGTGACACAGCGGCTGCAGCAATGGTTTCAAAATGAGCAGTGGTTGTAAGGCTGCACAAGGCCTGGCAGTGTTTCATTCTGTTTCTATCTATGTAGAGGCAACATGAGCCAGAGCCCACTCAATGGCACCGAACAGACACAGCAATTCTCTTAATGATGCTGACATATAAATAGCACCTTGTGCCATTAAGGAGAAAAACAAACAGCATGAAGTAATTGAACATCACGTATAGCAAAATAAAATGACATAAATATCAAGTTTTACAAGATAGGAAAACATAGCATTTACTGATATGTACTTAACTACATTCAAATATTTGCAAAGAGTAACATGTCTTAAAGAACAAAAATTCTAAAAATTATTATTCCAAAAATAATTCAGCAAAATGAAACTGAAAAAAATTAACAGCTTTGAAGTTTTACGGTTGCAATAGTTTATTGTGCCAGCCTGGCCGATGAACACAAGTAGGATTAACTGAAGGGCAGAGGGATAAATGGCTCGGTGAGCCTCGCCTTGCTTATTCTGTGCCTCAGTTTAAAGGGGTACACTACCTGTGGGATGCCTAGCCTGTGGACTGTGTCGCTGTAAGTTGAGGTCCCTTTAAGCCCACACGATTGGAGTGTTCATCTCTGGAGCTCGGGACCGACAGTTGATGACAGTTGGGGACCTGCCTTGCTGTTTGCTGCCTGGGTACATATAGCCCAGTTCTCTCTACAGAAGGGGACTGGCAACTGGCAGCTCTCAAGCCTTAAAGGACTGCTAGTGTCTCACTGCTTTATAATTTAACTGTTAATTTCTTGTATTATCTATCTGTATATAACTTAACGGTTCATTTCTTGTATTATATGTCTATCTTTATAAATATATTTATATATAATTACTAGCAATCTGGTTTGTCTCTCTAGAGAACCCTGCCCAACACAATGGTCTCTTAAAATTACTTTGACAAGGAAATAAAACAATAAGTCATACAAATGAGAAAGCTGAAAGTTAAAGTGGATTAGATGTTGTAAAAGTTATCCACTGAAATAAATTCATACCTTTAATGCTGTGTATTGCCCATACAATGAAAGTAAATTGAAATTTAATTAGTGGTTTAAAGCAGAGAAGACTAATAACACCTCTAAGAAAATATCAGAAGAATTAGAAAATCAATTAAATAATAAAGTTGACTATTACTATTAAGTATTTTATTAGTATTAAAAACACTATATACTGGTAGTACTAAAATACTAATACTGTGAGTATTAAAAATACCATTAGTATTTTATGGGTTTAACACCTTAAATTTATTCAGAATAACAAATTACAATGACTTATATTAAGAATTGATACATTTGAATTAAGGTGCTGGAGAAGAATATTGAAAGTGTGTATCATGGGCTGCCAAAAGAGCAAACAAACCTGTCTTGGAAGTCGAAGCAGCATGCTCGTTGAGGGCAAGCAGGGAGAGCCTTTGTCTTACATAATTTGGACACACTGGCAGGAGATACCTAATCGCCTTAGAGTCTTTCAAGATGGCAACAGAGGGCTTGGACTTTTTCTTCAGTTCTTTCTATTTTAGAGATGTTAAGCGTGTCCTCCCCTTTTCCAATTCTAGGTCTTTGCACAATTCATATAGTATTTCACTTTGTCTTCTTGAGCTGCCCTTTGAAATGTTCTCTTTTTAAAAAAAATTTCTGTTCAGTTCTATGACTTAAATTTTTTTACTATTTGTTTTAGCTACTCTATGATTAACAGCAAGTTTCACAGCCTCTTCTAACATCCACTTTTTTCTGTTCTCTATTTTGAATGATATTTTGCTTCCCTCAGAATGACTTTGCTGAGTACTGGTGGGGGTGGTGTTAGGTGTCATCAAGTTTGGTTCAACTCTTCTCTGCACTATGTTCAACAGAATGAAACACTGCCTGATCCTGTGCCGGGCTGACATGCATCTTGTACTTGTGTCCACGGTTCTGCTGTACATCTTCTTCTTCTGCACGGATTCTCAGCTTTATTGAGCATGATATCTTTCTCCATGAAATCCTTCTTGGTATCACGTCCAAACTATCAAGGTGATTCCTCCTATCTTTGCTTCGAAGCAGCTTTCTGGCAGCACTGCTTTCAACACGGATTTGGCTGTTCTTCTGGCAGTCTGGGGTCATTCACGAGTTTTGCCAACCGCATAATTCAAAGGCATCAATTCTTCCTCAGTCATCTGTATACATTGAACAGCATTTATATGCACATAAAGGAAATGAAACTGTCATGGAATGGGTCACACAGTCCTCCATGTGACATCCTTAATTTTTTTTTAATTTTAGGGAAAATTTTGGCAGCAGAATTATCCAGTGGAATACTTGAAGCTTGATTTCTTAACTACTGTTTCCATGGGCATACATAACAGAGCAAAGTAAAATGAAATCTCACAACTTTAATATTTTCATCATTAATCATGATATTTATTATTGATCCAGTTGTGAGAATTTTTATTTCTTTTATATTAATTTGTAATCCATGGTGAAGTCTTTGTTCTCTATCAGTATTTTAATCCTCTTTGATTTTACCAAGCAAGATTGTGTCATCTGCATATCACAAGTTATTAATGAGTCTTCTGTAGGCGTATACAATGGAGACACTGAAATAGCCATGGGATTGGGTAACAAGGTTATTGGTGAGTTTTACAAGACCAGTTTCCGTGATGAGGATGTATGGGGAGCTATGAGGAAGGGTCAGCACAGAATTGCATTTAATGTGCCATTAAACTCATTTGCCAAAGCATTTCTATGTGGAGGGGAGTAAATATGTGAGGGGGTTAACAGAAATGGTATATAGAAGCTTTTTAATTGTGTATGTATATTAGAATTTGTAGTGTGTTCAAGGAAGTGATTTAGCAGCGAGTGATAAACAGAGTTAAAAATAAAATTTCAAGTGTGTAAGTTTCATGTGATCTTAATAAAAAGTTTAACACATATTTTCTTGAAATGACATATTACATTTTATCAGTAACAAAGTCATAAATATAAAAAATATTCTTTAAAAATATAATTGCTAGGCTTCTAACAAGGCGAGATTTTAACATAATTATTGAAATTATTATAGTTTATGGATCCAGTGGACATATTTCTGTATTTCTCTTTTCTGTTTATTAAGGAGGCCTAGAAGCACTGATAAATCCAATAGCACCAAATATCTAAATTGAGGCACACTAACATTCTCTTCTAAATTGAACCGGCGATCATTGGGATACATGACTGGAGCAAATGAACCCAGTATTGCTGGTTGTTTCAAAAAGCAAACAAGCTACCAATGACTAATAGGTCAGTGAAACTAACATGTGACAGAGGTACCTTAGGTCAAAAATAGGATACTGTAAGTACCAATATAATGATAAATATAATTGGTCTAAATGCATTATAAATATTAAAGGTATCATTATCAATATGATTTTTCATAAGGGAAGGAAATGAAAGTTGTATTAAAAACTATTTGGACTATTTGAAATGTTAGTAGTGAAAAATTATTATTCTGAAAATCAGCAAATAAAAGTAGCTAATTAAGATTTTATGATGCCTTTCCTGACCTATGTCAGTTTTAGAAACAGCAAAAGCCCATGCTTAGCAAGAAAAAGGTTTCCTTTAAAGAATTCCAGCTGATAAAATATGGACAAAATAAATGAAATAAAAATTTAAAAATAAAATCACTTGATAAACTAATGAAATAACTAGATTCAGAAAATCAATGGGCCGTCAATTGATGTAACCATTAAATGAAAAGTTAATGGGGGCATTAAATAGAGGGATGAGGCTGTTACCGTCAGGAGCCACTAATTAATCTCAGCGTCAGTAAAAGCAGATAACAGAAACTATCTGCCTCCTCACATGAACCAAAGAGCTCTGGTGGTGTAGAGGATTATGCATTGAGTTGCTAGCTACAAGGTCAATGATGTAAATACACCAGCTACTCCCCAGAAGGGAGATGGGGCTTTCTACTACCAGAAAGAGTTACATTGTCAGAAACACATAGGAGTAGTTTTATTCTCCCCCACAAGGTTGTTATGAGGCAGTGAGTTTGGATTTGGGTTTGGCAATATTCAATATTAAGGCCATAGAATCTTTTAATACTAAAACTCAAGGCCTGCGTTTTTCTGTAGTTCTTTCAGCTGAGTACGTTCTTGCCATTTGACTTTCTTTTAAAAAAATATCATTTTATTGTGGACTCATACAACTCTTATCACACTCCATATATACATCAATGTATCAAGCACATTTGTACATTTGTTGCCCTCATAATTCTCAAAACAATTGCTTTTTACTTGAGCCCTTGGTATCAGCTCCTCAAAATTTCCCCTCTCTCCCTACTCTGTCCTCCCTCATTAACCCTTGATAATTTATAAATTATTATTATTTTCTCACATCTTAACCTGTCCAACGCCTCCCTTCACCCACTTTTCTGCTGTCCATACCCCTAGGAGGAAGTATTATGTAGATCCTTGTAATCGGTTGCCCCTTTCTACCCCACCTTCCTCCCATCCTCCTGGTATTGCCACTCTCACCACTGACCCTGAAGAGGTGTTCTGTCATGGATTCCCTGTGTTTCCAGTTCCTATCTGTACCAGGGTATATCTTCTGGTTTGGCTGGATTTATAAGGTAGAATTGTGATAGTGGGGGCAGGAGGGACTGGAAACATTAAGGTACTAGAGGAAAGTTGTGTGTTGTATGCTTCATCGTTGTTGTTTCATTTTGTATGTTTCATCATGACTGCCTCCTGTCCTCCTCGCAACCCCTTGTGTAAGGGGATGTCCAATTGTCTACAGATAGGCTTTGGGTCCCCCCTCCGCACTGCCCCTCATACACAATAATATGAATTTTTGTTCTTTCATGCCTGATATCTGATCTTTCGACACCTCGTCATCACACAGGCTGGTGTGCTTCTTCCATGTGGACTTTATTGCTTCTCAGTTCGATGTCTGCTTGTTTACCTTCAAGCATTTAAGACCCTGGATACTATACTTTTTGATACTTGGGCACCATCAGCTTTCTTCACCACATTTTCTTATGCACACATTTATTTTCAGCAATCGTATCAGTAAGGTGAGCACACAAGGATATGATTTTTTGTTCATTGATACCTGATACCTGATCCCTTCAACACCTGTGATCACACAGGTTGGTGTGTTCTTCCATGTGGGCTTTGTTACTTCTGAGCTAGATGGCCCCTTGTTTACCTTCAAGCTTTTAATACCCCAGATGCTATATCTTTTGATAGTCGGGCACCATCAGCTTTCTTCACTAGATTTGCTTATACACACATTTATCTTCACCGATCATGTTGGGAAGGTGAGCATCATGGAATTCCAGTTTAAGAGAACAAAGTGTTCTTGCATTGAGAAGTACTTGAGTGGAGGCCCAATGTCCATCTTCTACCTTAATACTAAACCTATAAATATATGCACATAGATCTATTTCCCCATCATCATATATAAATATATTTAAATATGTGCATGCCTGTATTTAGAGCTCTATAAATGTCCTTTGCCTCTTAATTCTTTCCTCTATGTCCTTTTACTTTCCTCTTGACCCACTATCATGCTCAACCTTCATTTTGGTTTCAGTAATTCCTCTCGGTCTCATTGCCCTTGACCAAGCCCCACCAGACCTCTTACACCCTTCTTGCCACTGATTTTGGATCACTTGTTGTTCCCTTGTCCCTGGGTTGGCTAACAGTACTTTCTTTCCCCCACCTCCCACTCTCCCATGTATCCCCAGAACCACCAGTCCTGTTGTTTTTTCCTCCAGATTTCCACCTATCTTATCTACATAGACTTGCAGAGATAATAGTATGTGCAACAAACTAAGTCAAAGCCAAACAAAGTGACAAAAGAAAACAAAACAACGGCAACAATAAGAAAACCAAAGATAAAATATAATCTATAAACACTTCAAGGTCTGCTTGTTGACCTTTAGGAGTGTTTTCCGGTATCTGATGGGATGCCACACTCTGGCCCAAAGTCTATTTGTAGTACTCCCTCGGGACTTCCTTGCTCTGCCCCCTGGCTGTTCTGTTGCATGCCCTTAGTGTTTTGTCTTAGTGTGGTGGGGTCAGATCGGGTGGAATTCCCACACTATGTCTCCAGTGGTTGTCCCCTGTAGGGCTGTGGGTCAGTGAAGGATATCATATATCACAATGGGGCCAGCCATATGGTCCTCTGTGCATTGGCTGCTCTGAGTGGGGATATCATCCTAAAGCCTTGGTGGGCCAGGACGTGCTCCACTCTCTCTTCCTCCCCCTTCATTTGCTCCCATGTACTCTAATCAGACATGTCCCTCTCCCCGAGCTGTAGCTTTAGTGGTGTCCACTGAAGTAAATTCTTCTTGGGGAAGGGTGGCTGTCCACATAGTTAGGATTGGGGCCAGCCCCTCAGACCTCTCTACTGGTTCCCTGCTTCATGCCAGTATGTTGCATTCACATCTTGGAGCACCAGGTTGAAGTCTGGTCCATCTTTCCTTGTGGAGATATAAACAATGTCCTCCCCTTGGGTGGATTAGTGCCTCTTCTGCCACTGCCAATTTCTCTCTTTTTTGCCCCTCCTCCTTAGTTTGATACCCTAGGTACCCCTAGATTTGGTCTGGCCCCTATCACCTGGACCTCACCCCAAGAATGTTTGCATACAGTAGCTTTTTCCCTATGCCCCTTTTGCATTTTTTTAAGCTTACCTCAGTGGACTCATGTTGTACTTGTCCTTTTATGCTTGGCTTACTTCACTTGGCATAATTTCCTCCAGTTCTTCCCATGCGGCGATGTGCTTCAAATTCATCACTGTTGGGTTTTTTTTCATCACTGTTTTTTAGCTATGTGTACTACTCCATTGTATAGACCACAGGTTTTTTAATCCATCCATCTGTTGATGGAAATTTGGGTTGTTTCCGACTTAATTGTGAACTGTGCCACGATGAACATTGGAGCACAGATGTCTGACCCTGGTTTGTTTCTTGCCTCTTCTGGGTATATGCCCAGTGTGGAGTGAGGGCCAGCCTCCCCACCACTAATCGTGGGTTCAATAGGCACAATTGTACATTTGAAATATATGTATATTATATTAAAGTCATAGAGATCATGAGAGATAAAAGAGATTGAAATAATGGAGTCATACACATTTCATTTTAGCATGCTCACCTTGGTGGTCCACGTAGAGATAGGAGGAGAGGAAGCAGTACAAGGGGAAAGGGAACAGGGGAGTGAGGATGGGGGAGAGAAGGGGGAAGCCGACCAGAGGCCAATAGGGGAGTCTGAGAGAGATCTTTTTATTGCGAACTCAGGCCTATAAACCTTTGGGGAGTATGCAAGCCCAATAATTACAGGTAAAGACATACGTCACAGGAAGGGGTTGCACTATAGGTAATACACAATGAGAGGGGGACAATCTAGGGATACACACGCAATAGGAAGGGAAGGGGTTGGGGGTGCACATGTGACAAGAAGGGAGGATCCTAGATTCAGAGTGGCAGCCTAACTTTGGATGTCACTGAGCCAGTTTGACCTGTTCTCTGGATCTCCATAGAAATCATTATCAGTAGGGTGTAAACCCCACCTATAGTAACCAGACTAATGGTCGCAAGCCTTTGGGGAGAAGTAGCCCATTGTCCTTAGCAGCCGGGAGAGGGGCCTACAGTAGTTTGGCAACTTACTGCCTTCAGGGAGAATGTCTCTAAGCATCTGACCTCCCCCCATATGCTAGCAAAAATCCCCTAATGTTTGGCATGTTGTTGGGGAAGACAAAGCAGGGGAAGTCTCTTTATGATCCCACAGCCCAGTAGGGGGAATGCTGGGTCACATGGTAGCTCGATTTCCATCTGTTTTAGATATCGCCAAATTGAGTTCCATAGTAGCAGTACATACCTACAAGCCCAGCAGCAATGGAGGAGAGTTCCTATCTCCCCACAGTCCCTCCAACACTTGCTGCTTTCTGATTTTTTGAATTGGGCTATCTTTGAGGGTGTTAGGTGGTATCTCATTGTTGTTTTAAATTGCATTTCTCTTATGGCTAATGATCGGGAGCATTTTCTCGTATGTTTATTGGCCATTCGGATTTCAGACTCTGTGAAACTCCTGTTCGGGTCCTTCGCCCACCTCCTCAGTGGATATTTAGTTTATTTTCTTTTTGGAAGCTAGCAGATTATTGTAGATTTTAGTAATAAAACTTTTGTTTGATGTGTCATTGCTAAAGATGTTTTCCCATTCTGCGACTCTCTTATTATTCTCTTGGTGAATTCTCTCAGTGTACACAGGTGTTTTATCTTCAGTATATCCCACTTGTCAATTTGTGCCTGCTCTGTGTTTGTATCCTTCCC
The DNA here is from genome assembly GCF_050624435.1 of Tenrec ecaudatus. Classification (NCBI taxonomy): domain Eukaryota; kingdom Metazoa; phylum Chordata; class Mammalia; order Afrosoricida; family Tenrecidae; genus Tenrec; species Tenrec ecaudatus. The sequence goes on along the minus strand of NC_134534.1, from coordinate 74,039,546 downwards.
TATTTCTGTTAGCCTATGTATTCCCTGCACCAAAGTTATCAAGTTGGTTCCAATTCCCAATTTCATCATTGATAGCCCTAATAGTTTGGGGTTTTATCTCGAGGTCTGTGATACACCTTGAGTTTATTCTTGGGCATGGAGTGAGATAAGGGTCTTGCTTCATTTTTCTGTATGTAGATATCCATTTTTTTCCAGCACCACTTCTTGAAGAGGGCATCTGCTTCCCATTTGCTATTTTGGGGGCCCTTATCAAAAACCAGTTGTCTGAATGCTGATGATTTTTTTTTCTGGGTATGCAGTTCTTTTTCTTTGGTCTGAATATCTGTCATACCATGCATTTTTTACCACTGTGGCTATATATGTGCTAAAATCAGATAAAGTATGCCCTCCCACTGTGTCCTTCTTCTTGAGGAGTTATCTGCTAATAGTGATCTTCTTCTCTCTCCTTATGAAGTTGGTAATCAGTATATTCATTTCTTTGAAGATGAAGGTAATTGTATCAGGATTGCATTAATCTTACATAGTGCCTTGGGCAGAATTGACATAGTTATTATATTGAGTCTTCCAATCCTCGAGCATGGGATATTCTTCCATTTGTTGAAGTCACTCTTGGTTTCTTGTAATAGTGTTCCGTAGTTTTCCCTGTATAAATCTTTTGTTCTTTTAGTCAGGTTTATCCCTAGATATTTCAATTTGTGCTTGGCTATTGTGAAGGGAACCACCTTTTTGATCTCCTCTTCTGTGGTCTTATCCGATATGTATAGCAGTCCGATAGACTTCTGTTTATTGATCTTCTATCCTGCCACTCGACCATATTCCTCTATTGCTTCTAGTACTCCACTTGTGGAGCTTCTGGGATTTTCCATATATAAAATCATATCATCTGCAAATAATGATAGTTTCACCTCTTCCTTCCCCAAAAGACCTTTGATGTCTTTTCTTTGTCTCATGCTGTTGACTAAAACCTCCAGTATAATGTTAAAAAAGAGTGTGGACAAGGGACATCCGTGTATGGTCCCCTTTCCCAGTGGGATTGTGTTCATCCTTTCTCCATTGACTACCACACCAGCTGTTGGTTTTTCATATATAGCTTATATTATCTTGAGGAATATTCCTTCAATTCCTATCTAATTGAGTGTCTTAAACAGGAATTGATGTTTGATGTTGTTTAATGCTTTTTTTGCAGCTATCAATATTATCACGTGGTTCTTAAAGTTTTCCATGTCAATGTGGCAAATGATATAATGGTATGTTGAACCATCCCTGCATCTCTGGTAAGAATCCCACTTGGTTATATGAATTGTTTGTTTTATATACTTTTGTATTCTATTGGCCAATATTTTTTGTTTGTTTGTTTTGGCCAATATTTTTAAGGATTTCTGCACTGATGTTTATTAAGGAAATTGGTCTATAGTTCTCCATTCTTGTGGGATGTCTGCCAGGTTTCAGTATCAGGGTTATACTAGCTTCATAGAAGGAGTTCAGGAGTTTGCTGTCTTTTTCTATGTTCTAGAAAAGTTTGTGTAGGATTGGTGTCAGTTCTTCCCTGAATGCTTGGTAGAATTCTCCTGTGAAGCCATCTGGTCCAGGGGATTTTTTGGTTGCTGATCCCTTGACAATCTTGTCTATTTTTTCTATTGCTATGGGTCTAAGATTCTTGACTTTCATTGAGGATAGTCTAGGGAGGGCTTGATTTTGCAAGAATTTGTACATGTCTTCCAATCTGTTGACTTCATTGGAGTATAATACTTTGTGGTACTGTGTAATTCTCCTTTTGGTTTCATTAGAGTCTGTTGTAATGTCCTCTCATCCATCCCTCATCCTGGCCATTGAGATTTGTTCCCTCCTTTCTTTGGCTAAGTTTTCCAATGGTCTGTCAACTCTGTTTATCCGTTCAAAGAACCAATTTTTAGCAGCATTAATTTCTAGCATAGTTTTCTTTTCCCTCTCCTGAATCTCAGCCCTGATTTTTATTATTTCCTTTATTTTGCTATTAGTAAGATTGTCCTGTTGACTCTGCTCTTGTTGTAAATTGTTTGGCAGCATACCATTCATGAGTTTCTCTTCCTCCCTCAGGTGTGCACGTATTGCTATGAAACTTCCTCTGATAATTTCCTTCGCTGTTTCCCATAAGTTTTGGTACGTCGTGTTCTCATTCTCATTGCTTTCTAGAATTCCCTAATTTCATCTCTGATCTGGGCCGGTAAGCACTCCTTTTGCAACAGAGTGTTAATCATCCTCCAATTGTTTTCCCTTGTTTGTTTTTTTTCATCTTTGGTGTGTTGATTACCTGCCTTAAGGCATAGTGGTCTGAGAGATCTGTATGATATCAATGTGCTTGAATTTATGTAAATTCGCCTTATACCCCAGCAGGTGGTCTATCTTCAAATATGTGCCATGTAGGCTTGAAAATAATGTAATTTTTTGTAGTTAGATGAAATCTCTGTAAATATCTATCAGGTCAAATTGTCTAATTGTAGTGTTTAGATCTCTAGCCTCCTTGTTGAGTTTCTTTCCCTGTAATCTATCTTTCTCAGAGAGCAGTATATTGAAGTCACCCACCATAATTGCTGAGACTGTGATTTCTTTTCATCTTTGGAGTGCTTAATTGACGTGTTCAGCGGGCCCCTCATCCGGGGAATATAAGTTTACATTGCTTAGTGGTTCTTTGTCTATTGATCCCTTGAGCATTATGCGGTGTCCCTTCTCATCTCTTTCAATGGTTTGCACTTTGAGGTCAATTTTATTTGATATTAGGATTGCAACCCCTGCTTCTTTTTAATTAATGTTTGCTTGGTATGCCTTTCTCCTGCCTTTGATTCTCTGCAGTCTTGAGATGTGTCTCCTATAGGCAGTAGATTAATAGGTTATTTTCTAAGCCTGTCTGCTAGCCTCAGTCTTTTAATGCCTGGGTTCAGTCCATTGATATTCAATGTTATTCTCTCCATCTGTGTATTATGTGACGCCATCTTATACCTTTTGAGCTGGGTGTTTTTCTACCTCCCTTTCTTATCAGCGTGTTGTCCATGTATGTGTGGTTCATTCTTGACTTCTTTCCAGCCTTAAGCCAATGCTATCTTGGAGGCTGATTTCTCTTTTTTGCCCTCTGGGTGGGGTTGTTCTATGTGGCGGCCTCCTATTTATGCTTGGTGAGTGTTCTGCCCATATTGGGTTGGCAAGGGTCTTTTGTAGGACTGGGTTTCTTCTAATGTATTCTTTGAGTTTTCCTTGTCTTGGAAGACTCTTCTCCATCTACCTTGAGCAATAATTTGGCTTGTTAGAATATTCTTGTGTTTGCGTTATTTTCCTTCTACTTTTGGAATATATTACTGCACTCACTCCTCTCCATCATAGTGTCCGCTGATAGGTCTGAGCAAATTCATACTTGGGAACCTTTATATGTGATTGCTTGCCTTCCCCTAGATGCCCTTATGATTTTCTTCTTTTCCTCAAAGTTAGATGGTTTAACTATTATGTGCCTTGGTGACTTCTTGGGATTAGTCTAGCTGGTGTTCTTTCAGCCTCCTAAATAGGTAGCCTGGTTTTTATTCATTAAGCTGGGGGATTTTTCCTCCAAGAATTCTCTCAATATTGTTGCAGATGACTCCTTTGTTATGTCTTCCTCTTGTAATCCAATTATTCTGATGTTGTTCTTCATCATAGCATCAGACATAGCTCTTGGGGTTTCTTCAGCTTCTCTGATGATCTTAATAGATTTTCACATTTGTTAAGGTATGCTTGGCTGTCCTCTAAGTCACTGGTGTTGTTGTCTGCCTCCTCCAGTCGATTGGCGAAGTCTATACGTCTGCTACTGGGTTTTTGTTTTCTCACCCCTACGCTCTTGTATTTTTTCTTCAGTGTATGGACTTTATCATCTCTATCATTTCATCCTTTTTCTGTATTGTTTACCTCTTATCTTGTATGACTCCAAGCAGCATTCTGAAAGTTTCTTTCCGTGGGAAATCAATGTCTGATTCTTCTATGCATGTTACTAGGTTCAGAACATCTTCTGCCATTGCCTTTTGTTTCTCCTATTTTTATGTTGAGGTCATGGGGCTGATGGCTCTTTGCATTGTGTTGTTTTAGAGGAGCCAGGTGCCATTTTCCAGGGTGTCGAAGAACACTGGCTATTTCTGGGTAACTTGTAGGAATTCTTCTTTGAACTGCCTGCCGCTAATTTTGCTATGGAATTGGCTTACCATTTTATCTTCCTGTGGCTTCACTCTTTCCTTAGTCAACCAGTATTCTATTATTTGGAGGGAAAATTGGATGGTTTTCTCAGGAGGCACTGGTTGGGTTGTTGTGGACCCATGAGGATGGTGTTATGATGGGTGATCTCACAAGAAGTCATGATGGTGTGGCCGCCTGGCATCTTGGAGCACCACAGAGGACATGTGTGGGTGCCCGCTGCAATGGGAGTGCCTCAGAAGGCTGGTGGGTTGCCCAGTTTGGTGTAGAGCACCTTAATTGGTGGGCAGAATTTCCCTGGTAAGGTAGATCACTCCAGATGTTGGGCAGAGGTTCCCGCAGAAGCATGGAACGTTGACGAGTTTTGGCCAAATTGCTTTAGGATGTGTGAGATACTATGGCAGCAGGAGGAAGTTCCCTTTGTCACGTGGGACCACAGAAGACATGTAGGAGCTCCCCCAACCACACAGGCAGGATTTCCTCCAAACAAGATGGGCAGGATTTCTCAGGCAAATGTCAAGCACTGCAGAGTGTGGATGGGTGGGATTTCCCTGGAAGAAGTTGGGCAAGATATTCCCTAGCAGAGGGTGGTGGGCCTTCCTCAGCTGTGGGATATGCTGCAGAGGGTGGAACACTCCCCCTTGGGTTCAGGGCCGATGAAAATGCCTTAGGACAAGGGGAGCGGTCTGGAGGTGGCATGAGAGTAAAGGGAAGAAAAAATAAAAAAATCAACTAAGCCCACTGAGACTGTGGGAGGATAGAGAGAAGCGAGGGAAACAAAAGTAACAATATAGTTGAGCCACAATCCCTGACCATGGGGTTGGAGAGGTTTAATCCCTACCCCGAAGCAGCAGGAAGCTGTGGCTGTCTTTAGATAAAGCCTTTGCACCGGCCCCAAATGATCCTGGCTCCTGCAGAGACAGTGGAGGGGCTAAGGTCAACCCCTAGCCAGCCTCTACCGTGGTTAGTGAAAAGCCCCCAGCCCTTCAAAACCTAGTGGATTTGTGCCTACTTATCTTTATCATGCTCCTTCTGCAACCCGGCAGTGTGGAATTTCCCTTATTAACTGTCCTTCGCTGGTTTCTGTGGAATCTCTCTGGTATGTGTTACTCAGTCACCATCTTTCCGGCAGCCCCCGAACCCCACCCCTTTAAATTTCTAAGGCCAGATCTTTATACATTTCATTATAATATGCTTTACTCTGTTTTGTCATTGTAACTTTTTGTTCAGTGTTTTTACTATATTACTTTTCATTTGCTTTAGCTTCTCTACAATCAAGAGAAAATTTCAGTCTCTTCTAATATCCACTTTGATCTTTTCTTTCTTTTCAATAACATTTGCTTTCTTCAGGTATGATGTTTTTGATGCCATCCCACAGATCCTGTTTTTTGTCTTAGTGCATGGAATATGCACACCAGTCTGTGTGATCATGAGGTGTTGATGGAAATAGGTATCAGAAGTTCAAAACCAAGCAATCACATTGACATGAAGGAGCAGAGACAAAATGGAAGCACAAAACCCACCTGTAAGATAATTAGACAATCCCTCACAGAAGGGTCACATGGAATGGATGATTTATCCAAGGTGAAGTAGAGCACTGATGAACCAAATAAATATCCTTTCATTCTTTAATATTTCCTCCCCTTATTTTTTTAAATCATTTTATTGGGGGATGACACAACTCTTATCACAGTCCATACATACATACATACATTGTGCCAAGCACAGTTGTACATTTGTTGCCATCATCATTTTCAAAACATTTGCTTTCTACTCAAGCCCTTGTTATCAGTTCCTCATTTTTCTCCTCCCTCCCTGCCCCACCTCCCTCCACCCCCCTTAATAATTTATAAATTGTTATTCTTTTCTCATGTCTTACACTGACTGATAACTCCCTTCACCTACTTTTCTGTTGTCCATCTCCTAGGGAGGGGGTTATATATAGATCATTGTGATTGGTTTCTCCTTTCTCCCCCCACCTTTCCCTTACCCTCCTGGTATCGCTATTCTCATTATTGATCCTGAGGGATTTATCTGTTCTGGATTCCCTGTGTTGAGAGCTCTTATCTGTATCAGTGTACATCCTCTGGTCTAGTTGGATTTTTAAGGTCGAATTGGGATCATGATAGTGGGTGGGGGAAGAAGGATTGAACTAGAGGAAAGCTGTAAGTTTCATCGGTGCTACGCTGCACCCTGACTGGCTCATCTCCTCCCCGTGACCCTTCTGATAGGGGATGTCCAGTTGCCTACAGATTGGCTTTGCCTCCCCTTACTATTATGGTCTTAGTCCTACCTCATTATTTTGTTAGACCAGCACATGTTCATTTGTATAAGGAAGGGTGTTCAATGCACAAAATCCAAGATAGATAAACCCTTCAGAAATAGTAATGGGAGCTATGATTCCCTGAAGGTGCATAAAGAGGGGTGGCAAAGAAGGGAAAGGGGGAACTAATAGCAATGATGACTGTATAACCCCACTTGGGGGAAACAAATAACAGTTATTGTAGGTGAATGGTATGTATTATGGGGGGAAATATATGTATAATATAATAATAACAGTTCCCGGTGGGCAGGGTTTCAAAGGTAGGGGTTAAATGGGAGTTGGTATCAAAAAGTTCAAGAAGAAAGAAAATCAGTTTTCTGATTTTGAAACTGATGTTCTCAAACTGATGGCGGCAGCAATTGTACAATTATGATTGATCTAATTGAATTGTGGATTGTTATAATATCTCTAAGTGCTCCCAGTAAAATGTTAAGAGAAAAAACTGTCCCTGAAATTCATGAGTGATATATTCAGAGTCATATTTTGGCTCTCCTGGAATTGTTTTAATTTTCTTCAGCTTCTACCTAAACTTGCATATGAGAAATTGATGGTCTGTTGTTTGGTCTCATTTTGGTTGCTGATATCGAGCTTCTTCTTTGTCCTTTCCCACAGGTGTAGTCAATTTGATTCCTGGGTAGTCTTTCTGAGAAGTTCGTGTAAATATTCACTCTTTACGATGTTGAAACTATGTATTTGTAATGAACAGAGGTTGATATTTCAAAATAACATCATGCAATATTCAGCTGCATTTCTATCACCCAGGCCATCTTTCACAACCTACTCTTTTCTCTTGGTTTCCAACGTTTGCATTCCACTCACCAGTAATTATCAATGCATCTTATTTTCCAGTTTGATCAATTTCAGACTAAAGAAGTTGGTAAAATCATTTTCTTAAGGCACTCTGATGAGACAAAAACAAATGTATTACTGGGAGAACTTGAATACAGCCATGCTACAGACTGTAGAGATGTGCTTAAGCACACTTTGTTTGGAATAAGCCTGTGTATCTAGGAATTGGAATCACAGTACCAATACTTCTTACTTATCCTGTTATATATTTTTAACTAATATAATCTCATTTTCAAATAGCACTAAACACTTTATGTGTGCTGCAGATACCTTTTAATAGAGTATTCAAAATTTCTCTCACAACCCTTATAATATTTACTTCAATCATCTCATGTATTCATATACTATAGATATTAATATTACTCAACACAGTTACTATTATTATTTTAAAGTTATCTTGTAATTCAGTGTAATAGCCCGGGTAGTTTAGAGAAACAAATCCACAGAAACTCATGCATAAGAGAAAGTTTTATATAAAGATTAAGTGCATATAAAGAAAACATCCCAACCGAGTACTGCCCATGCCCGCAAGTCCAACATTAACTCATGTGTCTGACACCAATCCACAAAGTCCTCCTCTATCTCACAAAACACATGCAGTGATGCCGACTGCAGAAGGAAAGCTGAGTCAGTGAATGTGTAAGCATCTCACTGGCAAGGGTTTCCAAACAGTTGCTCCTGCACCCAGGGCTGCATCAGGGTAGGTCCATGTGGCTTCTCCACAGGGATGTCTACAGGAAGTGAGTCTTGCCAGCTGAAGCAGAGAACTGGCTAAGGAAATTGAACCCTGGTCTGACCATCATATAGCAAGTGACCCGAGAACTAGAAAGGCGAGGCTCACTCTGCCATTTATCTCTCCGCTCTTCAATTAACCCCCCATGTGTTTATTGACCAGGTTGGCAAAATAACCTACCTCAATCAGTTAAAAATAAGAGAAATAAAAGATTTTATGGTATCATATGGATTCCCTCTCCAAGGCTTTTCCACATATTTAAAAAATCTAAATTTTGTATTATTTTTAACCTATATAATGTTCCTCTCCTTGAAGAACTTTTAATGTTTATTACAAGTCTGCTGGTAATGAAACACCTCATTTCTAAATTTGTTTGTCAGAGAAAGTCTATTTCTTGTTTACTTTTTTAGTTATATTTCTTATTATTATTTTAACTAATTTTATTGGAAGCTCATACAAATATTATAACAATCCATCATTCAATTAGATCAAGCATAATTATACTGTTGCTGCCACCATCATTTTCAAAACATTTTCTTCCTTCTTGAACTCTTTGAAACCAGCTCCTCTTTATCTCCTCCTTATCTCTTTATTTTTTTTCTTTTTAATCATTTTATTGGGGGCTAATACAATTCTTATCACCATCCATCCATCCATTGTGTGTAAAGCACATTTGTGCATTCGTTGCCCTCATCATTTTCAAAACATTTTCTCTCCACATAAGCTCCTGGCATCACCTCCTCATATTTCTCCCTCCCTCCCTACTCTCCCCTCCCTCATGAACCCGTGATAATTTATAAATTATTATTTTTCATATCTTACATTACTGTCTGAAGTCTCTCTTTACCCACTTTTCTATTGTCCATCCCCTGGGGAGGAGATCCTTGTAATCGGTTCCCCCCTTTCTACCCCTCCCTCCCTCCACTCTCCCAGTATCGCCACTCTCACCACTGGTCCTGAAAGGATCATCTGCCCTGGATTCCCTGTGTTTCCAGTTCCTATCTGTACCAGTGCACATCCCCTGGTCTAGCCGGATTTGTAAGCTGGAATTGGGATCATGATAGTGGGGGTTTCATTATTGCTACAGTGCACCCTGACTGGCTCGTCTCCTCCCCGAAACCCTTCCCTCTGTCTTTACTTTTGCAGGATAATTATACCTACCATAGAATCCTAGATTGTCTTAATCTTTTAAGGACTTTGAATATTTTATTCTACTCTCTACCTGCTTCCATGATGTTTGATGGAAGTTTTGGTCTAATTTTCATCCTTGTTCCTCTGTAGGAAAGAAACCCATTGATACTCTTTTCCTGGATGTGCAGCTTTTCTCATTACCTTTCGGGTTTCACAGTTTGACTGTACTATTTTGGAGGGGGGCAAGCAAGTTGGTATTTATCCTACTTATTGTTCCCTGAGTTTCCTGGACAGGTAGTTTGGTGTCTGTCATTATTTCAAATATCCCAAATCATAGTTGGTGATTACATATGACTCTTTTACTCATAGCTTTGTAACTCTCACCAAAGTATTGGGTAGAATCATGCAAAAACGGAGTGTGAAACAATAATAGAGGGGATTAGTTCATTTGCCATTCCTCAGCGTATAGAGGAATCATCTCAGAGGCAGAGAGAGAGAATCTCATGATCATCAAGAAAGAAGGTCAGAGCACCAGAGGGCACAGCAGTGAGATTAAGAGACAGAGCAGAGGACTCACACTGAGACCATGAGGCAGAGCACAGGAGCTACACCAAGGTCATGATGCAGAGCATTGGACTTCTGGGCCCATGGCACAAAAAGTGAAGAAGAAGTCAATAGACCATGTAACTGAAAGGCTTAGGATCAGAGAAATGCACCTGCTAGTAAGACTGAGAAGAGGCATTGTGGGCTAAAAAACTGTATCCTTAAAATATTGTAACCTGTTAGTTTCTCTGAGAAGCCACATACCTGTGATTGTTGTCTGTGAGTTCTTTGTAGCTATGCAATAAATCATATGACCCAGTAGAGAAATAGGGTCCCACGGGAGGGATGGTGGAGTTAGAATAGAGCGGAGAAGATTGGAGAGGGTTGGAGAGTGGAGACACGTCTGACCTCTGCCTTGTGGCAATCAGCCTTGACGGATATGGAGTTGGATTCTCCTTTTTCCTTCTGAAACCTGAATAGGTCAGATGCTGCCCTGCCCCCCCCCCCACACACACACCATTTCCTCATTATTACCGTATATACTCATGTATAAGCCGAGTTTTTCAGCACATTAAAAAAAATCATTTTATTGGGGGCTCTTACAACTCTTGTTACAATCCATGTACCAATTGTATACGACATATTAGTACATATATTTCATCATTCGTTTCTAGATATTAACTTCCCAATGAGCTCTTGGGATCAGCTCCTCTTTTTTCTTCTCCTTCCTCAACCCCTCCAAACCCTTGTGACTCTTTGACAGATTGTAGATTGTTAATTTATTTTCAAATCTCACACCGACCACTGTCTCCCTTTCCCTCTGGTTTCTGTTGTTCTTCCCCCTAGACGGGGGGGGGTGTGGTTATGTGCCATCCATTGCGATCAGTTCCCCCCTCCATCCTAACCTCTCCCCCACCTCCCCCTACCCTTTTAGTATCTCTATTCCCATTCCTATCCCTGGGTTCCGTGTGTTGTAAGTTTTATCTCTTGTGTATACCTATGTACATGCTCCCATCTAGTCTAGATTGGGAAATGGCACTGGGGTAATGATAGTGGCGGGGTGAGGATGTCTCAAGGAACCAGAGGTATATTGGTCACCCATTAGTGCTCTACTGCACCCTGATTGACTCATCCCCTCCCTGCAACCCCTCTCTGGGGGGATGTTCTACTGTCCATAGATAGGCTTTGGGTCTCCGCTCCAACCCACCTCCATTCTCACCAATGAATTTTTGTTTGTTTGTTTACAGTTTGTTGTGAATTTTCTGATGCCCGTTGCCTGGTCTCAAAGATGCCTCATGATCGCACTGGTTGGTGTACTTCATCCATGTGGGCTTGTTGCTTCACTGTTGGATGGCTGCTTGTTTAGCTTCGAGCCTTAAGACCCCAGACACTGTATCTTTTAATAGCTGGGCACCATCCTCTGTCTTCACCACATCTGCTTATGCTCCCATTTTGTCTTCAGCGATTGTGTGTGTGTGAGAGCATCACGGAATGCTAATTTGTTAAAACAAAGTGTTCTTGTATTGAGGGAACATGTGAGCTGAGGCCCAAGCCCATCTGCAGTCTCAGTGTATTGCCTTATAAATAGATGTACATAGGCCAATACCACTATTGTTATGGATTAAAGTATTTACATAACTGCACACCTCTGTTAATCTCCTTATCTATGCCTTTGCTTCCTAGAACATGCCTCTGTTTCTTTTTGCCTCCTGCTGCCCCACCATCACTTTCCCCCTTCTTCCGCCTCTTAGTGCTTCCTCTCCACTTGCTTGGTGTTGCTCTAATACTCACAGGATCTCTACCCTCTCCTAGATGCTGGTTCTGCTTCCCCAGTTGTTCCCCAGTCCATGATGCCATCTGCTAACCACTCCCTTCTCCCCACCTCCTTCTCCCCCCTCTACCTGCTCAGGCCATTGGCCTCATTGCCTTCTCCCAGGGCTTCCCTCCCATGTCCAACCCATATAATTAGGCAAACCATCCATGTCCTAGTCCATTTCTTAATAAGAAAACATATGGTTGAAGAAAGGAAAAGGGAAAAAGATGAGAAAAATAAAAGAAAAAGAAACCCCCCTCTACATAGGTCCAGGTCTGTTTGCTGGCCCCCATGAGATCTTTCCCCCTGGTCCTGAGGAGGATCTGAGGCTTCCCCTCCTCACCAGAAATCCATTCTTGGGGCTCCTCAAGGGCTCTGTGGCTCAGCTTTACTCCAGTTGCTGATCTGTTATGCTCTATTCCTACACGGTCTTCCCGCTGTATGTCCCCATTATTGTCCTGTCTCCATATGCTCCAGTTGGGGGACAACACGTCTAGAGCTGTTTGTAGTCCTATAGTCCTCTCTGTGCCCCAGCAGCTCCATGCAGGGACCTCATCCTCTGGGCTTGGTGTGCCCATATGGAGTCTACACCAACTGCCCCTTTCTCTTTTTCCTTCTTGGTTTGCTTCCATCTGGGTATGAGAGGTCCCTTTCCCCCACCAGATGGTCTAGTGTCGTTCTCTGTGGCACACACTTCCAGGGTGGGGTCAGACTGCTTCTGGTTGGGGCTGGCCCTTTAGTCCAGTCTTTTCGTGCATTCCTCCATGTGTTACGTGGCCCTGCCCTGGTGGGGTCTGCATGCATGTTCCAATTCTGTAAGCACATTTTTAATGCAGCTTTTGTGGTAAAATTAGGTGCCTCGACTGATATTCAGGTTGGCTTATACTCGAGTATATAGGTACTTCAACTTTTTTTTCTCTCTTTTGTTCTTACTGGTTCCTGCCAGGTATTATAATTTTGCATATGTTACACCTAGTATAGATAAAGAAGCCCTGGTTGTGTAGTAGGTTAAACAGTGAGTTTCTAACAAAAAGATCATAAATTCAATCCCAGAATTTTCCCCTTTAGAAAAAATTAGTCTATCTGTTCTTAAAAAAAATTCAATCCTAGATCATCCCCTTACAGAAGGGTTGCAGGGAGGAGACTAGCCAGTCAGGGTGCAGTGTAGCAATGATGAAATATACAACTTTCTTCTAGTTCTTAAATGCTTCCTCCTCCCCACTATCATGATCCCAATTCTACCTTACAAGTCTGACTAGACCAGAGGATGTTCACTGGTACATATAGGAACTGGAAACACAGGGAATCAAGGAGAGATGTTCCTTTCAGGACCAGTGGTGAGACTGGTGATACCGGGAGGGTGGAGAGAAGGTGTGGTAGAGAGGGGGATTATAAGGAGCTACCTATAACCTCCTCCCTAGGGGATGGACAACAGAAAGTGGGTGGGGATGTTGGACAATGTAAGATATGACAAAATAATAATAATTTATAAATTACCACAGGTTCATGAGGGAGGCGGGAGTGGGAGGGAGAGGGAAAATGAGGTGCTGATACCAAGGGCTGAAATAGAAAGCAAATGTTTTGAGAATAATGAGGGCAACAAATGTACAAATATGTTTGACACACAATGTATGTATGGATGGATGTATGTATTGTGATGAGAGTTGTATTTTTTTTTAATTCAGTCCTAAAAACTCAGAGGCATACTGGGGGTTAACTACGAGTCAGGGTCTACTCAATGCCAGTGAGTTGGATTTGGGGGAGGGGCACCTATTATAATTATAAGATAGTTTTAGGAAGTTTTTGGCTTTGTTATTATTATTATTTTCTCTTTGTATCTTAGTTTAGAGCTCTTCTATTTCCCTATTTCCAAGTTCACTTATTCAATCTTCAACGATGTTCAGTCTACTGATGAACTCATAAGAGGTCCCCTCCACCCCAGTAATTAGGGTGTTTTTTCTTCTAGCATTGATTTTTAATAATTTCTAAGCATTTTCACCTCTCTGCTTACATTACAGATCATTTTTGTCTGTTGTCATTTTTTTCCCATCAAAGTCCTTTACATATTAAGCATAGTCATTTAAAATTTCCTATTTGATAATTCCAAAATGTATGTCATGTCTACATCTGGTTCTGATGCTTGCTTTGCCTCTTCAGACTGCATTTTCCCCCTTTTGTTGTATTGTTGTTGTTGAAAGCCAGACCAATTGGGTATGAGTAACTGAGTCAAATCGACCTTTCATGTGAGCTCCTCTGTTTACCTGGCCAGCGATTCGATTGGGTCAGTGTTTGCTACAGCCATAGGCATCACACCTTCAAATCATTCCAGTGCCCTCGTTTTTGTCTCCTCTCCTGACTTTGGCTTTCTTATGAACTCTTCTTTAGAATCTATGTCTTGCGGCTGCTTTAGCTACAATTCACTATACTGAAGATCTGTTGGTGTCATACTAAGACTTGGGGGAGAGAAATCTGTTACTAAATCTCAGTCTTTCATGAGCACATGTGTTAAAACTATGCTTTCCATCAGTGTGTTCCAATGGCCTATGGACTCTGCCTCCCCGTTGTCTTCTTTGGCTCAAAAAAAAAAAAGTCCCTCTCTTTTTAAGGAGAATAGGTAATGAGGCAGGATTCCTCTTCCTAGGCTTTGCTATGGAAAGTAGACTTTTTTTAACACAGGCTTATTTCACTAGGATTCCCTTATTCCCTACCAGATTCCGAAAGAGAGGGAATCTTTCTTAGATCGCCAACACGAATCCTCAGGGGGGTTCTGGGAGGTAAAGCCCACAGGACTGCGTGGCTTGCCTAAGACTACGCGGGAAGCTCGCGCTCTCAAGCTTGTCTATCCCCAACCTCCAACAATTTGTTAACAATTTAAAGTGTTTCGACCAGTTTGTGCCTCCACTGACTTCTTATTCCAAGTAAGCAGGGCTCAATGTGTGTCTCTGGATGGTGAATGTGCCCATCCCTCAAGATTTTAGGGTGGTAATCTTTACTTCCAGAACTCTCTGATAGGTCTGAGGAAGTTCATGGATTATTTATTTGTTCAGAATGTTCTGTTTGCTAAGTGATGACTTCCAAGCTCTTCACATGCCAGAGCTGAAGGTCGTTGTATCATTTATTCTGCCTTAGTGTATTTGAAATATTTCATAACAAAAGTTAATAAGAGAAAAAAGAAAATTTAATAATTTTCAGTATCCCAGTATCTGAGCATCTTGTAGACTAAGATTGTACATCAATTAAGAGAATTCATTACTGAAAATAATATTGTAGTGTTGTGTAATACTAATTATTATATAATAAAAAGTAGGAAAATATATGCCTGGCTAACAGGGGGAATACTGTCTAAGGTCTTAAAGGGTTGTCTTCAAACAAGCAACCATCTAAGTGAGGTGCCAAATGAGTCCACATAGAAGAAGCACACCAGTCTGAGTGATCCAAGGATCATAAATAATAAAATCCAAATCTGAAGCGGGGAAGCATATCAGAGCTTAAATTCTGAGCACCTCGTGACAATGGACGCCCCAAATCTATTGAAGTCCCCATATGGGTTCAGCCTTCCTTGAATCCCTACTGACCCTAGATCAGGGGTGTGACCAGCCTTTCTATTAGACAGAGTACATTGTAGAGTAGAGTATGGCAGAGGTAGTTAGGTTAGAATGTAACCCCTTATCATTTGATCTTCCCTTTGACCCATTTTAATGTCGTTTCATCTTTCATTATTCAGTTTTCTTTTCCATTGAGGTTTTTCTGTTTGTTTATCATTGTTGTTCCTTGTGTTCTGTATGATTTTCTGTATATGCAATTCGGTGTAGGTAAATCTATCGTGGCAGTAACTGGATTAATAATTACCTAGGGGCATTGCGGGAGAGGCTGGGACGGGAAGGTGTGTGTGGACAGAACGGGCGACTGGCAACGGTGCGTACAAGAGCAGAGAAAATGTTCTGAAATTGATAGTGATGGTTCAGGTGATGATTCCTGAACTCAATATAAATGAATTCTTAAATTGTATGATAGTTGAATTATATACCCATAAAACCACTTTTAAAAAAGAAACCGAATGTGCAAATAGCTCACTATACATAAAAGAAGCTGAATGTGTAATAGTAATAATCAACCTTTTACACTAAGGAAAAAAGACATGAAAATACATATTCAAATACATATGTCAAAATTGTGCCTGTGTTAGCATGTTTACATATGGTAAACAGCGGAAAGAAAAAAAACCCACAATTGATTTTGATAAACTCTTTTATAGGTGGGTTTCTGCCCCCTTAAGAATCATTACTCCGTTAGCCATTGCTATGCTGGAGCGCCTCAGATCCCACCGCATGTTTTATTGGACAAAGATGCTTGATAAGCACTATTCTGCCTTTTGTTTTTTGTTTTGTTTTTTTTTTGTTTTATGTTTTTTTTGTTTTGTTTTTCTTTTACCTTTTGTTTTTCTTTTTTCTTTTTATGTATTGTTGGAATTTCCATGGCGTTATTCCTTCAGCACCACAAATGAGTACATTCAGCATTTTCCCCCTAATAAATATATGCTAAGCCTGAAGCTATAATTAATTTATGATTGACCTCATTAAGTTTGCGTTCTTCAATTTGTTAAACGGTCCTCTGTTTTTAATTCAATCATTTTCAGTTGCTCACTACTATATACTACCCAATCCCTGTCTTATATTAATTTTTGCTCCCAAAGATGCGCTAGGTCTAATTTTCAGGGGATGTCTTAGTTTTCCATGAAGAAGAATATGGTACACATTTATTGTTTTATTAAAAGAGATCTCGCACTTCCTGTTGGCTCTGGCTGCGCTGCAGCCCACAGTGAGCTGCGCGGTGGCACCCGCCGCTATGGTCCAGAGTTACGGTAGCTTCGAGAGGCCTTATTTTCAGGAATGTCTTATTTTCAGGGGGATGCCTTATTTTTCAGGGGATGTCTTACTTTCTGGGAAACATGGTAGTCTCAGTGATGCTATTGGAAGGTATAAAAAGATCAAGAAATAGTTCCTGCCTACAAAAACTTTATCTTTGAAAGGGTTATTGGGGCATTGGGTGCATAGCTAGCAAGAAAAGCTAAAAATATTTGAAAGAGGGAGAGATTACATTCAGAGACCAGAAAAATCTTTGCAAAACCAGTAGTATTTTCCATGAGCCTTGCCCAAAACACAGGATGTGGAAGATGAAGATGTAGAAGGATACCTTGTCTAAGTAAAGAGAGAGGCCTGAGCAAAGGCATGGATTTAGGGAGGCTTGAATAGATTTCAAAGTTACTTATTCTTTTTATTGATCAAATTTAATGACTGACTTTGTTATATATGAAAATCCCCAAACAGTCGTTTGAATTAAGTTTCACATAGTCATTTTGAAATAAATTCTATTCTGAGTTCTAAATTGAATCTACTTACCGACTCCATTCTAAAGTGGAGCCATACAATTCCAGTCTGTGCTGTAGTACAGGAGTATGTCAGCAACAGTAACTGTACAGGCACCAAATCCTGATCTACATCTTTGATGGAAACAGATGATACTCACAGCTTCAACCCATGTCTTCCCCGAGGGCATTTGATCATGGGATCACGGACGTAACAGCTCCCCTTGCTTGGAAAGTAGAGTGTGAACATGTCTCAGAATCTGACAGACCTAAAGAGAGCAGTCTGTTGTCACATTTTCCACACTCCAATTGCTAATAAGAACTTGATAATGATGGCAGATATCTTTTCTGGAAATACTTATGATATTGGTAATGACCCATACTGGGGAAATAAATCTAGTCTGTAGCCATCCTTAAGTAAAGCAATTCTTATTACCTCATTTGTCTACTAATAAGTGTGTCTTTGGAGTGTCCTTTGAATATCATTGATATGGTGAATGATAAAAGAGACTGTTATTTCCTGAAAATACGGAATAATTTACCTTCGTTAGAGTGCATCCACTGGAGATTTCCCAGTTTATATGAAGGATAGAGTTAGGTTTCTCTTTCATGAAGCTAAATCATGACAGCGATAATATTTTAAAATTCAACATTATTAAATGATTTCACTCGTCTTTTTTTTACATCATGTAATTTAAGCTTCAAAAGCTAACTCAATACCATCCATATCTACACTACTCTTGCCTTTGACTTTGAAGGATGGTATACCTTGACATGGAAATGATTCATCATTTGTCAGCTGGAAAAAAATTTAAACAAGAGTTCTGACTTTATGTGGAGTTGTATCATGGTACTAACGGTGAACTGGAGGACTGCCCATCTGAAATTATAAATCTGCTTTAGACTAAACACTGCATTTTTATCATTTTTCTCACCTTATTTGGTGCTTTTCCCAGGCCTGCATTATACGTACTTGTTAAATTTGCTGAAAAGCATTTGAAGTTTTACTTTACACCTCACAGTATAGATGCACATTTTCTAGCATTTCTCCTAAAACAGGAAGAAACAATGTAGCAGAGAATATTTCCTCTTCTCTTGGAACCCATGTCTTGACTGCATTTCTCAGGCTACTGACATGTGCTCACGTGACGAAGACCCAGCTAATGGCATGTAAATAGAAGTGTGCCATTCTGAAGCATCTTCATAACATCCTCTAACGTAAGCTCTTACATGCGGTTGGATGCTGTCACGCACAGAATCAATGGGCTCCAACAAGGCCCCTTCCAAGAAGGTCACAAACTCTAGAACAGTAGAACAGAGCTACCTCTTCACGTGGAGATGTCATGGACTGATTCTGTAAATGAAAACTACACTTCTAGTACGTGCATGTCATTCATTTTATTTGGTCAATCTATTAAACCAACCAGCTTATCCAGCTTAATAGATGTCTGTGTACCTTGTACATATGAAACTCTAGAATATTAGGAGGAAAAAATTGAATATTAGGTAGTTTATTGTGCCAACCTGGCCAATAAACTTATGTAGGGTTAATTGAAGGGTGGAGGGATAAATGACTCAGTGAGTCTCACCTTTCTAGTTCTCAGGTCTCTTGTTTTGTGATGGTCAGACCAGAGTACAGCTGCCTTAGCCAGTTCCCTGCTTCAGCTGACAAGGCTTACTTCCTGCAAGACACCCCCAAGGAGAAGCTGCTGGAGCAGCTGTGTGGAAACCCCTGCCAGTGCTGAGATGCTTTACACGTTCACTGACTCGGCTTTCCTCCTGCAGTCGGCATCATAGTGTGTGCTTTGTGAGATGGAGGAGGACTTTGTGGATTGATGTCAGACATGTGGGTTAATGTTGGGCTTGTGGGCTTAGACAGCACTGGGTTGGGATGTTTTCTTGATGCGCACTTAACCTTTAAATAAAACTCTCCCTTATACATGAGTTTCTGTGGATTTGTTTCTCCAAAGTACTCATACTAACACATTATTAAAGCAACCAGCTTATCCAGCTTAATAGATGTCTGTATACCTTGTACATATGAAACTCAAGTATATTAGGAGAAAATGGAATATTAGACAGAGGAAAATATTACAAAGGAAAAGAACCTTCCTTTCTGTATCATAAGCCATACGTCTCTGTGGTCAGTAGACTATGACTTTCACTGAAAAACACCAAAGACGAAGAAATCTAAGATTTTACTCTCATTGAGATGTTCTACAGTCATGAAAATGATAGAAAACATGAATCTACTTTATATGAAGTATTTTTCCTTATGGCTAGGAAGTCAATGGTGACAGGGAAAACTGAATATATCTATCTCTTCTTCCCCAACCTTCACAGACTTCGTTCCTAAAGGTCAAGTTTGCCTAGAAAACCATTATAGTCGTTAGAATGTATCAAGAAACAAATCTACTTCCTCTTTTTACCTACAATTCTTTGCTTCATCGTCTACTAATTTATCTCATAAGATTGTGAAAATGCCTTTAAAAGCCCCTTGCACTGACAAACTATAATTCTCAAATCCGTTCGATTTCCAAAATCCAACCAAATGCATTTTTGACGTAAACAGAGGTAATGCTATCAAATTACACTCCTACACTCGCTCACCAAACAATTACCCGAAATAGAGAAAGACCTTCACTCCAGAGAAGACTTTGCACCTTTTCTTTGTAAAAATTATCTTGTGATTTCACAGTAAGTGGATATGGTTTTGCTAGAGTACTTGGACCAGAAAATAAATGACTCCTGCTCACCCTCTCGGTGCCAGCGACGTTCAAGCATGAGGGGCTGCTGGCCCGCGGTGCCGACATACAGCACCTTCGCAGGGAGGCCAAGGCCCTCGTGCTCCAGCAGGACCAGACGGCCCTCTGATGAGGCGGCTGCTTCTGGCAGGTGGCAGCACAGGAGGTAGTAAGTGGAAGCAGCTCCGCATAAATAGTTCCAGTGAAATACAAGAATAATAGGCTGGCGTGCCCCGCTCCTGTTCTGCCATTCATGACTCACAAAACCCACGTATATTCTGATGGGCAAATGGCTAAACTGCCCCAAAGAAATGAAGATTCATCAACTTCTGATGGAAACTCTCACAGAACTGGAAATGGCTCTCCCTCAAGATAGGAGCCTCTCCTGATTGACCTTGGAAATGTGTCCCAGGCGGTTGGCCATTCTGGTCATCTATTCTGGACCAGCTGCTGTCTTCCTATCAAGGGGGATTTGGAGCATTCCATGGGTCAGAAGAAGGTAATGTTTTCTGGGTCACTTCTAATCCATAGAAAGCCCCAGGTGTATAAGATTGTACCAGCCAGCAAGAGAGAGGAAGGAAGAAAGATACAGAGAAGCGGAGACAAAGGAAGTCTTTGGCACAGAGTGGGGGGAAAGAAAGATCTTAAGATAGTCACAGGCAACTATCACATTCAAAACGTAACATACCTAAGAATGAAAGATTCTGGTTTTACAACTACAGGTATACTTTCCAGATTTAACTTTTGGGAAATAAAGGTAAATTTTTACAGAGACTCTTTTTTTACATTTAAAATACACCTGGTTGAAAATGGGTGATGTGTAAATATGAATCCCAATTTTGCATAAGCTTGAAAATTCCAGCAGAAATATTACCAAAAGAGGTAAAACGTACCTAAATAAATAATCAATACTAATGTGGATCAGGATTTCTCATTAATTTGCCATTCTTTAAAACGTTATTTTGCTATTGATTTCCTCAGAAATATCCCTATGTGTACAAATAGAATTACGAATAGGCAAGATAGCTCAGTGACACGGACATTGCTCTGGAAATGGGAAGACAAAGTTTTCACTTAGAAACAAGCATGAGAATTGCAGGAGTGGTTCCACGACATGATGAGAACGTCCGGGCTCCACAATTTGCATGGTATAAAACATACCATCCCAGAGAAGTTTGCATGAACACTAAAACCAATTACATGGAATAAAAAAGCTGAAATAAATATTTTAAGCCTATTTATTCACTGCAAAATTTACCAAGTCTTGTCAGGTAATGAGTATCCGAAATGTCAGAGGTTTAGAACCTGTTCTAGTTTTATAGGTCAGAATTTCAAATCTGATTAAATTTTTCACTCCCCTGTTACCTGATTTCTTTTCAGCCTCGACTAATTACTTTCAGGACCTTGCTAATAGGGATGACTAGCAAAGACAATTTGTCATGTGGTTCATTTTTTGCAATACTTTCGACATTTAGATGTTCATACAGTTATAGTAAATCAGATTTATATGCACAAAACCATCAACAGGCTATTCACATATTTTCGCATTTCAAGGTCATCATTGAGCTTCTAGTCTACAAAAAGCCATTTGAGATTATGTCAGTAAATCCGGTATGTAATTTTAACTAGGCCACAGAAAAAAAATTCTCCATAGGAATTTTGGTAAATTGCTCTATCTTGGAATTCTTTTGTCCATGAAATGAGAAAAGCTGGAGTAATTCTTCATTTAAATTGGGATGCCCCTTCAGGTGGCAAAATCCTAATAAGGTGGGCCTAAGGGATCAGTGAGAAAAAAAGAGTTATCAGTAAGGAATATATATATATTCACCAGTTTCCCAACACTCAGAATGTGAGACCCAAAATGTAGAAAATAGGAATATTGGTGCTACTACCATTTTGGGAGTCCTCTTGCAGAAACAGGTAATTGACAAACAAATGAACTCTTGTGGCAAATTTTGAAAGACACATGTTAAATAAACCCTGATTGAGCAGGACTCTATGAAATTACTGAAACCCAAATGAAAGCTGAGCATGATAGTGGGACAAGAGGAAATGAAAAGGAAATAGAAGAAAGAACTAGGAGACAAAGGGTATTTATAGAGATCTAAAGACTCAGAACGACTCTCTCACTCTCTCACTCTCTCACTCACTCTCTCTCACTCACTCACTCACTCTCACTCTCTCACTCACTCACTCACTCACTCTCTCACTCACTTTCTCACTCACTTTCTCACTCTCTCACTCACTCACTGTCTTTCTCACTCTCTCACTAGAAAAAAAGAAAAAAAAGACTCAGAACAAAAAGTTATATCAATGTGAATGAGGGGGAGTGTGGAGTGGAGGCCCAAAACTCATCTGTACACAATTGGACATTCCCTTACAGAAGGGTCACAAGGAAGAGAAGAGCCAGTCAGTGTGCAGCATAGAACTAATGAAACATAAAACTTTCCTCTAGTTCTTTAATGCTTTCTGTTCGCCCCCCCTCCCCCTGCTACTCACACACTATCATGATCCCAATTCATCCTTACAAATCTGGCTAGACCAGAGCATGTATACTGGTATAGAGAAGAGCTGGAAACGCAGGGAATCCAGGATAGATAAACCCCTCAGGACCAATATTGAGAGTAGTGACACCAGGAGGGAAAGGAGAAGGTGTGGGGATATAGGGGGAACTGATCACAATGATCTACATATAACCCTCTCCCTGGGGTATGGACAATAGAAAAGTGGGTGAAGGGAGACATCGGTCAGTGTAAGCAATGAAAAATAATAATTTATAAATTATCAGGGGTTCATGAGCAAGGAGAGTAGAGGGGAGAGAGGGGAAAAATGAGGAGCTGCTATCAAGGGCTAAAGTAGAAAGAAAATGTTTTGAGAATGATGATGGCAACCTATCTACAAATATGTTTGACACAATGGATGAATGAATGGATTGTGATAAGCGCTGTGGAGCCCCCAATAAAGATGATTAAAAAAAGAAAAATGAGGACATGAGGTGCAGGGACATTAACTAACTTGCCCAAATTGGCAAAACCAGGGTGCAAACCCAAGTGCACTAGATGTTGGTGTCCTGTCTATATCCTCCTGCTCCGACCATGCCCTTGAAACCCACCTCCACTTCAAACAGACTTTTAAATTACCAACACCTTCATGTCGTTATCGGAGACATTCTCTTACTTCTGCCTCCCATTTTGCCAGCTCTCATGGCAGGCTAAAACTGCCTGGGAATTAAGGCCTGTTTGAAGCAGCGCTCAACCAAGAACCGACAGATATTGGTGTACAAAACTCAAGTTCTTTCCTCCTTCAGGGGGATAGGATCGGCCCTCCAGGTTTCCCTAATGGGATCGAGAGCCCCAGTTCCTGATAACAATCATTTATTGATAATACACTCTTCAGTAGTTGCTTTTCTTCTCATGACTCCTGTGTTGAGCACATCAAAGATCGCTTGCATCACCTTGCAAGCAAACTGCTTCTCTTTTAAGTCAGCTTCAATGAGACTCCCAAATTAAGACAGTAGCTCTTTCTGATTCTAGATCCTTTGTATCCCTTGACTCTTGTAGCTTGGGAGTATGGACATCCAGGAAGGAGAGCGACCTGACCTTCTATTAGTGATGAAGAAAACTGTGTGTTGAGGATATACATTTGCTTTCCCTGTTGGATAATAGATGGCTGGGGTTGTAAATAAAAAAACCTGAAGTGGGAATGGTATCAGAGCTTAAATTTTGCACACTCAGTTTCAGAAACCCCCGGGGGGATTGTTATGAGTCAGCATTGACTACACAGTAATGAATCTGGTTTTGCGCAAAAAGCTTATTGATTACCTTTTATTTGATCTGGGATTGGTTGCTAACGTTTCTTCGTGTTCATTTGAGGGGTTATTGTACAGCCAGTGCCCGCTAAAGATCTTATACATCCCCATTTTGGGGGTGGGTGGGTGGGGGGGTTTCACATCGATACATTTTATACAGAATCTCCCAGGAGACAGAGAAAAATCACCACACCAACCCCATGATTGGTCCTTTGTTGCTTCTCTCCTGTCCACTCAAGAGAAAGCAGGCTTTCAAAGATTCTCACCAAGAAGAGGAAATCCCACTGGAGGCCGTAAGGTTCCTGGGAAATATCATGGCTTAGGGTCAGGCTGTACCTTAGTTCTCAAAATAACACTCTCTCAAGAGGTCTCGGGCAGCTGATTTCCCTAAAGCAAACAGTCTCACGGTCATTGCAATGCTTGAGAAGAATTGTCTGCTCTAGTGCACGTGGTTTTCATTGACTGAGTTTGAGAAGTAGGTGATCAGGCCTTTCTGTCTAGTCTGTGATGCTCTGCTGCTACTGGTTCATGGGGGTGATCCCAGTGGCATTTGAAATACCAGTGACCTAGCTTCCAGCATCCTAGCAGCATGTGCGCCACCACAAACTGACAGACGGATGGTAGTCATTTATTAAACCATATTTATTAGTAACCTGCTGTGTATTGGCAGTGAGCAAATGATAAAGGGAAGAATGAAATATAATTTCAGCTAATCATTTGCTCTTTCCAGAAAATCAGGAGGTCACTATCATACCCTCAAACAAACAAGCCCATTGCCATTCACTCAATTCTGGTGCATTGTGAGCCCAGGAATGGTTTCCAGGCTATCTTTATGGGGCAGTAATCTCATCTTTGAGGGTGGTGTGGGGCCAGTAGCTTTGAACCACCAACCTTGCTGTTAGTATTCCATCACTCACCCCACAGCACCAACAGACAATGTAACACTCCTGTCTAATGGGCTCTTGGCTGCTTGAGTTGGCCTGCATTTCCTGGGAGAGGCAAGTAGGAGGACCCTCTACTTCCCCGTGTGTTTGCCAATTCTCCTTGTCTTCCCTCTCAACTCACTCCCAGATCCCCTTAGGATTCCATAAATCTGCATACGAAAGGATTAGACAGCTGTAGCTCCCAACAGCTTTGGTTTTCCTCACTGCCTGTGTCATCCTGCCTGCTGAAGCTGCTGCAGTTTCAAGGGGCCAAGCCCCTTTAAACAATTCTAAATATTTTTGAAGACACAAACCAGAACATAACAAGCTTAAAAATACATACAGCAGTCATATGTGCCCACAGGTGGTTCAACTAACACAAGGACTCCTCTGTGGGGGTCTTCTAGGATGAAAGCTGTCATCCATGAAACTAGAGCCACATCTGAAGCCTAGGCAATTGTGAAGCAGCAGCAGAGACCCACTGCAAAGAGGAGGCTGAAGGGCAGGAAATCCGCCTGTGAGAGGACATTCTGGCACCACGCATTCTGCTATGTCTTGTCTGAGAGCTTACATCCTGAGCACTGGGGTTTCAGGGCTACGGTTTACAGTGGGAATCTTCAATCCAGTTTAGAATTTTCACATATTCAGTCACCACTGACTTATTTCTGACCACTGACCAACAACGTAAAAAGCTTTGCCCTTGGGCAGAGTGTCTTTGAAAGTGGATTTACTACCACTCCCCTACTGAGCCCAGGTCAAGGCTGCCTCACCTCCAGGGACTTGCTAGGAGGTGCCATTGGTGGAAATCAGGGTACTAGGGTCACTTAGACACAAGTCATGCCCTGATGGTTTTGATCAAAGGACCAGAGCCAATCTTATAAACTTTTCTAATCTTCAATAGTGCCTACATCCTCATGATGACCCCTTTTCGACTCCGGCCACCCCACCTGCACCTGCGATGAACTGATCTTCCACCCATGACAATTTTGAGTCAGATTCCTTTGTGCTCTGTGTCCTTGTGACTGGGAACTCTTGAGCACCATCATGGTCTCCTGCGATGGTCGCCCGTGTCCAGATGATCATTTGCCTTTGTCCTGTGTAAGATTTAATACATATGTCTTTCTAAATCGTATTTGATTGGAGACCTTTTTTCTCCCTTAGAATAATATGTAACCTGTAGCATTTTTTTATTTCTCCGGAAAAACTGTGAAAAGAGTAGAAGCAGTTGGAAGAATAATACTGCAAAGGAGAAGGCATTGTTAAAAGAGCAAAGCCTTATGTTTTTGTTAAACTTAAGCCAAAGGTAGAGAAATGGACATCCACACATGCTGTCAAAACCTTGCTTCGGTTAGCTTTGCTCCCATAACCTAGCTTAAAATATGTCCCTGACTTCTACATGATTAATTGTACTGCTCAGGTGAGTGTGCAGCTTAGGTGAGTGTACTGGTTTAAAAGGGTTCTTGTTGTTGTTGCTGTTGTTTTAAATAGCAAGAGAATAGAAACCATACAATGTGGCAGTATACGATTTCCAATTCAATGTTTAAAACTCTTGGTTCTAAGGAAGCATAGTCTTTGGCTTGACCTTGAGAAATCTACCATTGCAGCTTCTATGGCTCTGTGTCTTCCAATTGCTCTGAACACATGTTATACCCCTGTGAGATTGTGATTGTCTGGGCTAGCTGAGGGTCTGGATGACCTATTCCGGACTGTCTCACAGGATCCATTCTACTGCTCGTGTCCAGAGGACTCATCCCACCACTGAGCAGATAGAGACTAAAGTGAGCCCTGGGGTCCCTACCAGCCAGCCCCTGTAAAATATTGGTGGTACCCCTGGATGTGGGCATCCTCCTCGAGTCGTGATTGACGTGTACTTCGCGCATGAAGGCTTTGCTCTGCTGACCGTCTTCTGGTTCTGTTTTTGGCTTGATGCCTGGCCTGTGTGGTCCCCTCTGTTGTGGTGGCGAAGCACTCAGAAACAAAGCCTGGCAGCATTGACTGTCGACACATAACAGTTGTGAAATCAAAACATGTCTATTGCTGTTGTCAGGGGCCGAGTCGGTTCCAACCCATAGCAACCCGACACACAACAGAAGGATGCACCGAATGGTCCTGTGTCATCTTCAGACGTGTCCCCACGCTCGAGCCCATTGTTGCAGCCACTGTGTCTGCAACATTTCCTGGAGGGTCGTCCTCTTTGTCGCTGCCCCTCCACTTTACCAAGCATGATGTCCTTCTCCCGGGGCTGCTCTCTCCTGTCAATATGTCCAAAGTATGCAAGATGAAGTCTTGTCCTCCTTGCCTCTAGGGATCACTCTGGCCATACTTCTTCCAAGGCAGATTGTTGTGAAGATCTGTAGTGAAATGAAATTGCTTAACTATGACAGCCCCATCCATTTGTCTATAACTTCCATATGATTGGTACAAAGGCCTCTAACTCACATCGCCATTCCTCTGTATATGAAGAGCCACCTCAGAAGCAGGAACCGAGAATCCCAGGACCATGGAGAAAGAAGAGCCACGAGCAGAGCACGTAGGAGAGCCCTGTCGGAAGTGGTGGAAGCAGCAGAAGCCGAGGCACAGAAACAAGGGAACTGAGGGAAGGAGCCATGGTGCTAAGAACGTGAGACATGATGCAGAGCTATCGACGGGCCTCCTAGTCCAGAGCCCAAGGGACCACATGACCGAGAAGAACAGCACCAGAGAGACTTGGCTGCTGGCTGAGGAGAGGCACAGCTGTGGCCTAATGACTGTATCTTTAACATTTCCTAATCCTGACCGGGGTATCCTGTTCACCAATGCACCTTTGTAAGCCTCAGAATTATCTGAGAGTTCTATGTAGCCACTGGACCAGAATATCTACTTCCCAGGAGAGAAGTAGAGTGCAGAGGGAGGAACGGTTGAGGTCAGAATAAGATTTTTGAACAGGATGTAGGGTAGAGACAGATCTGACATCTACCTTATGAGAATGGGCCTTAGAGTGATGGGGGAGATGTACTTTCCTCCACGTAGAAGCCAGAGGAGGTCAAGTGTGGCCCACCCCCACTTTTTCTTCCATGTCCAGTCACTAGCGTTTTCGGTTTCTGACCCCAATAGAGTGCAATGCCCAACCCCTTGTTAACATGGTATTTTCACGTGTGGTGTTTGGAGAGTGGCCTCCTGTACTTCTCTTTAACACAATCGCTAAGAGCAACGAAGTCCTCAGGGAGAACATCCACCTGGACAACTTCATTCTGCTCTGCACTGTGAGGGACCTCCTCAGTCTGAATTTTTGTGGACATTCTGCTCAATCTCCCAAAATATGCATATTTCTTATTAGCACCTTTCAAAGATTAAAGAGTCGAGATTTGACTTTCTACTGTGTGTGTGATACCTGCCCCCACTCGCCCCCCAGCCTGAAGCCCTTTGCATGCTCTAAGGCTTGTTATCAGACCGGATGATAAGTACAGCACTGTTCACCACAGCCCCTTAACTACAATAGTACTTTCTGGGTGTGTGGCAATTGCCTTGCAGCACATTGGAGCGGTTAGTTCTGGTCTGATATCCGGTAAAGAGAATACAAATCATGACACAGAGCCTCACCATAAACAGGAACTAATGAAGGTAATTAGGATAGAACACCTGTCAGTGAGAAATTGCCACCTCAACACCGAGCACAGCCAGGTCCCAATTGTTGTCCGCAACAGCGAAGAGCCCGTGGACTGTGAATTTGAGCAATGATGGACAGCAGTAAAATCCGAAAATGAGTTTTCACATCGTCTAATAAAATTCTATGACTTTGTCAATCTGTGTTGACATAGACCTACACAGGACTCAATGATAAAACATTGTCATGGGAAGCTAATTGTTTCCTTCGGTTCACGTGGTCACCTCTTAGGTCTGTGTTTCTCACTGCAAATTCCAACTGCTTAAAAGCAATGATGAGGATTGTAGTCAATTCTGAATTCCTAGCCATCAAATGAGGTTTCCTAGGTGGCACAAACAATGTGTGCTTGCCTACTAACCAGAAGATCGTTAGTTGGAAGACACTTAGAGGTACCGTGAAAGAAAGACCTGGCCAATCTGCTTTCCAAAGGTCACAGTCTTCAAAAACCTATGGGGTGCAACTTTCTAACCTGTACATAAGTAATCACCAAGAATCAACTGGATTTAGTTTTTTGTTTGTTTAGCCTTCAAATATCTTTATTATCTAAATCAGCAGTTCTCATCCTGTGGGTCAGAACCCCCTTTCACAGGGGTCACCTGATGCTTAACAGTAGCAAAATTATAGTTATGAAGTAGCAATGCAAATGATTTTACGGTTGAGGGTGTCACTACACAAGGAACAGTATTAAAGGGTCATGGCATTAGGAAGGTAGAGAGCCACTGAAAATCATTCCAAGCCAGCAGGGCTACAAATGGTGGGCAAAATAAAGCATAAACCCACAAATTTAGATTTATCCCTGGTAGCATACTGGGTTATGCATTGGGCTGCTGACCAAAAGGTTAGTAGTTCAAAACCACCAACTGCTCCACAAGACAACAGTGAAGCTTGCTACCCCTCTACAGAGTTACAGTCTCAAAAACCCATTGGAGCAGTTCTATCCTACTCACAACATCGCTGGGAGTTGAAGGCAACTGGATGGCAGTGAATGAGTGACAGAGAGAGAAAATGGAATCAGGTTGCAGTGGGTTAAGCATTGGTCTGCTAAGCACATGGTCAGTGGTTCAAACCTATCAGCTATATTGTGGAAGAGAGATGAGGCTGGCTCCTCCCTTAAAGGTTTAGTCTCAGACACAGTATGGAATCGTCCTATTCTGCTCTGTAGGGTTACTGTGACAGTGTGTTTGGATTTGGGTCTTTAAGGGTTTTGAGGGGCCTCAGTGCTGCCTCAAGAGTATCTCAGAATGTTAAAGTTTAATCAAATTTAGAAAAACCAGATAAAAATAGTTGCATAAACTTTTGATTGGATTTGCTTTATATTTATTATCCAGATGCCATCTTGAATGAAAATGAGAAGTAATGCATTATTTCTTAAGTTAACATTAGAAGGTTTAGTTTTAAAAGGGTACATTTAGTTCACAAATACACTCTTAAAGGTGTCATCTGGGAAAGGGAAATGGGTAGTGGAGACCAGGGATTCACAACAGATAACAGAGGTTTGTTCAAGATACACTTCATGTTTATTAGATTGTATATGCTCAGGACAAGACACATTTGAATATACAAGTAATTGTCAGTAGAGGCAAAGAGGAAAGAAGAGAGGAGGAGAGCAGGGACCATAAATTCCATGTGTTCCCAAACTTTGTTCGGTGTCCTCCTATTGTCTGGAATAGGGTAGCCATAGAATAAATACCTAATATGCAGTTTGAATGAACAAATAAGACTTGGCAGCTCATATTGTTCTTATTTTCTGGATAAACAGCTTGCTTAAATTACTATTTTGCAGCCTCAAAAGATACAGTGTCTATAACCCTCTCTTCTATCCTTCATTAGTTGACTATTCTCTATATTTGGCAACTTGAAATTTTAGATGAAGTATTTATCCATTGAAAAGCCCACCATCATGGGTTTACAAATACAGTAAAGCTACCTAAGTTTTTTGTTTGTTTGTTTGTTTGTTTGTTTTTCCTATATGGATGAGAAGAAGGGAGCAAGACTTATTGCAATATCCATCCAGTAACATTTGCTTGCTGGTGGTATACATACATATTGTGTTTTACTTTGTCGTGTCCTTTTATTGATCTTTGCTCTATTTTTCTGAGATCACAATTAAGAATTAGTTAAGTTCATTTCTTGTTTGTCTCTCAAAAGAATATTGAATGAAAGCTGACAGCATACTTGGGAATTCTGCAGATAATTATAACCTATTAATTATTTTAGAAATTAAGAAAAATGGGGGGAAATGAGACTATCACATACTAGAACGTGATGGCTTTTGAAGGCCGGATTGCACATGGATTTACAAATCATTTTGCATCGGTTTTCAAAGCATTTCAGGCCTCAGAGCCACAGGTCACAAATAAGTATAAGTTGAGTGAAACCAGACTTACTTCCTCCTATTTCTTTTGGTTACAAAATATATTGAGAATTAACATACATATTTCCAAGATTATGAAATCTTTTCTTGATGAGTACAGAGTCAATAGTTGTTCTTGAGTAAATTAGATACATCCTCAGACAGAAGATCATTCCACGTAGGACTTTCACAGATATTTTAGAAAACATTTGACAATTAAGATACCACAATATATAACCAATTATCTTAAATAAAAGTAATATGATAATGCTATACCAAGTCATACTTTCATATGCTATAATAATTTGCATTATGGATGGAATTTAGAAAAGTGAAGATTTAGGACATTTGCATGTAGCCTATTCTTAAGAGAGTACTGATAGGTTCTTGGAAAGAAAGGGCTGTCAGAAATCTCCATCTCAGCCTTCCAGATAAGAAAAGACAATGAGTCATATCCTGAATTAATGTCTCTAAGTCTCTTAGCTTACATCAGTGCACTCAAACATGCCCTTCAACCCTCCTGAATACCTTCCTTTGGGGGTAACTTTCCAATTTAGTTGGAAAAACAGATGAAGAGTAAGCTATGTTCAAGAGAAAAATACAAGTTATATTCCCCAAATAAACCAGAATTTCCCCCAAAGCTAATATTTAATATTTTTCTTACAAAACAACCTTATCACCTTCAAAGTATTCTCCAATACACTTAACCCTTTTGTCAAATCTGTGATTCCATTTTTGAAAACATTTTTCAAACTCATCTGTTTGGATGACTGACAGCACCTCCTTTGTTTTTCCTTCACCTCTTCTACATCTACAAGTCACTGCCCTTTCATGTCCCTCTGCATTCAGAGAAACAAAAAGAAGTCGCATGAAGCAAGGTCAGGTGAGTAAGATCTGTGGGCAAGAGAGGCATGCTGTTTTTTCTTAAAAAACTGGTGCTCTGAGACGGCTGCATGAGCAGGTACAATGGCATGGTGGCAAAACCAGTCCCCTGTTGCCACAAATCAGGCCCTTTTTTTTGTTTTTGTTTTGTCACACACAGTTACACAAGCTTTTCATAACCTCTAAATAGTAAGATTGATAAACATTCTGACCTGGTGGACAAACTCCAAATGCACTACAAGTTGGCATATTTGTTTGTTCAGGAAGTTGATGGACATCCAGAATGAAGTTTGTCGTCAAATGACATTTCACCTTTTTTTAAAGGAGAAAACCACTCACACACCTGAGTTTTTCCCATAGCGCTGTCTGTTTAAGCTGTGTTCAACATCACAAGTTTCTGTGGCATTTTTCCTGAGCAGGAAACAAAATCTCACAGCTGCACACTGTTCTCTTAAATTGATCATCCCCCCAAAAATGAGGTTTGAGCAAAACTACTTTTATGAAAAAATTCACTGGTACCAGAGAGAACCTTCCCAGGTGATGCCACTGGGTGCACTATCTCAGAGCAAGTTTCTGGATGCTCACCTAGTGGGAAAAGTGTGTAATACGAAAGTTCCGCTCTGCCCAGCACAATTCCATGGTTTTTTTTGGTATCCCCTCAAGTCTTTTAAAGAGGGCTTTAAAAAGGTCACGGAAAATGAAATTTTAATATAATTGAACTTTCTGAAGGACCCTTCTATATTGACTATTGTTATGAATTCATCTGTTTTCATCCAAAATATGTGTTTGAATCCTAGTCCCTATACTTACGGACACAATGCCTCTATAATTAACTTGCTATGACACTTACTTGGTAAATAGAAATCATTTTACTTATCTTAGACTCAGTTTCCTGGTCTGGAAAATTACGAAATGGACAAGCTTGCTACAGTGACATTTTGAATGCACTGTTCTTGACTTTGAAAGTATGGCAGTAGTCTGTAAAGCACCCTGACGTCTTCACGTTTACCTCCGAGTGGGGTCGAGAAGAAGCCAGACAATGAGCATTCAAAGAAAAAGTCATCTCCGTGACGCTAGGAAGTGCCACGAAGAAACCAAAATAAGGCCATGCCATAACGAGTGACTGGGGGCCACTTTAGGCACGGAGGACGGGGAACATTTCTCTGAGGAAGAGGCCCTTCTGCTGAGGACGGAATCAGGAGAGTTGGGCAGCCTATGTAATCACGCTCCAAATGCACGCAATAGCAAAGCCCTCGGAGCGGGAGCGATCCTGGTGTGTGTGTTCGAGGAGGAGGATGCAACCGGGACTCACGCAGAGGAAGGAGGAAGATGAGAGATGGGTCAGGTGGAGCTTTGGTGGATTTTTGTATTTCAATCTGAACCAGCCCCAGTTTTGAGGCTATGTGCAAGAGGGGTTAAAAGAGAACCGCCACAACAACAAAACAACAAAAACAAACCACTGACAAAGAACAAAACAGAACACTTCACAAAAGAAAAGCTTGCAGTTAGCTCAGGGATCGTTTGCTGGCCCTTAGGAGCGTTTTCCTGTTCAGTGTGTTGGGGCACCACGCCCTGGCCCCAAAGTCCACTTTCAGCATTCCCTGGGGACCTTGGCATCCATTCCCTTGCTGTTCCACTGCACTCCCCCAGTGATTTGCCTCGGTGTGGTGGAATCAGGTCAGGTGCAATTCCCACACTGTGTCTCCGGTGCTGTCCCCTGTATTGCCCAGTTCACACTATTAACCAAACTAATTTTTTCAACTTTTTGAATGTTTCAACTTAACCACGTGTCCTGCCCGAGGACTCTTAACTAGATGCAGAAAGTAAATAAAAGGAGACAGGGTTAGCTTAGGCAAGGAGAGCAGGCTGTGTTGAGACTGAAGCACATTTGGACAAGTGGGGAAAGGGAATGGGTAGTTGAATGTATGGATCTAGAGCTTAAGGGCATGGAGAGCCCGAGAAAGCACAAAGTTGCACATCACCAGTGTCCTTGTGATATTCGGACCATGTAATTAAGAGAATTTGCCTAGGAAACAAATAAGTGTTGAAAACAAACAAACAAACAGCTAGAGCATGTCAGTATGTGTGTCTAAGAGAAAGCATCAACCAAAAATTAAGAGTACAGAGAAAAGAGTATCATTTTGGAGGGGGAAAAAATGAGGCACGTGTGGTAAAAAGGTGCTTCTGTCAGACAAAGTGAACCTCTGCTATTGAGAGTAAGAAAGAACTTCGCATTGATTTTTGGTGAGATAGAGATCCACGGGTGTTTTATCCAGCAGTTCTCAGTGCCTCATGATATTCACGGTCATACAATTCAGCAATCATGAGGATAAGATCTTCTCCATCAACTCTCAGCTCCACTGGACCAGGTATGAATGAATGGATGATTGAATTTGACCGTTTTTGTAGGTTTCTTTGGTGGAAAGTTAGAAGACATTTTCTAAATTTCTTATGATCTCTGAGTTCATGAAACGGGATTAAAGTTTTCTTTTATTTGAATCTAAAATTTAAAACTATGTCTTTCAACTAAATCTCTGAACTCTTCCAATTCAGATATGCATGCAAAAACTCAATAATGAGGCAAAGGAAAGGGATCTTTAACATTCTTGTAAGTTATATAATGGAAACATTGGAATGGACAAATGCACTCATCTTAAGCAAATGGCATGGGTTACACTTCCAATGCTTTCCACTTGTATTTTGTTTCCCTTCATGTTAGAGTCTTCATATCTGACATTTTTTTAAGAATGGACTCTTGATAAGCTTGATCCCTTGCTAGGTGAGAGTTATAATTGATATCCAAGAGATATCCATGGTCAAAGTTAGAACTGTTCTTAGTTGAAATGGCCCTCAATTGTTAGTTGAAAGAAAAATTTGGAATTTAAGATTCAAATAAAAGAAAACTTTAAAAGCGTGTTTTAGCAAACCAAAAGCAAAGGACTTTAAGAAATAATAGGAAATATTTAATCAGAATGAATGAGTAAACAATTAACTGTCCCCCTACCTCTGATATCTTGTAGAAGGCAGCATTTGTCTTTTTTTGCTTCATTTTAGGAAAATCTAAAATTAAAACCTGCTTCAAGTTCTAAAAATAAGTGGTTTAACTCCTGAAAATTTATTCAATCACATTTTAAACTCCAACATACATATTTCTAGACTTGTAAACATATTTGCATTCTCTTAAATTTAAATAGACAGGGATTTGTTAAAATCTAGTTCTCTGCAATACTCAGGATGGTATCATCTGGCTTGATTTTTATAAATCATATGAAATGTTTTTAATAAAATGCTTCAGAATAATTTTTGGAAAAGAAGAAAAATTTTAACCCTACTTCTTATGGAGCATTACTTTTCCCAAGGTTCATTCAGTGGACAAAAGTAAGGAGTTGTCATAAATAGAATACCAATGCTTAACTATTATTACCGTCATTTTGACATCACGGAGCAAACTTACTTGAATTTCAAACATTACATGTGACAAAACAGTTTTTAGAGCATTCAATTTGAATATCAATAGTACCTGAAACACTCTTCTTTTATTTAAACAAAAAGACAAGGTAAAGGCAATAGGTATTTACTGTTACTTCTTCCTCAACCTTTCCTATTTTTTTAAACAGGTTTATTGACACAATCACGTCATACAATTCAATTGTTCAATCATTTCAAGAAGAATTGTACCATAATCACCACATCAATGTTAGAATATTTTCTTCTTTCTTGTACTTGTTTGCTCTCCTTTTTCCCCCAAGCTCTCCTACCATACTCTAAAACCAAAACCAAGCCAAAAGCTGACTGCTGGAGACCTCGTGGGGGTTTCTGAGACTATAACTGTTTACCTGAGTAGAAAGCCCAGTCTTCCTCCCATGGAGCAGCTGCTGGATTCGAACTGCTGACCCTGTGGATTAAAGTCCAACATGTAGTAACCACAAGAGCACCAGGAGGCTTAAGAAATCGTTAATCCAGTTATCTTATAGATTTACCTATCCTGGATTTCATATACAGAAAACATACAAAACAACAATAATAACAAAGTAAAACAGAGAAAAACATCAATCGAAAAGAAAATATTCAAAACCAGACCAAATTTAAGATGGTTTAAAAGAGAAATCAAATGATAAGGTGTTAAATTGTAACCTAACCGCATCTGCAATCATTCACTCTCCAGTGCGCTGTGCCTAACAGCAAGTCTAGCCACACCCCTGGTCTATGGGCAGAGGGGTGCAGTGTAGGCTTCATCCGTGTGTCTATCCTCTTCACTTTGTTCCTCTGAACTGAAAGAACTTCAAAATGGGTCAAAAGGGAGCTCCAACAATAAGATATTACATTCACAGGACATATGATGGCAAAAGGCGAGCCTAGACAACTTACATTCAGTGGACCCCACAGCGATCATCAGGTAGCGGCAACAACAACATTCCCTCAGCTGGAATAATAATCATGTGCTGTGCCCATGAGATGCTTTACATCTAGCACATTGCTTTTCATGTTGGGTTTGTTTCTTTTTTTTTTTCTCTTCCTTTCCATTTGTGATTGACTTTTCTTTTAAAAAAACACTATTTCATTGTGTTTTAAGTGAAAGTTTACATAGCACATTCTAACTGCCATTGAATTGGTTCTGATTCCTAATGACTCTACAGGACAGAGTAGAACTGTTCCTGTGGGTTCAAGAGACTTGAACAGGTCTCAATATTTACAGGTGTAGAAAGCCTCGTCTTTCTCCTGTGGAGCAGCTGGTGGTTGCAAACTATTGACCTTGGGGTTAGCAGCCCAATGTGTGCTCCACAACACCACCAGGACTCCTTACACAGCAAATCCTCCCTTCGAGTCAATGCTGACTCATAACGACCCACTGTGGGTTTCTGAGTCTGTAACTGTTCACAGAGTAGAAATCCCCGTCTGTCTCCTGTGGCCCTACTGGTGGTTTCAAACTGATGACCACGAGGATTGCAGTCCAACCCATAACCACTGTACCACCAAGAGTCCACACGCAGTAAGTTAGGTTCCCATTTAACAATTCTCGAAAAAACACTGGTTACTATTTTTACAGTGTCAGTGGTCCCATTTCTAGTCTGTTTTCTTTCCATTGGTCTAGCTTCCTTTCCCCTTTCTGACTTGTCTTGGCTTTGGGGTAAAGGCTCTCATTGTTTAATGAGACACATGATTCAGAGGTGATTTTGTTTATTCTATAAGTTATTTGGCAGAAAGGCAATCTGCAGAGATATCTTCCATTCTAAGTTCAAAGGGTATTTTAAAGAGATAATCCTAGGGGTTATTCATCCTTATTATTCCAATAGGTCTGAACCTTTTCATTTTTTTTAGAAATTTGAGTTTTTTTCTATGTTTTTCTCCCATTCAATGTGGGAAGATTTATCTTTCAAAAAGAGGGAATGTTCTATGTAGGAATTTATGTTTATTCCCTAAAAAGCCAGCAGAGTGTTGACAAGATTTGGAGTTCTCCTCTGTGGCCAATTAGTGGCAAATCCATTTTTGCAATACCATCATCTCCCAGTCCAATTTGACAAGGCAAAGCTTCCGTGCCAACCATCGGTCGAAATCTCACCAGCATCACTTAGAAATATGGGTATAAAATTTTAGAATCCACTTAGTCCACTGGAGCTGCCATAGAGGCTGGCCTAGAATCAGAGGCCACTGGCGGCAGGGATGGTGTTGGTAGAACAAAAATCTCATGAGGGAGGGGGGAGTGGGGAGAGAGGGGAAAAAAAAGAGGACCTGATGCAAAGGGCTTAAGTGGAGAGCAAATGCTTTGAGAGTGATTAGGGCAAAGAATGTGCGGATGTTCTTTATACAATTGATGTATGTACATGTGTGGATTGTGATAAGAGTTGTATGAGCCCCTAATAAAATGTAAAAAAAGAAAAGAAAAAAATATTTCAGTAGAGACAGTTTGACAAATTTGCTTATGATGAAGAGCAAGTCACATGATGGTACAATCGTTTACGTGCCAATATGTTTACTTTAGCCTTGTACAGAGTAGGAAAAATTACGAAGTATTCATCAATAGGCAGCTAGTTAAATGAAGTAGGGCACAGCTATTAACTGGGATGGGATGTAATCAATAACCACAATCAACGTAAGAGCATGTAGGGATGAGGCAAGCAGGAAAGTGTAGTGTAGGCCATGATAATCCTAAATCTGGACTCTATCTTTGTATGAATTAGAGAACCTTAATTAAAACAAACAAAACGCTTAAGTGTACAATTTTGTGACATTAAGCGTAGTGTGGTATCATTATTGCCACGTGCTCCTAAAAGGTTTTTTTTACCACCCTGAACCCCTGCAACAATACAAATTACTTTTAATACCTCACTGCCTTCCATCGGCTCCTGGTAATCATTCATCTTTTTCTATGGTCATTTGCCTAGTCTAGATGTTTTATACAAAAGCCCCTCACTTCCATGGAGGCTCATAATAGCAGAGAATGAGTGGGCAGCATGAGTCGAGCAGGGTAGAACTGCCCTGTGAGTTTCTGAGACTGTGACTCTTTATGGGAGTAGAAAGCTATACTTTCTCTCTCAGAATGACTGATGGTTTCACATAGGTAAGATGATAATATGTGTCCTTTGTGACTCTTTTATCTCAGAGAGAAATTTTCTTTCTTTTTTTAAAATCATTTTATTGGGGGCTCATACAACTCTTATCATAATCCATCCATGCATCCATTGTGTCAAACACATTTGCACATTGGTTGCCATCATCATTCTCAAAACACTTGCTTTCTACTTGAGCCCCTTGGTATCTGCTCTCCATTTTTTTCACCTCCCTTCCCATTTTCCCTCCCTCTTGAACCCTTGATAATTTGTAAATTATTATTATTTTGTTATGTCTT
Source organism: Tenrec ecaudatus (assembly GCF_050624435.1). Classification (NCBI taxonomy): domain Eukaryota; kingdom Metazoa; phylum Chordata; class Mammalia; order Afrosoricida; family Tenrecidae; genus Tenrec; species Tenrec ecaudatus. The sequence goes on along the minus strand of NC_134534.1, from coordinate 74,001,401 downwards.
ACACCTGATGTCTCCCTTCACCCACTTTTCTGTAGTATATCCCCCCCAGTAAGGGAGTTATATGTAGATCCTTGTAATCGGTTCCCCCTTCAGAGAGACATTTTCAAAGCTCATTCATGTTGCAGCAGTAATAGAATTTAACTTCTCTTTATAGCCAGTAATATCCCACTGTATGCATGTCCTACATTTTGTTTATCCATTCATCTGTTGATGGACACTTGGCTGTTTGCACCTTTGAGCTATTGGGAAGAAATAGCATTGTGATGTATGATGATTTAAGAGTATCTCTTTAAAGCCCTGTTCTCATTTCTCTTAGATACATATCTCTGAGTCTATTTTTCTGAGTCATATCCTGGAGGATTTTGATCATAGGAATGGCATGATTTAACTTATATTTTCAAAGAACCACTCTATCACTGTATCGCACTCTATCACAATAAGGACATATTACACTAAGGTTATGAAAGGAAGTAATTATAATATTCCCAGGGGGTAATGATGATGGACCAGAGAAGGTGCAACCAGACATGGAGATAATAAAATACACGCACACACAAACACACACACACACACACACACACACACAAACACACAGCCTGTACAGTCTCTGTTTCGAAAATCCAGAAAGAAAGATTTTCTGATAGATTCAAATAGAAAATGACAGAAAGGAAAAGTCGACGAAAGCTCTAAGCTTACTTATGTATATGTATTTGTTTGAACAGAGCAAAGTATAAAGGAGTGCCCAGTGCCATTGAGCCAACTCAGATTCACAGTGACTCTACAGGACCGATTATAACTCCCCCATAGCATTTCCAAAGCTATAAATCTTTATGGAAGCAGACTGTCACACTTTTCTCCCATGGAGTGGCTGGTAGATTCGATCCACCAACCTTTCAATACTAAACCAAGTGCTTAATTACTGCATCACCAAGGCTCCCTACCCTGTTCCCCAAAGAAGAGAGCAGTAGTTGCTGAGTAATGAGATCACAGGAAGGCTCAGTTTTGCATTTTATACTTTTGTTTGAGATTAACAAGGGGCATGTGTTACTTCCATAATTTAAATGCTATTAAAAACAAAAGCAAGATAGCTACAACGTTCATAATAAGAAACAATTTTCCCCAGTGTAAATTTTGGGGCCAATCACTTATTATTGCACGACAACCAAACCTTGCCAAGTAACAAGCAGCAGCTCAGGAAAGCCATATCTAACCTACAAGCTGCCCACTTTGAGGATTCATAGCCAGTTGCATCTCTTTATCTGGGTCTTTTCTAACTGAAGGGGAAAATTCACCAGGGCCTCCTACACAAAGAACCTGAAGATTAACACCACAGAGTCGGCACACCTGTCAACCAAACCGTGTAAGTAAACCTCCATCTGTGTAGTGAAATGACTAATTCTTATTCTCATCAGCCCTCATAGCTAGCATATTTGAGTCCACCTCCTTTCCAAAATTTTTACTTTCTGTTTATATTTTCACAGGTCGTATGGTGTACGTACCTTTATAAGTAAGCCATTTCAAATCCCTTTTATAAACAGGTAGGACAAAATAAACGCATACATACTTGGGTTTTCTTTACCCCTTCCCACTACTTGATTTCAAGTCGACCTGATCATATTTATTTATGTCTTATTCACAAACATTCTATTCATTCCCCTAAGGTTCTTTATTATCAGTAAGTCATGAGAAGAATGCAGCTGAAAAAGTAATTCAGGTAAAAGATGTACAAGTATCATACAGGCAATGTGGAGGAAGATTCGAATTGACATATTACTTAATGAAAACCAGGTCCAGAGAGCTCGATATGGGCATCCACCTCTGTAGAGCTCCACCCCAGTGGGAGTGGACACACTTCACTCATCAGTGAGGATAAATAAAATCTGGTCACGACACAAAATTGTGACACTGTGTGCTATGTAATACAAGAGGAACAGAATTGTTTTCATAGTGTAGTGGTTCATTGTATGTGTTCACTTGGCTGGGCTATGGTGTCCCATTATTTGGTCAAGCACGAATCTGGATGCTGCTAGATGGCATTCATATGTAATTAGCATTTACAATAAATTAGCTTTAAATAGATTCAATTACCTTCAATAATGCATTCTTTAACAAACTGAAAAAAAATTAATGATTAACTTTATGTGGCAAGAAACTAGGGCCCAGAGTAGCAAAGCATTATTGAAGAAGAACTGAAGAGTAGGGGCCCCACTACCCAATTTCAGTAATTAAAACAGTCAGCTCTTGATACATAGTCATAGAGACTAAAGGAACAGACTGGAGAACCTAGAAATAAACCTCTCCACCTTTGGCAGTGGTTCTCAACTTTCCTAATGCTGCGACCCTTTAATACAGTCCCTCCTGTTGCAGTAACCTTCCAATCATAAAATTGTTTATGTTGCTACTTCATAACTGTCATTTTGCTACTGTTATGAATTGGGCGACCCCTGTGAAAGGGTCGTTCAATCCCCCAAAGGGGTAGCGACCCACAGGTTGAGAACCACCGACTATGGAATATTCCTCTTCTACAAAGGACCAAAGTCTGTTCATTAAGGATGAGACTGTCTTTTTAATAAACTGTGCAGGACAAAAAAGCTAGATGCTATATCTGGAAAAGTGAAGCAGGACCCATATTTCACACTCCACACAGAAAATAACTCACCATGGATCAAAGACCAGAAACCAGAAAATATAGGGATGATGCTGAGAGCCTTGATCTATGGCATAAATAGAATGTCAAACACGACTAAAAATGCACAAAGTGTAGACAATGAAATAGATAAATAGATCTTCCTATAAATTAAACAATTATGCTCATCAAAAGATTTCTTCAAAAGAGTACAAAGGGAACCTACAGACTAAGGGAAAAATTAAATTGACAAAATCTCCAAAAGGACTTCTCTCTAAAATTTATAGAAAACTTCAATATCTCAACAAAAATGGATAAACAATTTTAAATGGACAAAGGACATAAACAGACACTTCACCAAAGAAGATATTCCTGTGACCGACAAATCCATGAAGAACTGTTTGCAAATATTAGCCATTAGAGAGATGCAAGTCGAAGCATCAATGACACTTCCTTTCACGTGGGAACTAAGAGCAACGAGGAGAAGTCCAGAAAACAATAAGCACACGTGAGGCTACTGGAACTCCCATACACTGTTGGTGGTACTGAAAATTGGTACAACCACTAGAGAAAATAGTCTGGTACTTCCTATAAAATTAGAAGTAGAGATAGTATATGATCCAATGACACCACTACTAGGTATATATTCCAGAGAAATGAGCCCTGATATGAATAGATATATACATACCCATGCTCATCACAGAAATATCCACAATAGCAAAAATATGGATACAACCTAAGTTCCCAACAATAGATGAATGGATAAATGCACTACCACACACATATGCACCATGGGATACTATGCAACATTAAATAATATTGAGTATGTAAAACATCACATAACACGAATGAGCGTGCAAACATGATTTGGAGTGAAACAATTACAGAAGGACAGATATTGTAGAAGACCACTATCATACAAAGTCAAGAAGAGGTTTCACATAGAAACGTTATTTGAGGGTTTCCAGAGTTGGGAGGCTATGAGAGGGAAGATCACTAACTAGAAAGGAGACACATATTGACTTGGGGGGAGGTGAGGGCAAAATACAGGAAGGTAGACAAGGCCAGTCTAATATGACACAGCAAAGGAAGCCACTGAGAGAGGTACACAGAATCAAATGGAACACGATAAGTACTATTATATACCCAATCCTGCAGTAATAAGTAATAAAACAATATTTTATTTGTGGATGCATAAGTAGATATGCAAATAAATATGTATGTTCACGTTTGTATATACATATAGATCTATAGTTTGGAAGAGGATATTCCCACACTTGTTTGTTTATGCTATAAATATGCATATCCACCTACAAGAGCATGCAGGGGGCACGTTTGGGTCATCCAGGTCACTGAGGGTACTGTAGTCCACGAAGACAAGTGGTACATCCTATTTTGGTAAATCGTGACACCTGTGTTAAAAGCCGGAGTCATCATCAAAGATGCAACTATTGGTTTCTCCTTATCGGGAGCCAAGAAGAGTAATGAAATGTACAAGCTCAAGGAAGCAATTAGTTCCAAGAACTAATGAGCCACAAGAACCACCATCTTCACTATCCTGAAACCAGAAAAAAACCCAAAAGGTGCCTCGTCACCGTTACCAACTGCTCTGATCAGGATGCCAATCGAGGGTCCTGGACAGAGAGGGAGAGAAAATGTAGAATGGAGTCAAAAATCATAAAAGACCAAACGTACTGATCTCACAGAGGCTGGTGGAACATCTAGACTATGGTGTCTAAACACCCTTCAAATTCTGAACTGAACCTAAGCCTAGGGATAACCTTTCAGCCACATGGCCTATAAGGGGGACAGTAGTACCTGTGAGGAGCACACTCCTCGGAACACTCCTATGGGACCCAAGGGAAGCATCTGCCCAAAAATGAAACTCAGAAGGCAGGAGGGGCAGGAAATCAGGACAGGTGGAAATGAAGAATTCAGGGAGAAGTGGAAAGAGGGCTGTGACATTGAAGAGGTCACAATTGGTGCCAAGAAACAAACTGTGTATACATTGTTGAACGGAAAGCCAAAGTTGTCTGTAAGTTTTCACTGAAATCACGAAAAAATTGTTCAAGAAATAGGTAGGTATCTCGGACAGATACAGATAGAGACATAGAGATGCTGGTGGTGGCGGTGCCGTGGACTTGGCCCTGACTCATGGTAATCTAGGTGTGTGCTGCAGGATGTCTCCGGGGGATATTTGAGGTTGGGAACTTTCAAAAGCAGATCACCAGGACGTTTCCCAAGGCAGTCCTGGGTGGGTGGATTTGAAAAGCCAAACATACAGATCGTAGTCAAGCACTTAACTCTTTGTACGACCAAGGACAGTGATAGTTTTTGAATTAATGGTCTGAAAACCATGCTTGGGATAAAGCTTTCCCACCCAAATACAAAGTAAGCGAACAAGAAAAGCAGTGGCCCAAAGTCACCGGTTATCTCATGGGATGAAGATCAGGATGGCTGTTTCCTTAGGATTACACTTTGGAAACCTCAGAGGGCAGTTCTCCGTGCTGCAGGTGGCTATGAGGCAGAATGGACAGATTGTGGCTTGAGGTTTTTGTATCTTTTTAACTTGGATTAATGTTTGTTTTCTGGTCTCGTTGCTGTCCTTTTAATTAAATGTATGTTCTCTGCAGATAGGTTAATGCCTCTAGATATAGAAATAGAGCTCTGCCACAGCAGTGGAAGGTGGTCAAGTATTACATAGAGAAGATTTCAGTTGTCTTCTACACAATTAGACTCTTCCTAGTCCATCAATCGCCCTTCTCCAAGGTAGCTTCACTCTTAATTGTCCTTCAACATGTGCCCACTTTGCATCCAGTGGATAATTGCTGATTTTAGTTGTGCATTTTCCCCAGATAGACACCAAGGGGCCTTTACATTTCTAGTTCATCTTATTCCAACTCTGGGAAGTTGGGCACACAGTCTGTGCATGTACTAAGCATGTGGCTTTCTGCATATGTCTGCACATCATTTTTCAGGAAACTCTATTTCACACTACACCAGCTTGATGAGTAGCTGTTGTTCACACCCACCGAGAAATAACTCCATGTGAGAATAATACCTTTACAACTTTGAAATGTCCTCAGACAGACTTCCCATCTCCAGGCCATCAACCTGCTGTGAACTCTCATCCCGACTTTTCACACGTACAGCAACAGTCATGCAACATCCTGCCAAACAATATGAAGGTTTGAGAGACACCGAGGAGTGCAAAATTAAAGTGGAGTCTGAACACCTTTTTTGTGCAGTGAAATTTTTATTAATAAAAAAATCCACACAGGCAAGTATATTTGTGTTTAATGTCTACTTGACTTCTGCTCTGTGCCTTTAGATTTCTAAACCTCAATGATGTCCTTATCATTAATGAATGATCTATAAATTCAACATCTACGGTGCCTGCCCTCAAGACACTTTCTACTTATAGCTTCCCTAAAATAAGTATTTCTGGCAAAAAATAACTCATCTCCACTTTAGAATCACAATTATTGAAATACTAAGGAAATTGAGAGCCAAGCATTAACTTCCTCTTGTAGACTTATCCAGACATCATTGTATCCATTCTATTTGTTAAAAATGCTAGACCACTGAAATGTAGGTATTTCAGAAATATATTGTACAAATAAATAACACATTATCAATCCAAAAATAATTATGGAGCACATGTGATGGGGCAGACAGCCCCGGACTCTGCGAACACACAGATGAGTGTGGCATTATTCTAGGCTGAAGAACGCACACTCGTGGTGAGCAGAGCAGTGGCCTGTTATTTGTAGTCCTAGTTCAGCACAGTGAAGGAAAGACGGGGAAGTCTGCTCCCATACAGATTCACAGCCTTGGAAAACCGCAGAGCAGTTTAACTCTGTCCTCTGGGGTCTCTGTGAGTCAGATTTGACTCAAGGGCAAGGAGTCTCATTCAGCAGGAATGTTTCTCGACCAAGACTGCAACACACACACACCAAACTTCTCTTGTTAATTTTTAGTTAACTAGATGGTTTAATTAAGTGGAAATTAGCCCACTCTTAGCACTTAATTCTTTCAGTGAATGCTCAACGAACTCAACATCTGGAGCTCAGTTCAACCAACAAATGTTATTGAGTGAATACCATAGACGTGCCCTAAGGATGCAAAGATGAGAAGACGTGGACTACGAGGGAGAAGACTATGGTAATGACGATCTACCACCCAGAACAGGAAAGTGGGTTGTTACATATTGCCCATAAATCAGAGTAACAGGGGAACAATAGAAAAATGTGCAAAACAACCAAACAATCCTACCTGAGAACTATCATTGAGGTTAGAGAAAGGGGCAGGGCAAAGGGGGTTTCACAAAGGAATCTTTCTTTTCTGGTGTGGATATAGGTTTTACAGTGTAGTCCTCAATGGATATGGACCTTACATCTTCTCAAATCCATTTCAAAATTTCTAGTTTGAGTGTGTTTTCCTTTTATGATTTGCCCCTCTCCTAAAACAGCAGTCAATGCGAAGCATTCAGATCAATTAATGCTTTGGAGTAGTTTTATTCTGTTCCATAAAAGTCATCATTAGTATACACTTTGCCTTTTGAAAATTATAATAGATATTTATGTAAATCATAGTTTTGACCCTAAACTGAAAGCAGAAGGGATGTGTGTATAGTGTTCTTAGAAAGGCTGATGGATGAGATAAATATGGATATATATGTGTGTGTGTTTATGCATTTATACTAGAGATAAAAATATATATCACCTGGACATAAACAAGTATTAATATCCTTGACTATATGATGATTTTACTACATAAAATCTTTCAAATATATGGATCATATAAATTATGAATAACATTATCAGGAATGGGGAAATCCATAAAACTTAGGTGCACTTGTGGAAACTGTATATAGATGAAAAGGCAGTCATTCAAATAGATACTGAATGGTTTCAGTTCAGGAAAGATGTGTGTCAGAATTACATTCTTTCATCAATCTGTATGCTGATCAAGTAGCCCCAGAATCTGGATTACACGAAGAACACAGCATCGGCATTGGAGGAAGACTCATGACCTTGAATTCTGAAAGTATAGGTAACTTGAAGCATTTATTGATGAAGATCAAAGCCTACAGCGTTCACTCTGGATTGCACCTTAACATAAAACAAAATATGCTCACAAATAAAAAACATCATGACAAATAGAGAAAAGAATTAAATAAGGCGTCAAGAATTTTATTTTACTTGAATCCACAATCAATGCCCGTGGTAACAGCAGTCAAGACACACTGCACTGGGCAATGCTGCAAAAGAGAGTTCTAAGTTGTTAAAATGCAAAGAAGTCACTTTGACGACGAAGGGTCGACCGACCCAAGTCATGGTGTTTTCAGTTTCCTCATATGCATGGGAGAGATGAGCAATAAGTTAGGAGACCAGAGAAGAATGCCTTTGGATTAAGACATTGCCAAAGACTATTAGCTATACCAGGGACTTCTGGAAGATGGGACAAATTTGTCTTGGAAGAAATACAGCCAGAATGTGCCTTAGAAGTTGGAATGGCCAGAATTTGTCGAGTGTACTTGGCTATGTTATCAAAAGAGACTGGTCTCTAGGGAAGAACATTATGCTTGGTAAAGTACAGAGCCAGCAACGATGAAGAAAGCGCTGAACGAGAAGGATGGAGCACAGTGGCTGTGGCAGCGGGCTTCGGTTACAACAGCTGGGAGGATGGCGCAGTCCCAGGCGTGTCTCACTGTGCTGTACACAAGGTCACTCTGAGCTGGAACTGACACGATGGCACCTAACTGTGACCGCAATGTAAACTTAGCAAAACGAAGAAGAAGCTTCGCAAGGAGCTGGATTGACACAGTGGCTGCAAAACGGGATCCCTCACAGGGAGGGCATGGACCCGGCAGTACTTTCTTCCCTTGTGCAGAGTTGCTATGAGTCGGAAATGACGTGATGGCACCGAACAACAATAACAACCACCACCAACTTTCAAATAATTATTAATGCCAAATATTAATGAACAAAGAGTGTACTTATGATTAAGGAAGTGCTTTTTGATATATGAGTAGATAAACATCTTAGAAAAAGGAATTCACATCAATTTAAGAATGTCATGTAAGATAAGGTAGACCAAGTTTCTCCTTAAAATGAAGAAACAATTAAATTTTATGACAGGAAAGACTTTGAGATATTGCATAAAGCAGTCATGATTTAATTTATAGCACTTAAGATGCTTGCAAAAAATTAACATGTGAACCATTTTACTTGTGAATGATTTCCAAATGCATTTCTGATACATGGAACAGAAAGTGAGGCAGAAGCTCTGATGGTGTATATCTGCTCTGCGTCAGGTAGCATGGCAAGCTTCCAAGATCATCAGACCATCGAGAAGTGATTGTATCTCAGACATGCTGATCAATAAACTAGTAAGCACTCTTGTAGAAGTCACCTTTAGTGGCTTCCCCTAATAAAGCAAGAAAATGAAAACACAACTTTTCTATTAGAAATAGTAGGGAACATACAACATTTCAGGAAGCAAATTATTCCATTAAACAGATTATCCTTCTTCTATCTATTGATCCGATGATCATGACGAAAATAATTATCAAAGCCAACACCAAAATAAATCCCATTTCCATTGATTTGATTTCAACTCATAGAGAAGACTATCTGGGAACAAATAGCCTCATTTTTGACCATCAGAGTAGCTGGTGGATCTGAACTGTTGAGGTTAAGGTTAGCAGTCCCTTACCTAGCCCACAGTGCACTCGGGCTGCTAGAAGAGACTAGTCCTTCTAAAATGATCAGTGCTCCCTAAATCTTTGGTAGAAAGAACCCTTCGCAAACAAGTCCTAAACCGGGTTATAAGGAAAATTTCTGAGGGCTCCAAGTGATAAAAGCAGAAACAGAGGTGATGTTGGATGGCATTGCTTTCTGAACTGGTAGTCTCCAGCTGATGTCTGGAATAGAGCATGTCCAACCCAACAAGAAGAAGACATGGCCACGTGCTAAGCCAGGGCCACATCAGATTAGACAGATAATCTCATGGAGTAACTTGTTTTCTGATCTAAATTTTGTCTTTTTGATGTAAGCACTTTGAAGGTAGGCTTATCAAAACTATTTGTAGCCCCTGCACTGTGCACATCAAAGGAATAAAAGACATTTAGTTCTGGAAAGGGCCATGAGTTTCATCCACAGCTACAGAAATAAGGAAACATTTTGAAAATAAAAAATAAGACCTAGTCATGACTGTGAATACTCATAAAAAAGACTCATTTCCAGCAGGATCCATTTAACAAAATTTAATGGTTGTACCCACCTCCTCTTGCAAGGCCCACAATTCTCAATAAAATCTGTTGGCTGCAATTTTTGGGTTATCCAACAAAATTGCTTAAGGCAATGTTGCGACAAATTTTTATAAAAAGCTAATACGACACATTTAGAAACTAGGGCACCAAAAAATAGGAAAATGAGAAGGTCCTTCTTTCCCTACAATCTGTCATTAACCTTTGTTTGTACTTTCTTTGGGTTATGACCTATTTATAAAACTGCTTCTATGCCAGAGGATCACAAATCAACATGATGACTGTGCCAAGCAGAACATCAAACAATTGCTGGGAAATTCTCTTTGTCTGTTTAGGGGTTTCTGCTTAATCATTCCCATGAATCATTTCAGTAAGTTTCCAGTGTTCCACAATTAAACTATTTATTGATGTACAGCTTTATCCATCAAGTCCAAAGCACTACTCACCCAAAATATCTCCTACAATGTGTCAGCTATCACTACCCAAGGTCAAAGTGGTAGCAGAATGGCAACTTGAATTCTTGAAATATCTATTTCTTTTGTCAAAAATGAGTAAGAGAAGTAAATTGACACTTGTCTAATGAAGCTTTCAAATAATAAAAACAAAACTTAGTAACCTCTGTGTGTAATTGGCTGATTGACTCCAGCTAAAGATGACAAAGACTATAAAACAACAGATCTAAATGATAAAGATATGACATTAGGAAAGTATGACTCCCCAGAAGAACTGTGCAAAATCCTCAGGACCATTTCCCTGCAGCCGTCATATAATCTCCAAGAAAAGCATGCTTTGTTCTCTTCCTGTTCTTTATAGCTTCAATGTCAATGTCTGAGAAGCTCATCAGAATGGTGTTTTTCAGGGAATGATATGGGTGGGAATGGCTTTTGTTTCCTTTTAACAGTGAGATTTCAATTTGCTGACGTGTTGCCTTCTCATGAACATGAAATGAGATATGAGTCTAAACATGAGTACTATTTTCTGAATGATTATGTTGCAATGCTACTTAGAAAATGAAATAAGTTTATAAAATGAGTATGGAACGTTTCATAAAAACAGCTATCCTTGAGTTTTTGTGGAATAGAACTCCCTCTTGATAAATATATTTTGCTGTAAAGCAGAATTTTTATCTCTAAATGTAGCAAACAACTTCTCCAAACCACATGGTCTTCTAGAGTGTACAGAGGAATGTCAATATTTTTAAATGATACAATTTATTGAGGGATCAGAATGCTCTATTTTATATCAAAAGACATACTTTAAATATTCTGAAATTACAGTGATTGCAAATTTGTATGCACATATATTTATATATGCATAACTATAGTTTTTAATAGATTCTACTTTATTATCTGTGAGATTATACGTCCACATTAACACATAACAATTTAAAAATGTAGCTGCCCTGTGTCGGGCCTACTATTCGTGGCTTTCATATGCCGGTGTCCATTAGTACTTCTTTGTTTCTGCTCATCTTATGTTCCTCATCTCTATTGGAAACATAGTGATAATATTATGTTCAAAAGAGCTGAGACTGCAACCATTAGGCAAAGCTTTGCAAACATATTTTACAAGAATGCATCCATATGAGTGCACCCAAAAGAGCCCTTTCCTTGGGAGAGCCAATCCACTCAAATTTCTAACACCCAAGTAAAAAACAAATACATAAATTTTAAAGAAAAAAATCATCTTAAAAATGAAACTCTTGCCTCTATATTTATTCAAGTAAGGAAAAAAAGTAGTGGCATAAGTTTTCAAGCTGGATGCGACTCCGCCTTAGGGAAGTTAATTACAAGATTCCATTAAGTCTGACAGGTAGTGGAGCAATGAAAACACTTTGGTTCCAGCGAGTTACAGTACAGTACACAGTTCTCACAAACAGAATGAATAATTGAAATCCAGAGCTTTTATGCTTCAATGGGAAAAAAAGCTAATATTTCATGGCACATAAATTTATTCAGCTTATTTGCATTAAGGTTGAATGATCATACCCCTGTTCACAGGAAAGTAGTGATGATACCTTGATTTAAGTGTGACGAACGTTCGTAAATATTCTTAGGAAGCAAGATGTACCTACATTTAATCAGCACTTATTAAAATTTTATTCCCTATAGTTATTCAACAGGATCTGTGGTATAAAAACATAATTACAAAAATCAGATTTGAGCTCATTTGACAACAGAAGGGTTTTATGGTGACCTATCTCCAAATGTTCCTATTTGTAATTAAATGCAGCGATCAGCAGCACGGATTTTGAAGCTGGTTTAGTAGTTCCGCTATTCTGCTTAACATGTGGCACCCGTAATAATTAAAATGATACTAACACATGCACAATTTTATGGTCCTTATGGTGCAACCCATTATGCCAAATAAGGGCCTCTGTTTTCACAGCATACTGCACATGGTCTCATTACACCCACTTTTCTTTTCCTGTCTTCACACTAACAACTGTTAAAGTGAATCAACACACAAAACGTACTGTAACAGCTTAGTGTTTATGATATGTGTGCTGTTAGTCAGCGAACAGGAAAATCTAAACATTTACTGTTTATGTAAAGAATGGCGTTAGTGTTAGCGAATTGCTCGGGTCTGCTTACTTTATTATCTGGATCACAAACGTAACGAGGGGTTTCAATGGCATCTATATTTTTGCTTTGTTTTGTGTGTCAATGCAGATGTCTGCAAAAACCAGAAGAATTCAGCATTTACATATCTTAGAATATCTTTCCCCCTGAATCAGAACATAATTCTGGGATCACTTAAGTTAAAAAAAAAGAAGAAGAAAAAGAAAAATCACGGTGATTGCCATTCCCTTAAAAGAGGGGAGAAAGAAGGAGAAGGAGAAGGAAGCAAATGGAGAAGAAAAAGGGAAAGAAGGAAATATTTAAATATTTGGGAGATGATTTTCCCCACAATGTTTTAGGCATGATCTGGTTCACCTAAGGTTTTGAATATTACAAACCATTTTTATGGGGTACCCCACTAAAATTTATAAGAAACTGGAAATTAGAGATTAGTGTCATTTTGTCATGCATAATTTTGTCGTTTAGAAGCTCCTCAAAGACCTCCTCCACTCATTTGACAGTCGTCAGTGCTGAATGGCTTTCCGTCTTTTTGTTCTGGGACACGGTCCAAAGGAGGTCCCATTGGTGAAGCACCAACGGTTGGGGCAAGATCTCGTGTCTGCCTTTGGCATCACTGTTTTTCTAAACATTGGTTGGAACTTCCGATAAAAAACAGCAACCTTTCTTCATTTTTGCTCTTCTTGAGTCAACTCAATCCTGCCCTCTGAGGAATGCCCTCTTCCTTGGCGCCCACCAGGGGTAAGCGGGAGTGGGGAGCAGCTCCCGAGCTCCGCTGGATCGCACGGGTACAAAAGGAACACGCTCACAGATTGCAGCCTTCCCAGGGTTTGGCTCTGCGAGCTCATCAACAGTGTGACGTCGAGCAGCAGAGCCGCGTGTGGATGCCGTGTGAGGACCATGCGCTCGTTACAGAACTGTGAACATTTGTGGGACCGCCAAATGGAAATGAACCGCCCGCAAAAAAATCAAAAAGCAAGAGAGGGAAGGGGGTGGGGACAGCAGCTTGCGAGAGACCTAAAGCATTCTTCTCCACAAGCTTCTTATTAAAACGCCTGGGAATATTTACTACCATGTAAATATCATGACAGGTCCAACAAATCTCTAAGAACGCAAGCCACCCCAATCTCAGCGGGTTCCCTAAGAGGAGCCTCTGCACCCGGCGGATTGCCTCCCGGTTCAGTGAGTTCTCCAACTCAGCTGCTTCCCCCAAAAAGCAAAACTCCCCCAGGTGCAACAGTGAAGGAGGAAATAAAGCTTTCTGTCTGGGCTATAAGAAAGTTGAGTCCGGGCGATGTCTGTCCTTTGATTAAAATCTGCGTCTGTGATCAGCATGACTATTTACTACTGTAAGATCAAAAACAAATAACCCACTTTGTTTGTTTCTTACTGCAAATGAATTAAATTAGAAGCCATTAGGAGGACTCGCTGTTTATATCCTTGTTTCAGCAGTGGTAGTATTTGAAGTTTCCTGCGGTAAGTTCATTACTCGTATTTTGTCCAGAATTAGTGAAGCGTGCTGAAAATTGCTAATGACAGATGTTTCTCCACTCTGTCACACTTCTTGTATCATTTGATTTGGAAAGCAACATACGGTGTTCTGCTCTATCAGTATGTCACAGACTGTCTGTAAACAGCTGGTCATAACTCAGTTCAGTGAAAACCATTACTTTCCAATGAAGGGCTGGACGCCCTCCAAATTGCATTTTGGCATGGCCGCGACTGCAGAATACATGCACAAACTTCCTGTGCTCTGAGGTTGCCCAAGAAAGAGTTCTCTCTCTCTCTTTCTCTTTCTTTCCCTTCTTAGAAAATAGGCGTGGTTTTCTGAGCAATAGATCAAGAGAATATGAAATATATATACATATTAAAGATTTTGTCAGGCACAAAGTAAATCTGTGACCAGTATATTGCAAGAAACAACATAAGCAACACCCCAAATGTATATCTTGCCATTTCAAGTCATGTCTCCGGTTGAAGCGAGCACGCTTCATGAGCCTCAGGACAGAGAAGATGACATATTTACATGTGTCCTATGAAATGGCCATATGAACATGTGGTTCTTTCACAACACTGAGCGATACTGAAATCATTGCCCTGTCATTTATATGACGGAGAAATTAAAGTAATGTTTCATGCTATTTTTTAAAATCTGAACCTCAAAACTACAAGTAAATGTAGAAAGCATGTAAATATAAACCCATGCATAATTTTAGCATAACATCTAAAGGATGCTAACAATTACATTAGCAACGACAAATTATTTGATTATTGAATAGATTAAAATACATTGAATACAAAAAAATAATTAACCAAACCCTTCATAATATTTAGTTTTATTCCTCCACAGGAATAAAATTTCTTCCTGAAAATGTTGAGTGGTGCCAAGAAATGAATAGAAATATTGAATTTCTTGAGAGCTACCCAGTACTTCCAGAACCGTAGAAGCTTTCCGGTACTTATGAATGAAAACCTTGCTTTGAGGAGGGGGGGGGATGGAATTTAGAAACTTATAGACCTAGGAAGACATTTGAGGAAATGACTGATACAAGAAGCATCTCCATTCATTCAATCAATTGTCTTCTACCAAATATCAAGTCGTTATGCTCATCTCAAGGTCAGCAGTTCAAAACCTCCAGGCACTCTGAGAGAAAAAGATGAGGTTCTCTACTTCTGTAAATAGTTACAGTCTTGGAAACTCTATCCTGAAGGGCAACTGTGAGTCAGAATTGACTTAATGTCCGTGAGTTGTTTTGTTTGTGTATGAGTTTCTATCGCTTAACTGGCTAATGACTGGAGATATTTTTATGGGAATATTTTCTGTGCATAAAAAGAGACTTCTATTTGCAAAGACTTCGGAAAATATGCCTTTTTCTACCTGGCAAACCACACCACCTTATAGGTTAGACTCCATATCATTTCTCTAAAGCTCTCTCCCTGACTCCTCCAGTCATAACTGATGTTCAGCCAGCTCTTCTCCATTCATAGATTAGTATAGCCGGAGCCCAAGAACAGCTTATCCTGTGAGATAGTTCAGGGAAGATGATATTTTGTGTGAATCTTACTGGCTCTAGTTTGCAAATAGAAAATATTTTGGAACATCTCAATTAAGAGATATGTTGTCATAGTGGAAAAAAAAGTAGCTGTTTACAGATTAAATCCGAGTGAGTAGAAACCAAGTGGGTGAGTAAAATCCCAAGGAAAAAGAAGCTATTACACCGTGCAGAAGCTCTTTAAAACGTGATTCTTTACATCCTCGGATCTAATTTTTTTTCATCTCTCTCCAGGGCAGGGTTTAGGTGACAAGTAGCTTGGTCCTTTTTATCCCTCTCACAGATGAAATGAGCATGTGTCTGAGAAACAGATCCTAATCGATGAAGGGTTAGATAAATGCAAAGATAATTTCAGAGTATAAATGCATAACTTCAAGTCATGTTACTCATTACAGTATTGATTAGAACTAATCTCTGCACACATTAGTACTTTAAACAATCCTAGGTAAAAGATGCTTCCAAATGGTTCCCAACAGGAGTCCATCCTGAAAATTGCTTTCTAGTAGCTTTGTTTTCATTCTGGGAAAAGCAACCTGCCTTCCTGCAGATGTGTCCATCCTTTGAATAACAGTTTCTTTGTGCAAATGGTGCTGTGTGTTCTGTGCTTAGACCACAAAGTCTGACTCACGGATGAGTTTGATCGCCCATAAATGCAGTAGAGGAGATGAAGATGGGCATTCCCATTCGTCAGAGAGAGCTTTACCTTTCGATTTAAACATTTTTAAGAATGTAACTAGGTGAGTGAGTTCCTTAGATGCTCAAAGCAAATGGAAGAAAATTAAGGAGAGAGAGAGAAGACAGAGGCAGTGAGATGTTTTTATTAGTGCTTCTCTTTCACCTGCACACTTCCATTCACTCTCTCTCCCTGAATCTTTACGTCGATCTGTGGTGAACACTCTCTATTGCTCAGCTGTCATTGCTCTGCCTCTGCTGAAGCACTTAGTGAAGGGCTACCGCGTTTCCAACCCAGAGAAATCCACTCACATATCATTAAAAGTAAGTGCCTTTTCATTTTCTCAAAAGGTAGCACAGGAATCTCTGTGGATGGATTATGCCATGTGGCGATCGTATAAAATCAGGGCTTCTGCATGAACCGTATGAAGTGATTTGATTTCATTGCTGTACTTGCTGTTGTTTCAATGATTTTTTTTCTTTTTGTTTTCACTTCTACTAATGGTCCATTTTGTCCCCTAACTTTAAGTAGTGCTATTTCTAAATATGAGCTACGGTTCCTGGAGCAGATGGGTGAGAAGAGAAATAATTTCCACCCTATAACTTGTTAGAAGCGCCCAGTGCCTTGCCAGTTGGCCAGGACTCTCGGTGCTCAAACACAAACCACACAGATCCACGAAGGTTGGTCTTCTAGGCAGTTCTTATTAGAGATTCTTGGAAATCTTACTCAGGCCCAACATTATTCACTGGATTTTTGACTAACGATGGTTGCAAGTTATGGCCAACATCATATTGATAATCCCATGGTCCGTCGGATTGAAGCCAAGGCAAGAAAAAAAATTGACACCTCCATTGTTCAATAAACCCAAGGAAATTGCAGGCACTGCGGACACGTTGCTGCAATAAAGAGAAATCCCTATTTCGTTTTCTTTCAGAGAAGAAATGCTTTGCCACAATGCTCAACGGAGCACTTATAAAAAATAGTAACGCAAAGATGAGGAGGCATAAAATTAATTTAGTGTGCTAAATCTGTAAAACGTACTATGGTACACTCACTCCTCCCAGCCTGCGGATCATAAAATAAGACACAAATTACCTTTAATGGGGAAACTTAACACTTTAAGTTTCATTTTGTTCAGTTTCATTCAACAAATATTTATTGTATGTCTACTAAGCACAAAACCCTGCTCACGAAATTGGAAGAAGATAAAGATGAGTATAGTTCCAGCTGTGGGAATGTTGGGAATATAGTCCGACAGGAGGGAAGCCAAGGGATATAACATTAAAATAATTAGGATGCTATGCAATATTATAAAAGCACTAAAGTGCATGAGTATGTTTAAAATAAGTGCTAATGCATCCGATCATTTTCAATTAAGGTAGCTCAGTCTGCATCTTCCATCAAAACTTAAATCTGATTCCAAATAGCTTTTGATTATTCTGGGTCTGATTAATAGAGAACCTATATGATTTATCATCCAAACAAGGACATTTTGAGAGTAAAAGTGGTGTTATTGATAATCATGCCAATGTGGGAACAAGCTAGAATTGTCCTAGGCAAATGAAGATGTAAGATCACTCGCTCGTTACGTAATCTTAGCGCCCAAGACAATACCGCTCTTCTTTTCCCTCCTCCTCCTCCTCCTCGTCTTTGTTGTTTGTGTTGTTAGATGCTGTCAAGTGATTCCAGCGCATTTGTCTCTTCTTAGATAGCATTTCTTGAAAGACCAGCCAAGAATAAAATAAGACTTCATCACTCAAGTCAGTTTTACAACAACATCACGGCAAAATTGATGGATTGGGATCATTTAATAAACTCGCATTGAGCCGGGCTCTTGGCCAGGGAGCATAATACAAATAGACAAACAAGTGAATGCCTATCTATATTTTGCTTCAACGAAAATGGAACACCTTTTAAAAATATTTATAAAGCTCTCAAATATCTTAAATTAATTTTATTGTTATTTTAAGCATTGTTTAAATTATTGTAGAGACTTCTGTTTTTGTAAACAGAAGTCAGTTTTTTAAAAACCATTGGGAGGGGGCATGTGGTTGCGAGAAATGGCAATGGAGGTCTCAGACATATGTGGCCTTTGCTGGCTTCCCTTTTGCCTCCATAGTCCATCTTTCATGACCTATTCTGGCACACACAGCCTCCCACACCACTCTACATCTATGCTGGATCCTGTAATTCATTGCAATGCCATACAGAACTCACAGACAATACTTACAATGAAGGGAGCTTATTATGGAAGCTAATAGGTTCCTCAAGACCAGCAAAGAGTAAGGATGCAGCTATTGGTCCTTTCAGCCAAGAAGCCAAGTTATTTTTGCCACTTCTCAGTCCCTCAGCCACGTTGCTCCTTGGCCTTTGCCTCCCTGATGCAGGAAGCTGGCCGGCTTGCCATTTGGTCCCACAGCTCGTGTCAGGTAGATAAGGAGAAGATACCCCATAGTCTTGGCCCTGCTCCTCGAATTCTACATGCCACAGTGTGGGAAGCATCTGATCTTGGACAGCTTGGTCTCCCCACTTCAGACAGATATCCTGAACATGCACTTCCAAGGTCTTCTAGGTTTGGGGGTGGAGGGAGGCCAGGTGGTAACAAAAATGGACCAATCCTTTCTATTAGTGTTAACATACTCCCTGTTTGCATTGTCTCACCCTTTCATTTAATGGGCACTACAGATTCTGGGATAGAAGAGCCATATTAAGAAATTTTATTCCACCACAGCAATAAGATGAGAATGAAAAGAAAATCCTACAATAACACAGTCCACCAACATAATATTCCCCATCATACTTTGATAGGCGGTTGGGGTATTACAAACTCATGATTGTCCATCTAGGGTGAAACTGTTGATTTCTCCCTGTCCAGAGCAAATACGATTAATGTGAGCAATATTCTCCATGACTCAGACCAGAAGATCTAGAGCAGTGGTTCTCAACCTGCGGGTCACGACCCCTTTGGAAGGCAAACGACCCTTTCACAGGAGTCGCCTGATGCATGACAGTAGCAAAGTTACAGTGATGAAGTAGCAACGAAAATAATTTTATAGTTAGGGGGTCACCACAACATGAGGAACTATATTAAAGGGTCACGGCATTAGGAAGGTTGAGAACCACAGTTCTAGATGGTGCCCAGTTACCACTACCCAGTGCTTTGGGAAGAGTCTCATTAGAAGGTCTTTGATAGAAAGAGAGAAGAATGTGGGACAAAATTCAAAACCATAAAAGAGGCTCAGCATGTGAGTCAGAGAGAGACCGGTAGGACCACCAACCAGAAGCCTTCGTCCCCACAAAGTCTGGAAATTAACTCAAGCCCATGGCTCAATTTTCAGCCAAACAATAGACAAATCTACAAGAGAAACCATAACATTAATGAGGTATGCACACTTCAGAATCATCAATCATTTCAGATCAGAAAGGGCAGCATTTACCCCAGGACAAAGTTCAGAAGGGTTGAGGGAAAAAAAGGAGGAATGGAAACAGGAAACATCAGGAGGAAGTGGGCTACGCGAGGCTACACTGTGGGGGCTGGACTCCATAAGATGAGAAACAAACGTGTGTGAATTATTGAACAAAAACTGATGTATTCTCTAAAGCTGCAGCCAATTTAAAAGGAAAGAACTTCTAAAGAAAGGAAGAAAAATCTGCAAATGCATGCAATAGACTTTTATCTGTGGTAAATTTCCCCAGAATGGCTTTACCTACAGCCTGCCTCTTTTCTCCTTGTTTGCCTTCCTCCCAAGTCCAACACACAGGGTCATGGAGAGAAGGAAAGCAAACCATGCCGTCAAGGTCACAAGCACTTTGTAAATCTTCGCACCAGGAAACAGTTTAGTATCTTCTTGCCCCACCTGATATCTAATTAAAAGAGCCAAACAATGCATGTGACTAAGTCAAGCTAAAGAGAGACACAATGATTAGTTCTAAAAGTCTCCTATTAAGGCTTTTGACAGATGCATAATATAATGATATTCAAAGAGAAAATTATTCCATTAAAACCCCAAGAAAAACAGAGCTGAGAGAAGCAGAGTCATGGGGGTGAATGGGTTTATATCTAAAACAGAGCATGGATGACAAACAGAAATATATACACTGGCTGGGCACATTCTGTGAATCACCGAAATTATTTGGCACAAGCTAGTGAGACATCATGGAAGAGTGCACCCTGTGGCAAATTATAGAGTGGTTTTCTAGCTAAATGTGGCAGAACCATTGATTTGGGTCATGAGAAATTGTGGATCAGGCACAGAGTGGTACCATCTTTGACAAGCAGGAGGAAATCAAGCGACTTTTAAAAGCTCGTTACTATTTAATGTTGACAATAAACTCAAAATGAAAACTCTGTGAACCAGATGTGGTCCACAGGGCTAGCAGTCTGGGACTTCTTTAAGAAGAAGCCATTTTACTGGCACAAGTTCAAAAACAAACCCAAGGCTTTCCTCCTTGTATCCAGGCATATCTGTTTCTACCTTACAGTTCTCTGACTTTTTCAAAATGGGAGCATTTTTAAGAAGTGGATTTATGTGGATGTGTGATGTGATCTGCAGGTCAACAGATAATCTTATATTTTTAATGGTTTAAATGCTGGAGAACAAATCAGAAGTGAGAAAACAGAAAGATACTAGTCCCTTTGCTTCTACCCAGAATTGAAGCTATTAGGGGCAAATCTCAAGTTTTTGTCAATTCCCCAGTGGCACTTTGGACGACTAGAGGGAGGAGAAGGCTTGCTTATGGCAAAATGCCAGAATTTTATCTTGTCTTTGACTTTTAAAATTTAATAGCATGAGGTTATGATCTTGTTTTAAAGTTATAATTTTTTTCTACAATTACTCTTTCATTCTCTTTTTAAAGAGAGGCTTGTTAGATATTAGAGGAAAGAATTTTTGATCTGCCTCATTCATCCATATTTATCTAGAATTACATATTTTGTGTTTTCATTAACATGCTAGAACTTGGCAGCGTGAACTCCTATCAAGAAACTGTGATCAGGTTTGTTCCTGTCTTCATCTTCTGGGCACTTGGGTTTTAATCAAAGAATCAGGAAGTTCTAGACTAGATATTGACTGAGACAGCCTTCGAGAGAAAAGGTCAGAGAAGCTTAGCTCAGTGTGCACCACACCTGCAAGCTTCCACTTGACCCTTGAGAGGGCTGTGGCGACCTTCACTTCCTCTTGTACTAAATGGTGGCACCTTTTGCACACGTTGATCGTGTAAGAAAAAGGATGATTTTCCTTACTTTTCAATGAGCGGAGAATAAATTTAGGAATAATCTGAATGCCAAATAATGGAGACTAGATTGACAAGGTACGGAACAGTCTCTGAATAAAACACTTGGAGTTATTAATAGTTATAGTTAAACAAAACCATTAACATTGTGATATTAACTATATAAAATTTTGTTGATGTATTCACATATATGGAAAAATATACAAAGACATTAAATAATAACCTCTGATGATGGCATTAGAATGATTTTTCTTCACTTTGAGGACTTAGCCTCCCATGCCTGTGAAAGCTAGACAATAAAAGAAAAAAGACAGGAGAAGAAGCGATACATTTGACCTATCACGTGGGCGGAGAATATTGACTCTCTGCCATGGATGGTGAGAGGAAGGGGCAAACCTGTTTTAGAGGAAGAAAAGGAGACTTCTCCTTGGAAACACTGATGGGAAGACTTCCTGTCTTTTATGTTGAAGGGACCAGTCCCGAGAGAAGGACATCAAGATTCGGAAGTAGACAGTCAGCAAAGCAGACAAGGAGCCTCGCTGAGAGATTCAGGCACCGGAGCTGCAACGATAGGCTTCCGAAGGAGACCCGCTGTGAGGATGGCCCAGGTTGCTCTTCATGGAAACCACTCAACAGCATCTAAGAACACAACCCAAACTCCATCTACTTCCCAAATTTCTAGATTTACTTATTATATAACTAATCGATAAGATCCACAAAACATTATTTAGCACTAGCTTTACAGATATTTCTTATAGAATTATCCCTATAGAGACATGAACAAAACTGTACATTTTCTTTAAAGTACCACTTATTGTTATAAAAACACATTATTATACACTAAACTTATCAATGAAGCTGTGGTACTCTATATAAAATGTGTGATATTTAATATTATATATTTGAAATATTGAATTTGATGTACTGTCGGGGTCACTTGAGTAGTTCAGTATGACCATCGCCACTGCATTGTTTGTCTCTACAGTTGATGCTTACTTTCTCAGAACATTTTGATGACATTTATATTTGTTACTAAAGTAATACTTTCATGAATGAAGCCAATTTACAGGGATTAATACTCAATTTACCTTCATGTCAGAATGAATGTATCCGTAAAGATAAGTATACCACACAGAGAATTTTGAGATTGGAAGGCTTAGAAGAAAATGTATTTGAATATGTATTTTTCTCATTAAATGGATAAAAGTCAGCATAAATTTAAGAGATAAATGTAAATGGTTTCTGATATTTTTGCTGAAGAAATTGTGTCAAATTTCTGCATCCTGTAAACCGAGCATTAAAGAAGTAGTAATCTTGTCCAGTGTATTTCCAAATGTAAATTGAGACAACAAAATGACAGACTAGGGGGATAAAGACCCAGACTCTCTACAACAGACACAAGAAACCACTTGAAACAGGGACAGATAATAGTCTTGAAACCCTGAGCTTCAATGGAAAGGGAGAAGAAGTGGATTGACTAGAAACTAGAAAAAGTAACTGAATGTAAACAGCAAACAAGGAAACAAGTGAGACAGTGAATTGTCAATTGGCCTGACATCGCATATCGATTTTAAATGTTTGCAAGAGGCTTTCCAGAGAGGGCAGCAACCTGGTAATCAGCTCTACTCATGCAGGACCAAGCCTGTAGTTGGTCTGAAATCTCTCCCTTATTCCCCACGCCCTCTAAGTGACCAGATACCTGTCCAGTCCACATTCTTACCCAGCTAGCTGCTGATGACCATCAGCCCTATGTAGCTCTTGCTC
This sequence comes from Tenrec ecaudatus, assembly GCF_050624435.1. NCBI lineage: Eukaryota > Metazoa > Chordata > Mammalia > Afrosoricida > Tenrecidae > Tenrec > Tenrec ecaudatus. Next base: position 73,978,201 of record NC_134534.1, on the reverse strand, counting down.
CACCTGAGGTCATAGGACCACCCTATGGATACCTCATGGATCAGTTATCATCTACACACCACGTCCCACCCCCATTTGGAGACATACATTCTTCACCTTAACTAGCAGTGCATGGCACCCATACTCCAGCTGCCCCCTGGACCAGCAGGAACTTCTTTGAAGACTATGAACCCGACGCATTTGTCCTCCTCAGCCAACAAAGTATGCCAACTTTTGTGTTGGCAATAAAATCAAATGGAAAACTCTGAACTGTCTGCTTGGGCAGCAGTCTAGGACTTCTTTAAGAACACATTTTACTGACACATGCTAAAAACAAATGTCAGAATCCCCCCCCCCTTTGTATCCAGGCATATCTGTTTCTACCTTATACATCTCTGATCTTTTCAATACACTCAAAAATAAAACCTCACTGCCATTGGATCCATATCAACTTACAGCAACCCTATACTGTCACCAATTAAACCCAATTACAATAGTCCTGGAAGCACAGGTAACTTCAATTCACAAGAAGACATAAGGCAAAGTCACTAAAACAAGGGACAAAAATACAGAACTAGAAAACTATTTTAAAATAAATAAATAAATAGATAGATAGATGTACAAATGAAAGTAGGTACTTTCAACAGAATGAGAGAATGATCAAGGAAATCAGACAAAACCAATGAAAACTCAGATACAATTCTAGAATAATTTAGGAGAATACTACAATAATAAACTGGCAAAATCAATAAATAACTGGAAACCAAATAAAACTAATAAAGTGACATCCGGAAGATTAATACTAAGATTTTAAAAATAGATAATACATTGAAAAGGAAAGGAGCAAAACTGAATTAATAGAAGACAGAAAGGAATGAGTGAATGAGAAGACAAATCTCTCAGTTGCAATCTGTTAAGGAAATTTTCAGAAGAAAAGAGACAGGAAAAAACTAAGAAATTGTATGGGACAACATCAAGATATAGCATCTAGGGTCTTAAATGCTTGCAGATAAACAAACAGCCAATCTAGCTCAGAAGCAACAAAGCCCACTTGGAAAAAGCACACACCAGCCTGTGTGACCACAAGGTGTTGAAGGGATCAGGTATCAGGCATCAAAGAAAAAATTCATATCATTGTGAATGAGGGGGAGGGCAGAGTGGACACCCCCAAAGTCCATCTGTAGGCAACTGGACATCCCCTTATAGAAGAGTCATGGGGAGATGAGCCGGTCAGGGTGCAGAGTATCAATGATGAAACACACAACTTTCCTTTAGTTCTTAAATGCTTCCGTGCCCCCACTATCATGATCCCAATTCTACCTTACAAATCTGGCTAGACCAGAGGATGTAGAGATAGGAACTGGAAACATAGGGAATCCAGGGCAGATGTTCCCTTCAGGACCAGTGGTGAGAGTGGTGATAACTCGAGGGAGGTGAGGTAGAAAGGGGGGACCAATTACAAGGTTCTACATATAACCTCCTCCCTGGATGGCGGACAACAGAAAAGTGGGTGAAGGGAGACATCGGACAGTGTAAGATATGACAAAATAGTAATTTATAAATTATCAAGGGTTCATGAGGGAGGAAAGAGTGGGGAGGGAGGGCGAGATGAGGAGCTGATATCAATGGCTCAAGAAGAAAGCAAATGTTTTGAGAATGATGATGGCAACAAATACACAAATGTGCTTGACAAAATTGATTTATGTATGGATTGTGATAAGAATTTATGAGCCTCCAATAAAATGATTTTAAAAACTACTTGACAGTAAAAGGAATAAAAAATGAAAATTTAAAATACAGAGAATTAAAACAATTGAACACAACTTTGGAGAAACAGCAAAGATGGTACTCAGAAAGCAAAAACATACATTATCAAAGAAGAAATCATAAAAAATCAATCCTTTACTCAACATCTCCAACAATTAGAAAAAGCAGCAAAATATGCTTATAATAACCAGAAGAAGAAAAAATAACAAAGACTAGAACGGAAGTAAATGAACAGAAAAACAATAAAAAGTATCAAGACTAGGAGTTGAGGTTTTGAAATGATTAATAAAATTAACAAATCATTGACAATATAACAAATGTACAGAAAGAGAAGGTGCAGTTGACACAAATAAGGAAATGAACATTATCAGAACAGAGCCAGTTAGTAAACTAGGGATAATAACAGCGTACTATAAAGAACTGAGAGCCCTGGTGGTGTAATAAGGTATGCATTGGGCTGCTAATGACAAGTTCAAAACTCCCAGCTACCCACTGGAGAAAGGTGAGGCTTTCCATTCCAGTAAATAGTTACAGTCTTGTAAACCCACAGAAGCTGTTGTACTCTGTCCTAGAGAGTCCTGCTCTGCCCTGTCACGATGAGCCAGAATCAACTGGATGGCAGTGAAATAAAAAACTGTGACAAATGTGAAAACCTAGAAAAAGTGAACAAATTTCTAGAAACACACTACTTATCTAAACTAGCATAGGTTGAGGTAGGAGATTTGAATATGCCCATAACAGGAGCAGAAATTTAACAGGTCATTTAAAAAAATGTTTTAACTTCCAACACACACATCTTGTGGCTCAGAGAATTCTATGAAGAATGATAGTTCATTCAGAGAAGAGCTGGTACCAATATCACTGTAATTGTTCCAAAATAGAACAGATACTCCATAATACATTTTTAAATAAATCCTATTACTGGGGGCTCGTATACCTCTTATAACAATCCATACATCAATTGTATCAAACACATTTATACATATGTAGTCATCATCAATTTCTAAATATTTTATTTCAGTTTAAGCCCTTGGTATCACCTTCTCTTTTTTTCCTTCCCAACCTCATGGACCCCTGATGAAATATAAATTAATTTTATTTTCATATCTTACACCACCCACTGTCTCCATTTGTCCACGTTACTGTTATTCTGTTATTTGTCCCCTTGGGGATGGGAAGGGGTTGTCATTATAGCTGGTTCCCCATTTCTCCCCATTTCCTCCCCCCACCTTCCCCCTATCCCTATCTCATGATATTGCTCCCCGTTTCCCCCCACCTTCCCCCTACCCCTACACCATGGTATTGCTACTCCCATTGCTGTTCCTGAAGGATTTACCTGTCCTGGATTCCATGTATCAAGTACTCTACTTGTACCCATGTACATGCTCTGGTCTAAGGCAGAACTGAGGTCATGATAGTGGGTGGGAGAAAGCATTAAAGAACTAGAGGTATGGCTTCTTCCGCCTCTTTCAGTGCCGCCATCATGGTGCGCATGAACGTCCTGGCCGACGCTCTCAAGAGCATCAATAATGCCGAGAAGAGAGGCAAGCGCCAGGTTCTCATTAGGTCATGCTCCAAGGTCATTGTCCAGTTACTTACTGTGATGATGAAGCACGGCTACATTGGTGAATTTGAAATCATTGATGACCACAGAGCTGGGGAAATTGTAGTGAACCTCACGGGCAGATTAAACAAGTGCGGAGTGATCAGCCCCAGATTTGACGTGCAGCTCAAAGATCTAGAAAAGTGGCCGAACAACCTGCTCCCTTCCCGGCAGTTCGGTTTCATCATGCTGACGGCCTCCGCCGGCATCATGGACCACGAGGAAGCCAGGCGGAAACACACAGGAGGGAAAATCCTGGGCTTCTTTTTCTAGGGATATAATGCATCGAAACAAATAAAACGCCGAATGGGAAAAAGAATAGAGATATGTTGTATGTTTCATCGATGCTGTGTTGCACACTGGGTGTTTCATTCTTTCCTGTGACCCTTCTGTGAGGGAATGTCCAATTGTCTACAGATATATTTGTTTTGGGTCTTCTTATGCCTGATACTTTATCCCTTTAACACCTCGTGATCACACAGGCTGGTGTGCTTCTTTAATGTGGGCTTTGTTGCTTCCCTGCTAGATGGCAACTTGTTTAGTTTCAAACCTTTAAGACTCCAGACCCCATATCTTTTAATAGTTGGGCACCATCAGCTTACTTCACCACATTTGCTTGTGCACCCATTTTGACTTCAGCAATTGCGTTGGGAAGGTGAGCAACATAGAATGCCAGATTATTAGAAAAAAGTGTTCTTGCATTGAGGGAGTACTCAAGGAGAGATCCAATGCCCTTCTGCTATCTTACTGCTTAGCATTTAAAAATGTGCACATAGACCTATAGCTCTATTGCTTTATGTTAATGTATTTATATATATGCATCCCTAGACTTAGGCCTCTATAAATGTCTTTTGACTCCTAATTCTTTTTCCTATTTCTTTTTACTTTCCTCCTGTCCCACTATCATGTTCAACCTTTATTTCGGCTCTTAGTACCTTCTTTTGGCTACACTGCACTTGATCCAATCCCACCAGACATTCTATGCCCTCCTCACCATCAATTTTAGATCTCTTGTTGTTCCCTTGTCCGTAGGTTTGTTGGTTCCCCCCTCCTTTTTCCCACCTCCTCCTCTCCCAAGCCCCCGCAGAGCTGATGGCCCCATTGTTTTCTTCTCATGATCAGTTATCGTACCTATCCTACATGGATAGACATTAGCAAAAAGAAGAAGAAAGAAAGAAAAAGGGGGGAAAGAGAAGGAAAAATATAAAACACACACACACACACAACCCTACAAAGAGTTCCAGATTTGTCTGCTGGCCCTTCTGAATGTTTTCCAATATTGGTCTGGTGAAGTGACAAGCCCTGCCCATGTGTGTGGGGGTGTGTAGGGGGGGGGGTTGCGGGGGAGGGGATGGAGGGTCTTATCGGGCACAATTCCCATTCTGTGTCGTCAGTGCTGTCCCCTGTAACCCTGTGTGTCTGTGAGAGGGCGTCATGTCTCCTGGTGGGCCAGCCCTACAGTCCTCTCTGTGCATTGGCTGCTCCAAGCAGGAATGTTGTCCTCAAGGCTTCGTGGGCCAGGTTGCTGTTCTCTCTCTCTCTCTCTTTCCCTTTTAGTTTGCTCCTTTGGGGTCTGGCAGACCCACCTCTCTCCTCAGGCTGTCTCTTCAGTGCTGTCCTCTGTAGTGCATTCTTCTGGAGATAATGTAGCTGGGACTGAGGTCGCCCCACAGCTCTTTCTGTTTTATCTCTGCTTCATGTTGGTACGTTGCCCTTGAGGCTCGGTGCCCCAGGTTAAGGTCTGGTCCCTTTCTCGCTTTCCTGTGGAGATATGAATAGTACCCTCCCACTTTGTGGGTTAGTGTCCTGTGTCCCCACTTTCCACATCCTCCTTATTTTTCCTCTTCTTCACCTTTCCCCCTCCTTTTTAGTTGGCTGTCTTATGCATCCCTGGGTTGAGTCCCACTCCTGCTATGGTGCCTGGACCTCGTCCCAGGAATCTATGCACTTGGTGGCTTTTCCCTGTCCTTTGTGCTTTTTAAGTGTACCTCAGTGGACTCATTTTGTACTTGTCCTTTTGTGCTTGAATTACTTCTCTTAGCATAATTTCCTATAACTCTTCCAATGTGTTGTATTTCATGCATCCAACGCTGCTTTTTAGGGATGCATAGTACTCCATTGTATGCATATACCAGAGTTTTTTGATCCATTTGTTGATTAATGGAAACGTAGGCTGTTTCCAATCCTTTACTATTGTGAACTGTGAATCCTTTGCTATTGTGAACTGTGCTATTGGGTGCTGGGATGAACACTGGAGCATAGATGTCTGATCATGGACTGTTTCTTACTTCTTCTGTGCATAGGCTCAGTAGGGGGATTGCTGAGTCATATAGTAGCTCAATTGCCATTTGTTTTAGGTATCGTCACATCAATTTCCAGAATGGCTACACAAACCTACAGAACCACCAGCAGTGAATGAGAGTTCCTATCTCACCACATCCCTTCCAACACTTGTTAATTTTTTTTAATTGGGCTATCTTTGAAGGTGTGAGGTGCTTTCTCATAGTTGTTTTAATTTGTATTTCCCTTATGACTAATGATTGGGAAAATTTTCTCATGTGTTTGCTGGCCATGTGGATTTCCGTCCTTGTGAAACTTCTGTTCAGGTCTTTGGTCCATCTCTTCCATGTGTCATTTGCTTTTCTCTTCTTGTAGGCTAACAGAGTATTGTGGATTTTAGTAATAAAGCCTTTGTCTGATATGTCATTGCTAAAGATGTCTTCCCAATCTGAGGGTTTTCTTATTAACACTTGGAAAAGTCTTTTGATGTACACAGGTGTTTTATCTTCAGTAAATCCCATTTATCAATTTGTGTTTCCTCTGTGTTTGTGTCATTTCCTATTTTCAATAGCCTGTGTATTCCCTGTGCCAAAGTTCTCAGATTGGTCCCAATTCCCTCTATGATGGCCCTAATGGTTTGGGGTTTTACCTCGATGTCCATGATCCACCTTGAATTTATTCTTTTGCATGGAGTGATATAATAGTCTTGCTTCACTTTCGTGCGGGTAGATATCCATTTCTTCCAGTACCACTTGTTGAAGAGGGCATCTGCTTCCCATTTGATTTTTTTTTTGGGGGGGGGTCTTTATCAAAGATCAGTTGTCTGTATGCTGCTAATTTTCTTTCTGGGTTTTCAGTTTTTTCCACTGGTCGGAATATCTGTCATTATAACAGTAGTACGCTGTTTGATCACTGTTGCTGTATAGTAGGTTCTAAAGTCAGGTAAAGCAAGCCCTCCAACTTTGTCCTTTTTGAGTAGTTCTCTGCTAATTTGGGGTTTCTTCCCTTTCCATATGAAGTTAGTAGTCAATTTTTCCAATTCTTTGAAAAAGGAAACTGGTATTTGTATCAGAATGGCATCAAACTTGTATAGTGCCTTGGTCAGGACTGATATCTTAACTATATTAAGTCTTCTGATCCATGAGCATGGGATATACTTCCATTTGTGGAGGTCACTCTTGATTTCTTATAATAGTGTTCTGTAATTCGCCTTGTATAAATCTTTTGGGGTTTTTTGGTTACGTATATCCCTAGATATTTCAATTTGTGCTCGACTATTATGAAGGATACTACCTTTCTGATCTCCTCATCCGATGACATGTTCAATGTATATAGCAATCCGATAGACTTCTCTTTGTTGATCTAAAATCCTGCCCTTCTGACATATTCCTTTATCACTTCCAGTACTCCTCTTATGGAGCTTTTGGGGGTTTCTATACATCAAAATCATATCATCTGTGAATAATGATAGGTTCACCTCTTCTTCCTCTAGATGAATAACTTTGATGCATTTATTTTGCCTTATGTTGTTAGCTAGAACCTCCAATATGATTTCACATAGGTGTGGGGACAGAGGGCATCCTTGTCTAGTCCCCATTTTCAATGGGATTGTTTTAGTCTTTTCCCCCATTGACTACCACATTGGCTGCTGGCTTTTCATATATAGCTTATATTATATTGAGAAATTTTTTTTCTGTTCCTATCTTCCTGAGTGTCTGAAATAGGAATGGGTGTTGGATATTGTCGAATGCTATTTCTGAATCTATTGATATTATCATGTGGCTCTTATCCTTTTTCTTATCAATATGTCAAATTATGCTAATGGACTTTCAAATGTTGACCCATCCCTGCATCCCTGGTATGAATCTCATTGGCCATGGTTAATTATTCGTTTTATAAACTTTTGTATTCTATTGGCCAGTATTTTGTTAAGAATTTTTGTATCAATGTTCATTAGAGATATTGGTCTGTAGTTCTATTCTTGTGGGATCCTTTCCCATTTTAGGTATCAATGTTATGCTAGTTTCATAGAAAATATTTGGGAGTTAGCATCTATTTTTATGCCTTGAAAATGTTTGGGTGGGATTTCTTCCTACCAGATCTTCCCTGAATGCTTGGTAAAATTCTCCTGTGAAGCCATCTAGCTCAGGGGCTTTTTAAGTTGGTATTTTCTTGATAATCTTCCTCTTTTGCTATGGGTCAATTGAGTTGCTTGACATCCATCTGGGATAATCTAGGAAGGGATTGTTTTTCCAAGTATTTGTCCATGTTTTCCATGTTGTTGAATTCAGGTTTTCATAGTACTGTGTAATTAGCCTTTTAATCTCATTAGGATCTGTTGTAATTTCCCGTTTCATCCCTCATCCTGACAATTGATGTTTGTTCTTTGTTTAGACTTGCCAGTGGTCTATTGATTCTGTTAATCCTTTCAAAGAATGAGCTTTAAGTTGCATTAATTTTTTGCAGTTTTCTTGTTTTCCCACTCATTTATTTCTGCCCTAATTTTTATTATTTTTTTCTTTTGCTAGTCACTGGATTGTCCTGTTGACTTCACTCTAATTGTGGATATTTTGTGCCAGTGTATATATCACAAGTCTCTCCTCCTTTTTCATGGGTGCATTCATTGCTATTAAACTTCCTCTGATAAGTCCCTTTGCTATATCCCAAAGGTTTTGGTACATCGTGTTCTCATTCTCACTCGATTCTAGAAACATACTGATTTCATTTTTTATCTGGGTCAATAGCCACTCATCTTGCAGTACAGAGTTATTCATCCTCCATTTGTTTTCCCTTGTTTTCTTAATCCTATTTGTATTAATTTCCAGTCTTAAGGCATAGTCATCTGAAAAGGAAGGCAGGGTGACCTCTATGTGCTTTAATTTACATAGGCTTGACTTGGAACTCAGCATGTGGTCTATCTTTGAATATGTGCCATGTGGACTTGAAAAGAATATGAATTTACTTACATTTGGGTGGAGAGCTCTGAAATTGTCTATCAGGTCAAATCACCTAATTGTAGAGTTTAGTTTTGTAGCTTCCTTTTTAAGTTTCATTCCCTGTGATCTATCTGTCTCAGAGAGTGGTGTATTAAAGTCACTTACTATGATTGTTGAACCTGTGATTTGTTTTTCATCTTTTAGAGCATTTGATTGACGAATTTCACAGGTCTCTTATTGGATACATAAATATGTATTATAATCACTGATTCTTGATCTACTGATCCCTTGAGCATTATATAGTGCCCCTCTTTATCTCTTGATATGACTTGCACCTTGTGATCAATTTTGTCAGAGAATTGGATTGCAACTCCTGCTTTTTAAAAATTTTCTTGGTATATTTTCCCCCAGCCTTTGATTCTCAGCCTATTTCTGTCTGCAAGCTTGAGATGTGTCTCTTGTAAGCAGCCGTTGATGGGTTGTGTTTTCTAAGCTAGTCTGTTCGTCTTTATCTTTTAATGGGTGAGTTCAGTCCATTGATGTTCAGAATTATAATATCCATCAGTAGACTCTGCGATGTCATCTCATCCTTTTGTATTGTGTGTGTGTTTTCCTGCCTCCCTTCTTATCTGTGCATTGTGCAAATGACTGTGTGGTTCATTCTTGCCTATTTTTCACGGTTGAGGTCACATTATCTTGGGGGTTGTTTTCAATGTGTTGCCTCTGGGTGGAGTTGCCATATGTGGTGGTCTCCTATTTGTGTTCAATGAGTGTTGTTCTTCTGACCACATTGGATGAGCAAGGATATTTTTAGAGCTCTGTTTCTTTTAACATATTCCTTTAACATATTTTTTCCTCATCTGGGTGAGAGCAGGGTGGGCAGGAAAGTTGCTGCTGCTGCAGGAGTAGGGGGTGTCAGGCAATGGTGGGGAGAGGCCCCAAGGCCGAAGGTGACTACACTTACTGCAGGCTGTCTGCATGCAAGTCGTTGGGGCCCCAGGTGGGTGGTGGAAGGGACCCGACATTGGCAGGGGGTTGAGAAACAAATGGTAAGAGGGGAGCCTTAGGAGAAGCCAGTAGCTTATAATGGGGATTGCCAAGTGCAGACAGATGCCGTGTTGGGGGTCCACCAATGACTGTGGAGGACTTAGCAGTGAAAACCACCCAGCCACTGGTGCGGCTATCAGGCTGGGGGAGGGTAGCAATTGGTGAGTGGTGACCACAGTGCCTATCTGAAGTATTGTGGTCAGTGCAGCCATGGAATACCTGGGAACACATTCCAGATCCCCAGGGCTCCAGAGCGAGGCTAGATGTGGGGAAATGTTGCCTCCTGTAGTGAAGAAGTTCTCTTGGTTGTTGTGGGGGTCTTTTAACTTACCAGAATCCCCCCACTTGTTCTCCTGGACACTGGGCTCACTTTTCTCCACGTAGGTTCCCATGTGGGCTGCTTACCTGGGCACCATCTTGCCGGAACCCAGTCTCCATAATACATTTTATGAAGCAAACATAACCCTATTACCAATTCCAAGAGGAGACACTATAAAAATACATAAACCAATATATCTCATAAATATATACACAAAATCCTCAACAGAGTCCTAGCTAATAAAATCCAACAACAAATAAAAATTGTAATGCATCATCACCAAGTGGAATTCATATCATTCATGTAAAGATAGTTCAATGCTAGAAAAATAAATAAAATGTATCACATATATAAAACAAATAAATTTAGCCACATGGTCATAACAACTGATTCAGAAAAGGCATGTAACAAAATCCAACACCAAGTCCCTTGTGGTTAGAAACCAGAGAAAGATGGTCTTTATTTCCACTCCTATTTAAGTGGAAATTTTAGAGAGAGCAATAAGGCAAGAAAAGGCAATAAAAATGTTTCCAAGATGACAAATAAAAATATCTATATTTTATATAATATTCTATTCATTAAAAATTCAAAATATTCAGGAAGAATATTTCTCCATTTGATTCATCAAAGTGGTAGTGTACAAGAGCAACTTAAAAAAATTAGTCATATTCAGAGGACAATACTGGGGACACATAGCAGGCAGTGAGTCCAATCTAAACTCCTTGCAGTGAGGCGAACCCAAAAGGGAACATAACAGATCAGCAATTGTAGCAAAGCCAAGCCACTAAGCTCCGGAGGAGCCCCCAAAATAGACTTTAGACTAGGATGGGCAGCAGACAGACATGAAATTTTATATGCCTTTTCAGGTTTTTTGTTATTTATTAGTTTATATATATACATAGTTTTTTATCCAATCTTGTGTTTTCTATTTGTTGCCTATGTTATTGTTGGCTTGCCTACCTATATAAGATAGGGATGGGTAGCAAACCCAAGGAGAAAGCAATGGGATCAGAGGTTCCGGAAGAACCTAGGGGGAGGAAGCAGTAGGGGAAGGGAGCAGTGAGCAAACAACACCATAAACAGGGGAAATAACTAGGGAATTAAATTCAACAAGGAGGACATAGAGATCCAGGTGATGTTGGACCAACAGCAATCTAGCTGAGAGGAATTACTAAGAGGCAGAAGATAGGTGTGGCAATTACACATTCAGTTGTCAACTTGTGAAGGGGTGGAGTCTAGCCTGTTAATCAGGTCACAGCCTGATGATCTCATTTGGAGGTGTGAAGGAGATAAATAGCTCACTGGAGGCCAAATATGTACTTCCCTCCCTCCCTGTGAGACATTCCTGTTGACAGGACACATAGAGCTACACTAGAGTCCTGGAGCTGAAGGAGCCATGTGGTGACCCCTGCTAGCACTGAGATGCTTCTACTACTCTGGACCCACAAGACTTTCCACCCATTGGCCTGTGATCTTCCTACATGCGGTGTCATTGCATGTATTCCATGAGTCTCAAGAGGAATTCTTGGGTGAATATTGGACTTAGGGGCTAATATTGAACTCATGGACTTGATCTGGGCTGGTATGGGATGTTTGCTTAATGTACAATTGCTCTTTGATATAAGGTTTTTTCTTACATACATATGTGTCTATGAATTTGTTTCTCTAGTCAACCTAGACTAATATAAAGGTGAGTGTGATGGCAGAAAACGAGGAAGGTAGCAGGAAACAGAGGAAAGATCTAGGAAGCAAAGCTATGGATAGAGGTATAAACATAGGTGTGGACATATATAAATATATTAATTCATAGAAATACAAGTATTGACCTATATACATATATTTATATGTCAATTACATTGAGGAAGTGGATGAGCTTTGGGATTCTGCTCATGCCCTCCTTCAACACAAGAACAGTTGGTTCAAACAACCTGGTATTCTGTGATTATCATCCTCTTAGCAAGATTTCTGAAGACAAAGTGGATGAACAAGCAATTATAGTGAAGAAAGATGATGGTGCCCAGCTATCAAAAGATATAGTGTCCAGGGTCTTAAATTCTTGAAGTTAAACAATCCATCTAACCAAGAAGCAACAAGCCCATATGGAAGAAGTACACCATCCTGTGTGATCATGAGGTGTCGATGGGATCAGGTAACAGGCGTCAGAAGATTCAAAGCAAACAAACATACCATTGAGAATGAAGGGGGTTGAAGCAGAGACCCAAAACCCACTGTTGACAGTGGGACATCTCCTCACAGAAGTGTCCCTAGAAAGGGATGAGTCAACCAGGGCTCATTATAGCACCAAATGAAGCACAATATTCCTCTATTTCCTTGAGGCTTCCTCACCCCCCATGATCATGACCCCAATCCTGCCTTTCACTGGAGGCTAGACCGGAGCATGTATACATGTATAGATAATAGTTCATGACACACAGAAACCAGGTCAGGTGAACACCTCAGGAATATAAATGGGAGTAGTGATACCTGAAGGGGTAGGGGAAGGTGGGGAGAGGAGAGGGGAAGAAACCATGGGGGAAAGGGAAAGTGGTCAGTGTAAAATATGAAAATAATAATAATAATTTATAATTTAACAAGGGGTCACAAAGGTGGGAGGGAAAAAAAGAGGAAGTGATACCAAGGACTCAAAGAGAAAGTAGATTCTTAAAAAATAATGATGGCAACATAAGTAAAAATATGCTTGATACAATTGATGTATGGGTTGTTATAAGGGCTATAAGAGTACCCAATACAATGATCTTTAAAAATAATAATAAAATAAAAATAATTTTATGATTTCAAAAAAATCAGCCATATTTATTTACAAGAAGAAATCAGGTCAACCAATACTATTTACAAGAGCCACCCAAAAGACAAAATATTCAGGAACATATTTACTCAAAGATACAAAAGTCCTATCCAAAGACAACTACCAAACATCACCAGAAGACATACAAAGGCATACAAAGACATACATGCTCATGGATAGGAAGACAGTGTTGGGAAAATGTCAATACTACTCTATACAAAGAAGAGCCCTTATGTAATAGTGGGTTACTTGCTGAGCTACTTACTGAAAGGCCACCAGTTCTAAACCAAAAACTTCTCCTTGAAGAAAGATGAGGCTTTCTACTCCTATATAGATTTACATTCTTGGAAACCACAGGGGCAGTTCTGGTCTGTCCTATAGGGTCAATATGTGTGGGAATAGACTCAAGGAGATATAAGACCTCAAGCAATCTACAGATAAAATTCAAACCTAAACAGATTCTATTATTTTTCCATAAAGAGTTTGGAAAACTAAAGATCAACTTGGTGGTCAAGTTTTGAGTTAAAGTTGCTAAGCCAACCTTCTCAGTGGTTTGTTGGTTAAGGCATAGTAATTCACCCAGGATGGCATCTATTTGTGGGGGGGGGGGGGACTACTTCCAATATAAGTAGATGCTGGCAAAGCTTGCTTTTTTTTGCTGGATCTGGATCTTGCATCTGACTCACCATCTGGTTCTTTGGACTTGAGCCAGTGACTTGTTATATTGCTACTTGTCCTAAAAGTCATCACCAGCCTGCCATCTTAAGTGACAACTTTGGATCCATTTGCCTCTGTAGCCAGAAGCTCGCTGTCAGACCTGCCAATCTTGGGTCTTCTGCCCCTACACCTACATGAATCAGTAGAAGCCTCCAGCCTGGCAACTAGTCAACAAACTTGGAATCTGACCACCTCTACAACTGTGTAAGGAATTTCCTTGATATTAACTTCTCTGTTTATATACATGTATAGCCTTCCCTGCTTTTGCTTTTCTAGTGAATCCATCCTAAGACTCCCACTTGATGTGGATAAGCAAAGTGTTGTTAAAGAAAAGGAAAGTAGGACACATCACACTTCCTGACTCAAAACCTGGGAAGTGTGTGCTCACTTCCTCTGTCCATTTTTAAACTAAACCATTTGCCTTTTTGTTGTAGAGGAGATAAAGCATTCTATAGAATTTAGCCAAGGCAATCAAAGCAGCATGGCATTAATACAATAACAGACATATAGACCAATGAACAAAATTGAGAATCCAGAGTTATCTCTAGATGATAAATGTCCAAAACTCATTACATAGGGGAAGAGATGGTCCTTTTAAGAAATGTTGCTGGTAAAACTGGATATGCACTAGTAAAATATGAAAGAGGGTTTTTTTTCCACACCATATATAAAATCAAATTCAAGGAAAAGATACTTTACAATATTTACATAGACCTCAAAGAAAGAATATACCTGGCACCATGTTCCTAAATAGACATTTTTGACCTACTCAGTCCTGGGTGATCCAGGTCATGGGACTCTAGACTACAGGCTCTGTCCTGTCGAGGATCACTACATCCTTCAGAGGCCTCATCAGAAGAGTTGGATGTGGAAACCCCACTAAGCGAACTGGATTTTACCTAAAAATAAACTCAAGCTGGGTAAATGACCAAAATTTAAAACTATAAAGATCATCAAAGAAAAAGTAGAGATGAATTTAGGAACCCTATTACATGACATAAATATACTATCAAGCATAACTGAAAACACAAAAATAATGAATGACAAACTATAAGACTAGGACCTTGCAGCATATAAGACTAGGAGGTAATCTCGACAATTTATAGAAAACTTCAACTTCTCTACTAACAAAAAAAGACAAATAATGTAGTCACAAAATGAACAGAGGACATGAACACACACACCACCTGAAACATTCAGGTAGCCAACAAATTAATGGAGAAATGTTCATAGTCCTTTGCCATTAGCAAGATGCTAATTAAAACAACTGTGAACTATCATCTCACCTCAATATTGTTGGAAAAATACATGAAAAGGAAAACAACAATGTTGGTGAGTATATGGAGAAATTAGAATTCTCAAACACTTTTTGTGGGACTGTAACATGGTACAACTGTGCAATGTGGTCTGGCACTTCTCCAAACAGTTGGGAATAGAAATAACAGATGATCCAGGAATTTCCCTACTTGGTATATATCCTAGAGAAATAAAAGCCACGACATGAATAAATACATGTGCACTCATGTTCGTCACAATATCAAAAATATGAAAATAGGCTAAATACCGACAGATAAGTAAATTATGGCATGTGTGCACAAAGAAATGCTATACAGATGAAAGAATCATACTGACCTTGTGAAACTCTTCATAAAAGGATGACCAGGAGGTTGCTATGCTGAATGAAATTAGTTTATTTTAAAAGGACAGATATTAAATGAAGCCACTATTATCAAAAATTAAAGAGAGGTTTACATACAAAACGAAACATCCTTTAATGGTTACCAGGGCGACAAAAGGGAGGGCAAAACACTAACTAGGGAGTAAGCACATATTGCTATGATAAGGCAGAGGTCAGTAAAAAATTATCAAGGCAAAGGGAGACATTGGAAGAAGCGAGTTAAAGTCAACAGAAGTAAATGTAATTCTATACACAATCCAGCAATGATAGTAGTAACAATGATCTGCAAGTGCATAGACACATAAGCTGAAAACATGGGGAAAGAATGAGATTAGACACACACACACACACATATATATTTGACAGAGAATACTTCTCAATATATATTTGTATATGCTGCTGCATCTATAGGTATGACCATAGTAGAGCATATAGGGGGCAAGGTATGACAACTTCTTAGATCTAACCAAACGCTTCAGGGAATGAGGTGCTGGGTTCTGGGGATCAGGACCATGGACTCAGGTCAGTTGCCAAACAATACTCCACAAAGAAAATGTTCTACACGTTACTTTGATGAGTAGTGATTGGACCTTAAAAACTTGTGAGTATCCATCAATGGTCTCTCCCAGTCCAGAGCAAAGAGTGAAGAAAACCACACGTGTGGACTAATAGACCACACAAATGCCAGTGTCCATGACACTGAGACCAGAACCAGATGGTGCCCAGCGACCCCTGCTGATCTCTATGAAAGGGATAAGATAAAAGGGTTTATGTAAAGTAGGAAAACTGTGGAACAAAACTCACCACCAGGCCTAGTGATTGGATAGAAACTGGCAGAACCCCAGAACCACGGCTGTTAGTCACCTGGAAAACCTGGAACTGAACATCGCAAGGCTCAATTTTCAGCCAAATAACAGGTCTGTAAGGTGAACAATAACACAATTTAACATCAAATGGACAATGCTTGCCCAATACAAAGCAGGTAGGCATGATGATGAAAGAAGGACTGGATCTAGGAAAGAGAGGATAGAGTTGGAGGAGTGATTGCAATCAATAACTTGAAACAAAAGTCCAGATTGTTAAATGGAAACATGATTTTCTCTGCAAACTGTCACCAATTCACAATAGAAAATTTTTAAAATGTAAAAGGAGACAGAAATATACTAGTACAATTAGGGAAAATGACCCTGTCATACACTGGCTAAATATTATTTCGTTTTTCTTACAACACATAGTTTTAGACATTTATTATTTACTAGCATGGGCATTATGACCCATGAGCTATGGTGGGAAAAAAGCCTTTTGTGTGAAGAAGATACTTCTATAAGATTGTTCCATGATTACTTTGGTTAGAACCGAACTGCTTCCTCTCCATTTGTCATTCAAATAGCTATTTGTTATTTCAGAATACTGTTTTTACCCTAAGGGCCAATTTCATCTAAAAAAGAAAGAGAAAAATATGCAAATGAAGTTTATTATTTTCCTGCCTTTTTTCACCTCCTAAAAATCAAGCAGAGTAATGCCAATATTTATCCTTTTTTAGGGGAGATGCAAATTGCCCCACAAAAAATGAAAATCACCGATTTTTCCTGGTCATAGTGCGAGCTCCTATGTGTCCAAAGAAAGGCCTGCGACTGGGCGTCGACAGAGATTCACATGCAGGAAAGAATTGTCACCATTTTTGCTGTGCTCTGGCCAGAACAACATATGGCAGGCCAGATGACACATAGAATCTTTTCCTCATTTTTCCCCATTTCACATGCACATTTCATTTGTAGAATATTAAAACTTCACACAAAGTGCCTGTTAACCCCTTGCCACCACAGCCTCCCTCGTCTGGAATGTGCTAGTTTCCAAAATCCTCATGTCCAGTAGTGCGAAGGTTAAGACCTGTAGAGGTAGAACTTGATGGCCAGAGGCCATCAGGCTCTTTCCTGACTCCTTTAGAAAGGGGCAGGATGATATAGCTTACTAGTTATAAATACAAACCACCTTGTTATCCTGTAACCAGAGCCTTTCAGTCTCCTAACTATGAGGTACTGTCAGAGACAGTTGTGTCTTCTTTCCACTGTCCAGTGGGATCAGGTAATGAAAGGCAGACCCTTCCTCCACTCCACAAACTCAGGGCTGCCCTGCTCTCAGGAAAGAAAGCCTGCAAGAGGAATTTAAGGAGAAAGCAACTTTTGTTAAGCTCCTCACTTTCTTCCCCAGATAAAAGCATTGGGTTTGGGTTGGCTTAAGATATCTTTATTGACAGAGGCAGGGACGAAGTCTGCTCAAACCCCTACTGTGTGATGCCGAAAGACCCCATGACAAGCTCAGGCAGCCCCAACATTCTTTCAAGAACAGTGTGTGTGTGTGTGTGTGCGTGTGTGTGTGAATGTGTGAGCTCCCTAGCCATCTTTGACCCATGGTGAGTAACGCTGTGTTCCATAGCACTCTCATGAGTCTGAATTAACTTGATGGCAGTGAAGTTTGATTTTTCAAAGACCATCAGACCTTCCAAAGAGACTCTGATTCACTTAAACCGACAGCCTTTCCATTAGCAATCAAATTCATCAAGTGTTCACTAACCAGAGACTTCATGATTTCCCTCCATTTTCTATTCACTCTTTCATGTCTTGTTTTTAAGTTAGGAAAAATTTCAGGCATAAATTAATATGCTCTATATATATATAGTTTTGAATACATTTAATACTGATGCATATGTCTATGGACTCACCGATAAGATAAAGCAGATGGTACTTATCTGTCTGTCATCTGATAGTGACCTGTGTATTGTGATGCTGGAACTTATTTCACTGGTATTTGAAATGCTAGTAAGGGCACCATAAGTGAACAGGTTTTAACCGAGCTTCCAGACTAAGAACAGACTCTGTAGAAGGAACAGGCAGTCCATTTCTGAGGAACTGGCCACAGAAAAGCCTATGGACAGAATCAAACCATTGTCTGATACTGAAAACCTCATGAGCAGAAGTATATCCTGGTCAGAGCTAATGCAGTAAGATGAGCCCCTCAAGTTGGAAGGCATGTAAAACATGACTGAAAAAGAGCTACTTCTCAAAGTAGAGTTGCTCAATGACATGGATGGAGGAAAGCCTGGGAATGGAAAGCCTTCGGAACTTTCATTTGCTAAAACGACACAAGCCAAAATGAAAAGAAATAGCAGCAATCATCAATTAATAATTCGAGCGTTGGATGTAAGAAGTATGAATCCAGGACAGCTGAAAGTTCTAAAAAATGACATAGAACACATAAAATCAACATTTTGGACATTACTGAGCTGAAAGGGACTGGTATGGCCATTTTTGATTAAAAAATCATATGATTTCCTATGCTGGGGATGAAACAATCAAGAGGAATGGTATGGCATTCATAAAAGAAAATTTTATGGTTAGCCTAAAGTTCAGTACTGCCTGTGATAGGATTATATCTGTCCAAATTCAAGGAAATCAAATCAATACAAATTTATGCACCAATTACCAAAATTAGTGATGGAGAACTTGAAGATTTCTACCAAGGTCTTCAGTTAGGAAATTGAGCACACACAGAATCCAGTATATTGATCATTATTGGTGATTAAAATGAAAAAGATAGAGACAAAAGGAAGGGACATTAGTTGGAGAATAGGGCCTTGGTGATGAAACGACGCCAGAGTTCAAATGATAGAATTTTGCAAGACAAGATTTCTTCAGCACAGACACCATTTTCACCAACACAGAAGATGACTTATACACATGACTTTCTCCAAATTGAAAGCACAGAAATCAAATCGACTATATTTTTTGGGGAAGAGATGATGGAGAAGCTCAATACTAATAGCTGAAATTAGGCCAAGGCTGACTTGGAATAGACCATCAATTGCTCATATGTAAGGTCTGATTGAAGAAAACAAGGCCATGAACTAACATATGACCTTGAGTTTATCCCATATGAATTTTGAGAAATCTCAACAAGATATTTGATGTATTAAACACCAGTGAGAGAAGACCTGAAGGACTGTGGGATAACATCAAGAACACTAGACACGAAGAAAGTAAATGGTTAATAAAAAGACAGGATATAAGGACAAGATCAAAGTGGATGTCAAAGGAGACTTTGAAACTAACTTTAATCATAACATAGCTAAGACTTATGGAAGAAATGATGTAGTCAAAGAGATGAACAGAAAATTTCAAATTTTGAGCATGAACATGAGAAGACAAAGAAAAATATTATAATGAAATGTTCAAGCTCTAGAGTCAGACAATCAAAAAGAAAGGGTATGCTCAACATTTTTAAACCAAAAGAACTAAAGAAAAAAAGATTCAAGGCTCAAGTTGAAAATTTGAAAGATCCACGGGCAAAATATTGAAAGATAAAGGAAAATGGAAAATAACTGAGTAACCGTACCAAAAAGAACTAGTTGACATTCAACCATTTCAAGAGGTAGCATATCAGCAAGTACCAAATGGTACCGAAGGAGGAAGTTCAGGATGCACTGAAAGCCATTCCCCAAAACAAGGCTCCATGAATTGCTGGAATACCAATTGAAATGCTTCAACAAGCTTATGATGTACTGGAAGCACACACTCATCTGTGCCAGGAAATTTGGATGGCAGATACTTGGCTAACTGAGTGGACATGATGCATATTTGTATCCATCTCAAAGAAAGTATGCTAGTTACATAATTTCATGTCAACTTGATATAGATATAAGTGTAGGGGTGGAGTCTAGTCTGTCAATCAGGTAACAGCCTAATTGTACCTCCTTGTGGATGTGGCCTTCTCATAAGGAGGGTCCTGGGAACCCCCCCATCCTCCACACTCTCTCTCTCTCTCTCTCTCTCTCTCTCTCTCTCTCTCTCTCTCTCTCTCTCTCTCTCTCCCTTCACTTTCCTGCTGGCTGACCCTGGTTGCTGCCAGAGCCCTAGAGATGCATGCACCATCATTGGATCCATGGGACTTTGTACCCACTAGCCTGTGATCTTCCTGCATCCGGCATCATTTCATGTGGCAGCGTGAGTCTGAAGAGGGACTTATGGACTAGTATCAGACTTATGGACTTGAGTTGGACTGGGTTGGAATGTTTCCTCAAAATATTACTACTTCTTGATATAAAGCTCTTTCTTACACATGTACGAGTGTCAATGAATTTGTTTTGCTAGTTAACCTGGGTTAACACAGAAAGGTAAACAAACAGAATGCTCAAATTATAGAACAATATTATTGATATCACGTGCAAATAAATTCTGCTGAAGATTATCCAACAATAGTTGGATCAGTACATTGATAGGGAGCAGCCAGAAGTACATGCAGGATTCAGAAGAGGACATGGAACAAGGGATATCATTGCTGTGTCTGATGGCTCTTGGCCCAAAGCAGAGAATATCAGAAAGGTGTTTACTTGTGTTTTATTGACTATGCTAAGGCATTCGACTTTGCAGACTATAACAAACTATGAATAATCTTGAAAGGAATGGGAATCCCAGAAAGCTACATTATGATCTGCCAGATTGTCTCTAGATGGACACCAGGAAATAACATGGTTAAGTTACAAACTGTAAGTCCAAATTATTTAGTTTTACTAAATTAATAAATGGTTCTTCAATATGATCATAGCAATTCTCATGTTTATCATCAATGCATAAAAATTCATTTTCCCGTCATTATCACTAACATTAGATGCAATCAGACATAGTAATTTTTGGATAGGTGATAGTTTTTTGTTGATTTAGTTTCCATGTCCCTAATTGTTGTGAAGTAGAGTAACTCTTCTCTTGATTAGTAGACATTTGTTTTCTCTTCTTTATAAATTGGTTTTCTCTCTCTTTTTATTGCTTGATTCTTCTTACTCATTTAAAGCCCTGGTGACCCAGTAAGTAGGCACAGTAATACTGTCTCGAAAGCATTCAACTAGTAACCACAAGGTCAGCAGTTCAAACTCATGAGCCACTCCTCAAGAGAAAGATGAGGGTATTTGCTCCTGTAAAGATTTACAGCTTCAGCATCCCTATATATGATTATTATGAGTCAGAATAGACTCGATAACTGGATTTGTGTTTTATAAACATAAGTATATTCTCTAAATCAATTAGTAGCTTATCCTTTTACTTTTTAAATATCATTTTGCTAAATATACACAATTAAAAATTATTTAGTACAGTCAAATTTACTCATGTTTTATGGCTTGAACTTCTTATATCTTACTTAGAAAGTTACTACAATGATATATTTTTAAAGTTATATATTTAAAAAATTATTTACATTTTTAAATATTTTCTTATACACTAAGAATGCTTATTTTTAAATAAAATTAATCTAACAAAATTGATTTAAAGAAAAAAATGAACATAATGCAAATTTCCCATGTGCACATGTGACATTTTATCAGCAAAAAAATACTAAGTGAATGGAGAGAACTACAGAGAGCTGAGGCATGTGGGAATATAAAATATGTGCACGCAGGAAACTTACACATCTCCCAGCTACTTCAGTTGACAATTATCCATATCAAGTGTTATCATTTTTCCATCAGATTTCAAATGATCCCTGTCTACTACTTCACAATAACTCATAAATTGAAACCTTCTGATGCCCACTAGAAAAACTACCTTTACATGTCTTTCATGGTAATATGCTATATTAATCATAGTATTATAGTTTCTTAACAATTTAATATAATAAAGAACTTTCCCATGTTTTTAGCTTTACACTTTTCCTTTCCACATATCACCATAAAGTTTCTTAGCTTATCAAAACCAATCATTCCTACAACCTCTGTAGTTTCTAATGTGAGGATTTTGCAAAGTGCAGTAATGTTTAGTAAAACAGATGTTTTATCACAGGGCTATCTGCACAAGGCTGGTAGTCTTAGGATAGATAAGAAATCATCCTCATTACCTGCTGTAACTTATTTTCTTAAAATTAACCAGGGCAACAGAGGGAAGTGAATTAACCACATGGTGTCAGTTGACTCATAAAAGCTTTGCAGTTGTTTTCTCTGTGATATCGGTTGATTCTCTGGACCCGGAGATAACATCTGGATTCCGGGAGCTTTGAGCAGCAGGAAGAATAAACACCTGCAAGTGCTTAAAGGGAAGCTGGACGTCATCCCGCCATGGCTCATACAACTGCTATCACAATCCAGCCAGCCAGCCATCGTGTCAAGCACATTTGTACATTTGTTGCCATCATCATTTTCAAAACATTTTTGCTGATACTGAGGGCTCAAGTAGAAGGCGGTTTCTTAGAGTCTCTACCTACCGTCTTCTCAGAATGCCAGCATTTGAATAAAGTGCTTGTAAAGAATCAACCTCTGACTCTGCTCTTTGGCTGGATAGCAACATCAATCCACATAATCCAATTTCAAATCTTGCACTTTACGTTTTGGCCTTCAGGCCATTCACAATTTAATTTTATGAATATTATGTCATTGAGACCATTATATTTTCAATAAGAACTGTTGCTTAGCATCTATTCCGTTACACAATTCTATTACTTTTCTTGTTTTTATCAGTCTAGGGCTGCCAATATAAAGATCAATTAAAGCAGAGATTATAGGTATTTAATTTTCTTATGAACTTGAATGCTTCTCAAGTCTAATAGCTTAACACAGTGTTTATTGTACACTTTTAGTAAACAACTTTTCTCAAATATAGTAACTCATTTTCATTCATAATTTGCTAAATAAAATCATTATGAATTATTGTTGAATTGGTTTTCTCCTTTAATGCATTAAATCAGAGGTTCTCAGCCTTTGGGTCATGTCTCCTTTGAGGCTCCAATGACCTTTTCATAGGAGTTACCAAAGACCATGGGAAAACACATAGGAACCGAGCCACCGCTCCTCTATCCATCTCCAGGCGGGTCTGCCCACGGGCAGATACGCCCACATAGGAGTACCTGGCGTAATGATATCATTAAATGAACCCCGCATGTATTTAAGTGACCATTCACATATATAGAGAGCAGCGAGTAGCTACTGTGTAAATATCAGATATTTACATTATGATTCTTAACAGTAGCAAAATTACAGTTACGAAGTAGCAACGAAAATAATTTTATGGTTGGGGAGGGTCACCACAACATGAGGAACTGTATGAAAGGGTTGTGGCCGTAGGAAAGTTGAGAGCCACTGCTCTAAAGGATAAAAGATCCCACCCCAGGGGATTTACAAAGCTGTAAATCTTTACCGAAGCTGACCACCATATCTTTCTCCCAAGAAGCAGTGATGGATTCAGATTATTGACCTTTTAGTTAGAACCAATGGCTTAGCCATTATACCACCAAGGTTCCTCTGACACGTAGGATTCCTCAATAAACATTTGTGAAGTGAGAGAGACAGTGATTGGCAAAAATAAATGCAAAGAAGAGACAGCTTTCTGAAATCATTAGCCATAATTGGTGGTTTACAAATGTACTTGATGAATGGCCAGATTTTTGTGTATATGCCCATAACTTACTAAGTTTTTACACATCTCATTTAATTCCCATACAACTATTACAGGTACCTACATCATTGTATCTAATCTGTACATGTTGGTAACTTGAGAAAATCCCACAAAGATTTAAAGTGGAGACAGTGAGGACTTGAAATTAGTTCAATTGAGTTTCCTGATTCCAAGTCCAGCATTTTCCAAAAGACAAGATGCCCTTCTGATAAAAGTAAATCAGAGGGTTGAGTTGCACATTACTGACATCTAGAACTTTGGGATCATAAGCACATTCTTCTGATTGTCGTGTTTTTAGATATCCACTGTTGGCACTGAAATCCATCAGCATAACACATTAGCTTGTGCCTAGATGTGAGGTACAGCATTGCATCAAGCTAGTGAAAGAAATATTTTTCTAACAGTTCAATATATCTTAAACTAGACTCTCATGTATTGTTGGTTTTCATGTGTTTCCTAAGTGGTCAACACTGTTCATTTTACAGATGCTCATATTGCGGAATGACACAAGCACTTAGGTGCTCCAGCACTAACCAGGAGATGGGCAGTCCAAGCCCACCAGAGTGGCCACAGAAGAAAGACCAGCGGGCTGCTTCTCCGAGATCACAGCCATGTAATCCCTACGGAGAGAGTTCTGCTCCACAATTCATGGGATTATCAGAATGATCATGAATTGTGTTGAAAGCAAAGAAAAAATACTCCAGAAAACAGAAAATGGGCAGTGTATTTATTCAAATATATCTGCCCTTTACTTTCTACAGATTTCTGGTGTGGGAGTATATAAAGAGAATTATTAGTTATAAATTGTTATAATGGTTATAATTCTACTTGAGCATGTTGACATCCAAATCAGTAACTTCAATTAGTAGATTTAGCCTCAGAGTTATAGATTAACAAAATCCGATTAGTTGGTCCTGATTGCCCATTGAACATCTTCAGTGTCTGGAGTCTGCTGTGGTGTTTGGCTCCTGCTTCCCTCAGGGAAATCTATGAAGCTTATTGTGTCACATTGAACTTTCTACACTCCTCTCTCACCTACTTGGGGCAAGTTTCAGGTCCACAGACACAGGGTCACCCACCAGACGTCTCAGTCTGCTTCCAATAGTCTTGGTTTAGACTTATTATGCCAATGTTATTATTCAATCACCTACTCTTCACACTAAAAGCATTTCAATTGGACCATTTGTATGGCAGCCTACACATACTACCTTAGATACTATATTCTAACAGTGTCTGGTGAAAAGAAAAATATAACACTTTCTGTTAAAGAAGTTATCAAATCATTCTTGGCTTACATGGAAACAGAAAGTCCCTTTGGAGCTCATCCTCTTTACCTTAGATGTCAAACTAAATGTCCTCTCTTGGGTGAGTATCTAAGGTGACAAGCCTCATACAGCCCTAGAGATACAGGTAGCTTATCAAAGGCAGTTCCCTGTACTCCTTAGTAAGCAGACTTGATGATCAAGATACCAAATAAATTCAGACAAAAACCCAAAAGCCTCCAAGGAAGAAAGGAATTAAAATCCTGACTCTTTTTGCTTTGTTTTATTGTGTTTTTAGTTCCAGTGGCATTCAAACTTCTCTGACTGATTCGACGGCTTCCAGCTGAAGTTGATTGACTGGAGAAGGAAACGGAGGGCTTCAAAGAGGAAGAGCTGTTCCACAAAGAGGCAAGGATTCTGGATCAGTGGCCTGGAATCAAAACCATGGGTGGGTAAAGGTCCATGAATGGAGAGATAGTGGAATGATAAGAATGAGGATAAAGGATATAAGGCTAAATCAGCACTTTTAACCATAGAAACAGAAAGGGAAATGAACGAAGACGCACTGACCTTGGCAGCACCACCTTTCAATGGCCCCCAAAATAAGAGCCAAAGGCCAAGAGTCATCTATAACTAATACTCCTGGATGAAATGGTGAGAATCTCTAAGTCATTCCTTCCTTTGAATTTGAGAATGGCAATAAACCGAGTAAATGCCTATGGTCCCTAGATGATCCAGAATCAAGGGAAGCCGCAAGAAGCACAAACAAGACTACCTGCTAATATGACTAGAAGAAATAGATGACATGGTTAATCAAAAAAATAGAAAGAAGATTATTGGAACCCAGTGAAGAAACAAATAAAACAACTCCAAACTGTGGTGATTCGATAATTCTTAGGTGACACAAGGCATTTTCAAGAGTGTAAAGATTAACCAGTTAGTTAAAATGAATGTACATAGCCTCACCTGGCATGGTACCTGGAGCAGAAAGCCAATTGCCCTAAATTCCTCCTTAGCCTCCCGATCTCCCTCTAGGAACCCACGGATAGTCTGGCTCAAGACAGCCATATGGAGAAAGCAAGGTAGCGATAGAGTCATTTTCAATGCTGACAAGAAATCTGCTTCACAGAAGAAAATAAGCAGGGGAGGGCTAATTAGTACGTGTAACGCTGACTCCCTAATTAAAAGCTCCCTTTAGAGGCAATCTATCCCATAGAATGACATTTCACAATATTGAGTTATAGTTACAAATGAGTTTTCCCAACTGTTTTCATCTTTGATTAAGATAACTACTGCCCGTAGAGGGAAAGGCTTTCCAAGTCTTCTATGAACAGAACATTTAGCAAAGCTTTTTAAATTTTCTTTTCTAAATTTTGGAGTTCAGGACTCGAAGTATTTCCTACCAGAAGGTACCCCACTCCTTAAAAAAAAAAAAAGATATCAAACAAGGCATCTATACCAATCCCTTGTATTTCAAAACTAGAAACAGACCCCAAATCCATACCATCAAGTTGATTCTAACGCATAGAACCCTCTAGGATAGAGGTGTCTACAGTTGTAAATCTTCACCAGAGCAACCCACTCTCTTTCTCCCAGGATGCAGCTGGTGGGTCAACCCATCCAAGGTGCGGTTAGCAGCCCAATGTTCCACCCACCATACCAAAAGGACTCCTTACACACCCATAAAAAGCAACCAAGAGATCACTCGTTGTAGATAACAGCAAGATAATGAGAAAGACTAAAGCCTTATGACACCTTTAAGGTAATCCTGTCATTTTCGCACGATAGCTTTCTAAATCCACCATTGCCAATCTACCCTTGCCTCTACTACAGACGCATTGTTGAAGATAGGGAAAAAGGCAAGTTAGGGAGAGAAGTAATCATACATTTTTAGATTAAACAGATTTCCTTTATCTGGAAGCACTGCTTTTACTGCCCAGGGAAAGGTTAATAAGACTACACATGTATATCTACATGTTTTTCATCTCCACTTCATGAAAGTACAGTTATCATGGTGGGTTACTTAGCAGAGAACACAGAGATCTTCTATGACAGTGGGGCCAACCGTATTTTATTATTAGCAGTGTGGGATCTGAGGCTAGTGCACATTCAAGGCTGAGCAGACTTTATTCAGCTGGGTTAAAATGCAGCTTCAAGGATCATTTTCTCTGCTGGAATTGTAGTTAGTTGTAAATGTGTCTAGCTAATGAGCTCTTTAAAAACAATATTTAGATGAATTGTGTTCCCCAGAATGATATGCGGAAGTTTTACTTCCTGGAATTGAGAACACAAGCTTGTTTGGAAATTAGGTGTTCAAAGGTGTAATCAGTTAGCATGAAGGCATGCAGGGTAGCGTAGATCCTAAGCCAATCTTAGATACCCTTACAAAAGAGGAGAGACGCATAGAGCGGCACACAGGGAAGGTAGTCACGTTACAACGGAGGCAGTATTTAAAGTTACTCTGCAGCTGTAAGTCAAGGAAGGCCCAGTCACCAGAAACGACTGAAAGAATCTTCCCAGAGAGCTGTCCGAAATGACATCATTCTGGTAACACCATGAATTCAGATTTGTAACTTCCAAAACAATGAGAAAACAAGTTTCTTTTCTTTCAAACCACACACCTTTTGTTATTTTGAGGCACCCCCCTGAAACAAGTATAATTAGAAACCGGGTTTTATTCATTATTAGACAGGCATAGGAACCGATGGTTCACAAATTGATTCTGACTTAAGACCTAGACTTGAGACCAGAGGGGAACAGTTCCACGGGGATGTTTTTATGTGGGGTGGGGGTGGGGGAGGAGCTGCAAACGCATTGGAAGCAGATCACTAGGCCTTTTCTTCAATGATACCAGTGGGTGTGTTTGAACCGCCGTCCGCCATGCTGTGAGTGCTGGCCATTCGCAGCGTGTCTTGTTGTCATCGTGGGGGTGTGCCACTCTGTCAAACGGAGTGGAGTGCTTTCTTAGGCTGTAACCTTTACAGGAACAGAGCACTAAGACTTCTCAAGCACGCCCTTTATGAACAGCCATCATGCCACCATGGATTATTCTATAGATTCAAGAGATATTTAGTAACTATTCTATCCCTACATAAGAATCCCTCCCGGGCAGCACAATGGTTACACGGTTGTCTGCTAACTGAAAAGTCAGGTCGTTTGAATGAACCCCCCAGCACCTCCACAGGGAAACACAGTTGGCAACCTGCTCCTGTAGAGATTGCGGCCATGGAAACCTTATGATGGGTCTACTCCATCCTGCAGAGATCGCTGTGAGCTGGAATCCAGTGGGCCAACAAGCATAACATGCCCAAAATAAACACTTGTACAGCTGAAACTAGGGTATTTCCAGGATCTAAGTATCTTCGGGTGCAAGTGACAGAAAACCTCATCCAAATTGGTTTATGGAAAAACTTAACTTATTCACTCATAAATTGAAAACCCGAGAAATGGGAAAAATTTTCAGACATGATTTAGTTCAAAAATCTAGAAAGCATTTTCAGAATTTGACCTCTTGGCTTAATTCTCTTCCTTTATCTGTGTTGGGCGTTACACGTAAGCCAAGTGTCATCCTTTTGACTGCAAGATGACTCCAGGATCTCGGTCTTCTGCCCTCTCAGACTCAATTCTAGTAAGGTAGCCTGTCTGGCCATTATTTAATTACTTGAACTGGACAAGTTCAAAGGACTAATTTTCATCCAGGATCATTGCGTTGTATTCAGAGATGAGATTACTGGGGCCAGAGCAGCCTCCTACCCAGAAGTGGCAAGTTATCTTCAGCAGTTCACCCCGGTTTTTCCTTTTTCATGCACTCTGTTCTATTAGTGGGTTGGAAGGCTGAATGTTCCAGATTAGACTGTGCCAGGTAAAGGCTAGCATGAGATTTGAAATTCAGAAATCGAGGAGCATCACTGCTCCAGGGGCTGTTGTGAGCGGGTGTGTGGGCTTTGGCAGAGAGTGGAACTCAGGTTTGCATGGCAGCTCCTAAAGGTCCTCCTTGAAGACACTTAACTGTGGGGCTGCCAGCTGCTATGGTGCCTGCCAGAAGTTCTGTTATTGAAGTGCTCCCTGACATCTTGTCTACTGATGACACTCAGTGCCCTATCCCACCAATCGTTTCAGAAATGTATAATTCTTGTATTAAATCCTGCCTACTTAAAATTCTTAGAGTGGTTTCTGAATTTTTTTAATAAACTCATACTGATTTATTAGATCATGTTGTAAAAAGTAGATTCATCCACAAACCAAGGTCATAATTCTTACAAACAGACAAGATAATGAATTGTAAATAAATAGAAAATGAATGCCAACTCCAACTTAACGTAACTAAAATCATCTTACTCCCCTCTGTATTGTTGTTAGGTGCATATCCAACTACTACTGATCCTATATAATCTGCCTGGTTCTGTACCATCCTACTATCAGTTCTCTGTTTGAGCCAATTGTTGCAGCCACTAGGTCAAGCCATCCTATTGAAGGATTTCCTCCTTTTTGTTGACTGTTTACAAGTCATGATGTGCTTCTCTGAAACTGATTGCTACAGTTAACATGTCCAAAGTAAGTGAGACAAAGTCTTGACATCTTCCTTAAGGAGCATTCTGGCTGTACTTCTAGAACCATTTCGTTTGCTTTGTTTTTCTTGTAGTCCATGTCATGTTCCATATTTGTATACATCACAACGCAAGGACATATATTCTTCTTTAATGTATTCTTACTCATTGTCCAGCTATCACATGCATATGAAGTGATTGAATATACCATAGATTAGGTTAAGGACACTTTCATCTTTAAAGTTAACATATTTGAACTTTAAAGAGATCTTTTGCCACAGATTTTCCCAATGCAATACATTCTTTGATTTCTTGACAGCAGTTTCCATGGGCATTGACTATAGGTGCAAAAAATGAAATCTTGACTACTTCAATTTTTCATATACAGCTTGAATAAGTATGGTGATAGGATACAACCCAGCTTCACACCTTTCCTGTTTTGTTTTTTTTAACCTTTCCTGTTTTTTTATAATTTTAATAAATCATTTTATTGGGGGGATTACAGCTCTTATAACCATCCATACATAAATTATATCAAGCACATTTGTACATATGTTGCCATCATCATTTCCAAAACATTTTCTTTCCATGTAAGCCCTTGGTATCAGCTCCTCTTTTGTCCCCTATCTCCCCCACCCTCCTACCCTTATGAACCCTTGATAAAATTTATAAATTATTTTTATTTTCATATTTTACACCATCTACTGTCTCACTTCACCCATGTTCTGTTGCTTGTCCCCCTGGGGTGGGGGTGGGGTTGTACATCAATCATTTGAACTTAATCCCCTTTTCTCTCCCTTTTCCCCCAGCCTTCCCTCTACCCTCCTGGTATTGATGCTCTTATTATTGGTCCTGAGGGAGTTATCTTTCCTGTATTCAATGTGTATCGAGAGTACTTGTCTGTAGGAGTGCACATGCTCTGGTCCAGCCAGATTTGTAAGATAGAACTGGAGTCATGATAGTGGGGAAGGGGGGAGCAAGAAGAGGAATATTGTGTGCTTTGTCGGTACTATACTGCACCCTGGCTGGCTTGTCTCTTCCTTGTGACTCTTCTATGAAGGTATGTCCAATTGTCTACAGGTGGGCTCTGAGTCTCCATTCTGACCCCCTCATTCACATTGAAATGGATGTTTGTTTTGTGTCTTCTGATGCCTGGTACCTGATGGTTGGTGGGCTTTGTTGCTTCAATGTTGGATGGCTGCTTGTTTAACTTCAAGCCTTTAAGAGCCCAGATGCTATATCATCTAATAGCCAGACACCATCAGCTTTCTTTATCACATCAGTTTATGCACCCATTTTGTTTTCAGTAATCGTGTCAGAAAGGTGAGTATCACAGAATGCCAGGTTATTAGGATAAAAGTGTTCTTGGGTTGAGGGAGTACTTGAGTAGAGACTAAATGTCTCTCTGCTACCTTAATAATTAACCTATAAATATATGTACATAGACCTAAATCCACCTTTCCTGTTTTTAAATCATGCAGTTATCCCTTGTTCTATTTGAACTGCCTCTTGGTCTGTCGGAGTTCCACTGGAGTGTGATAAATTGGTTTAGCATTCTCATTCTTTGCAATGCTATCTACAATTTGTTACATTCCCAATAGATGATTTATCATAGTCAGTGAAACTGAGGTAAACATTTTTTCTGGTGTTCTCTGTTTTCAGACAAGATCCACATGAATGTTTGATGCCATCTCCAACTAGTCTGATCTTTGTACATTAATGTTTAAACATCAAATCTATTCTTGAGATGACATCATAAACCAGGAAAAGTATACTGAAGATGGTAGTTTGGCTATGAAGGATTTAATTTTCTTGTTTCAACTGGAATTGGCATCTGTCAGTCAGTACACAGAATGATGGTGGCTTGTATGAGAACAGTATGTAAGCTACACCATTATAAAACTTGATTTGCCACTTTTAATCAGATTGGAGTATGGTTTACCATATTAGAAATGACAAATTAAAGAAGAACAGCATCACAATCATCATCAGATCATTTCAACATACTAACGTCCAATGACATCAATGATGATATCCTATGTATACACAGCAAATGAATTAATATGACAATATTAATATGATAATAATGAATAATATGAATTAATATAATTCAAATGTATGTACCTACCACTAATATCCAAGATAACCAAACTGACAAATTTTACCGAGTTGAGCAGTGTGAAATAGATCAAGTGTGCAATCCAGATGAATTGATGACTGGTGGTTGAATGTAAATACTAGAGCCAAAGAAGAATCTGTGGGAGTGGGAAAATATGGCCTTACTGATAGGCATAACTCGAGAGATAATATAAAGCAATTCATTACTATTCAACAACATAGATAGGTGTTAGGAGCACTGGCAGGGCAGTGAGTTAAATAAGGGGGTAACTAACCTCAAATAACTTTTGAGTGAATTAAACATTGGGGTTACTAACCTCACAGGTGGTGGCTCTTCCAAAGCTTCTACTTAGCACCCCTGATTCAAGATTCTCTCAAAACCCATATCATTCATCTTTGTTGTTGTTGGGTTGGTTCTGAGTCATAGCTGTTGTCAGCAAGTTGGTGTTGGCTCACGGCTCCCCCTGCCTGACCTGTCCCATCCTCCCAGTTGCTATGCTTCAGCCCATTGTTGCAGCCACTGTGTCACTCCAGGTTGGCACGGTCATCGTTTTCACTGCCCTTCTACTTTACCAAGAATGTTGCTCTTTTTTCTGACACTAGTCTCCCTCGATAACGTGTACAAAACACATAAGCATCCTTGCTGTGAAGGAGCATCCTGGTCAGACTCCTTCCCAAACAGATCTGTTTGTTCTTTGCCAGGCAATGGCACTTTCAATATTATTTGCCAAAGCTATACTTAAAACACATTACTACTTCAGTCTTCCCTATTCAATGATGTCGTAGAAAATACTATGGCTTGGGTCAGACACACCTTAATGCACAAAGTGACATCTCTGCTTTTCAACACTTTAAAGAGACCTTGTGCCATAAATTTGCCCAATACTACATGTCTTTTTATCTAAATTTGCCCAATCCTACGTGTCTTTTTATCTAAATTTGCCCAATATTATGTGTCTTTTTATCTACATTTGCCCAATCCTACGTGTCTTTTGACCTCTTGACTGTTGTTTTCAAGAGCATTAACTGTGGCCCAAGCTGGATGAAACCTTCGACCACATCCATCTTTCCTCCGTTGACCATGGTGTTATCTATTGGTCCAGTTGGGAGGGCTTGGGGGCTGTTTTTCCCTGAGCTGGAATCCTTACTGGAGGCTGCAGTCCTAGGTCTTCATCGTCCTTCGAGTCCTCCTCACTTTCAGCAGGCAAGGTTATGTCATCTGCGTGTCGCAGAATGCTAATAAGTCTTTCTCTGATCCTGGTGACACAATCTTTTTCATATACTCCATTTTCCCTGATGATTTTCTCAACATACAGTTTGAATAAATATTGTGAAAAGATACAACCTTTACAACCCCAACATAACATACATCCTTCCTCATTTTAAACCATGCACTATTCCCCTGTTCTGTTACCACAACTGCCTCTCGGGAGCACATGAAGTGTTCTAGAATTCCCATTCTTCACAATCACATCCATAGTTTGTTAATCCACACAGTCAAATGTCTGGCATAAGAAGCAAAACACAAGCAACATTTATATGGTATTCGCTGCTTTGAACCAAGATATATCTGACATCAGTATGAAATCCTTCATGCCACTTCCTCTTTCGAATCCAGCTTGAATTTCTGACAGCAACCTGTCAATGTACTGCTGCAACCATTGTTAAATGATTTTCAGCAAACATTTTTTACATGTACATTAATTACAGTGTTTGATAATTGCTGCCTTCCATGGGGTCACCTTTCTTTTTAATGGGTACAAATATGGACTTTTCCCAATTAGTTGACTAGGAAACTGCCGTCCAGATTTCTGGACACAGACAAGTTATTGCTTCCAGTTCATCAGTTTGTTGAAACATATCAATTGGTACTTCACCAATTTCTTGAGCTTTGTTCTTCATTAATGCCTTCGGAGCAGCCTAGATTCCTTCCTTCAGTAGCATTGGTTCTTGACCATATTCTAGCTCTTGAAATAGCTAAAATTGAGTCGTTCTTTTTGCTAAAGTGATTCTGTGCATTCCCTTCATCTTCATCTGATGCTTCCAACATTGCTCAATATTTTGAACATAGAATCTTTTAATATTGCAACTTGAGGCATGATTTTTTCCATTTCTTTCAGCTTGATATATTCTGAGTGTTCCCTTGCTTTTTAGTTTTCTAACTCTAGGTCTTCGCACCTTTCATTATACTTTACATCATCTACTCGAGCGCCCCTTTAAATTTTCTCTTCGGCTCTTTCACCTCATCATTTCTTCCATTTGGCTTAGTTGCTCTATGATTGAGAACAAATTTCAGAGTCTCTTCTGACTTCCATTTTGATTCTTTTCTGTCTTTAAATGATCTTAAGCTTCGTCATGTACTATAATCTTGATGCTTTCCCACAACTATCATGTCTCCTGTTTCCTGTCAGTAATGTTCCATGAGTTAAATCTATTCTTGAAACCCAGGCAGAATATACTCAGGATCATATTTTGCTTTTGTTGGACTTATTTTAATGTTTTACAGCTTCATCTAAATGTATTTATGAGTAATTGATGTTCTGTTCCACAATCAATCCCAGGCCTTGTTTTGGCTGATAATTCTGACCTTCTCCATGGTCTCTTTCCATAGATATCATCAATTGTATTTCTGTGTAGTCCACCTGGAGAAGTCTACGTGTATAATCATTATTTGTTTTGGTTTAAAACACATTAGTGATGAAGAAGTCACTGGTCTTGAAAAATTCTTAGCATATTATCTCATTTCATTTCTACCACTAAGGCCATATTTTCCAACTACTTTTCCTTCATGTCCAATTTTTCAGTCCAATTACCAATAATTATCTATGCATCTTCATGGCATGCTTGATAAATTTCAGACTGAAGAGAGTTGGCAGAATTCTTCAGTTTCTTCATTGCTAGCTTTAATGAGTGGTGTATAAATTAGAGTAATAGTTTGATTGACTAGATTTCCTTGTATGCAGATAGATGTTATCCTATTACAGACAGCATTATATATCAAGATATTGTGAAATGTCATTGTTGATGATGAATGTAATGCCATTCTGCTTGAATTCGTCCTTCCTTGCATAGTAAATATATGATTGATTCAAAATGTCAGTTCATTTGAGCTCAATGATGCCTAGGATATCATTCTTTATGTGGTGCGTTTCATTTTTGACAACTTTCAATTTTACTAGATTCACACTTCATACATTCCAAGTTCTAATTAGTAACAGATGTTTGCTGTTTCTTCTCATTTTGAGTCTTGCCTCATTAGCAAATGAAGGTCTTGAAAGTTTTATTCCATCCAAGTCATTATGGTGGACTCGACTTTGAGAAGTCGGCTCTTCCTTAGTCATAGTTTGAGTGACCTCCAACCAGAGCATCTCATCTTCTGGCACTGTATCTGCTGATATTCATGAGATTCATTGATCTACTACACTACAAAAAGAACCCTCCGTCATCAAGTGAATTCTGATTGCTAGTGATGCATGGACAGAGTAGAACTTCCCCTATGGTTTGAGGCAATAAATCTTAAAAGTAGCATCAAGCTTCATCTTACTCCTGTTGAGGAGCTGGTGAGTTCAAACTTTTCACCTTATAGTTGGCAGACCAATTTATAACCCATAATTCAATGCTGTTTTTGTCGATCTATATGTCCCTCAAAATTTCTGTCTCCTATTTTCTTCCTTTTTCTCCTCGTTCTCCTCTTCACCACCATAGCACTTCACTGTGACAGACCCAGACAAAAATGTTGCTTCTTCACATGCAATAATCTTAGTTAATCCTCACAAAACTCTAGGCAATAGAAAGTATGACTAGTCCTAATCTAGGCATAAGGACCTGAGGTTTGGGAAGTTCCCATCTGTTCTCCATTGTCCCCAAACTTCCAGGTCCATAACTCCTTGTCAGAAGAATTCCCTTTTCCCTTAAAAGACCATGGGGCTTTTATGATCTATCTTGAATATAGAAAATAAATTAATGAATCATGGAATCTCCTCTAAAACCCTTTGCAAAGGCCCTCGGACTGTAAGGTCGGGATGCTCAGTCACCTGTAATTCATGCCTTCCTAAAGCTAAGGTGTAACAACCTGCTTTATTCAACCCCTCCTTTCTTCCAAATGCACCTCTTCTCCCTCCAAGCCTAATTTTCTGACATCTCAGGCTCTCTTTAGATAACCTCATATAGGCCTGCCTCATAAAATCTTCTCATGTCAAAGGTATCATAGGCAATTTGTTGTTAATTGTTTCTTGTTGAGTCAATTTGAATCCCACCGAATAAAGAACTGCTGCATAGGGTTTTCTAGGCGATCATCTTTATGGGAGTGTATTGTCAGATTCGTATCCCTCAGAGCTGCTGGTGGGTACACAAACTGCCAATCTTCCAAATTAGCAGCCAGGCTTGTGACCATTCTGCCACCAGGGTTTCTTTCTCATTGCTTAACAGGCATTTTATATGCACTGACCATCTCCTAAGTAATGTGTGCTTCAATATTTGAAACGTGATGCATGCCGTGTCCCACAACATGAGCCCATTTCCCTGCAGAACTGGATTTCTGGGTTTTGTATCAAGGAAAGGCCTGACCCTCAGTGCTACCGCTTGTTCAACTTTGACCAATTAATTTCGGAACCTCAAGTCGTCCCATTTGAAAGCTTTAAACCATTTCTCTGACATTGTCACTTGCTCCATAACCATTTTTTATTTATCGCATATAAATCTTACTTTCTTGATTGAAGAAAATCCAGTAGTTGTGTGCCTGTGTGTGTCTACTTCTAAAACATGGTTATTTGGAATCTGAACTTTTCCCAAATGATGGTCTGTTGGGATGCTTAAGTCTGCTGATGCTCTTGAAAGAAATGAAAGTACTTTTCTAACAACCAAGCTGGAGTCTCCCGACACCAGGACCTGGAATAAGCGGGTGGATCCTGAAGCTTTAGAGCTAAGTTCTTCATTGACAAGAACCGACACAATGAGCATCAACCATATACACCTCACATAATGCGGGGATTTAAAAAAATATTAACTTACAATGTGACTTCAGCTTGCTGAAACAATGTCTGCCCAATGCCAAAAAGCTCCAGATGGAAAGCAGAGAACTCAGTCATCACCACATGCTTCATCTGCACTGATGTCTTCCAGCCAGCACAGATCTCTGGGGCTTGGAAGAGTTGCCAGGCAATAAGCCAGAGGGGAGAAATATCGCCAATATATGTTTAAATTAAATTAGTTAACATTTATATAACTCTATGCATCACATAAGGAACTTCCATCAAATATAACATCTCACTTAATTTGAATCCACTCACTGCCATCGAGTCAATTCTGCCTTATAACTACTCTCCAGGTCAGAGTAGAATAATTTCCCCTGTGGGTTTCCAAAACTGTACATCTTTATGGGCGCCGACAGCCTCACCATTCCCTAGGGAGCTGCTGATGAATCTGAACTTCTAACCTTGAAGTTAGCAGTCCAGCACTTACCGGAGAGCACCACCCGCTGAACAGTCGTTATCGAAATTATTAGTATTTTCCCCCATTTGGAAGCTGAAAATTGAGCACAGCTCATAAAAACTTCAACCCCGGTCTTCTCAGATGGTCCCTGATAATGACTGAAGGCTCACTATGTGCCAAGAGCTGCTGATGTCCAGGAAGCTATATTCTCCTTTAAGGAAAGTTCCTACCTAGCCATGTAATCTCAAACAGGGAAGACAAACAAATTGTTCATATCACAGTATATAAATACACATACACACACACTGTGCCTACAAGTAGTGGGGATGAAAAAAGAATAGCAGCCGAAGTGGTCGACTTGAAATTCTGTGGATTTTTTCTTTTCAGCCAGGCTCTATTACTGCAAACAGGTGTCCTGACAGGCTTTGCATACCTTCTTGGACTACCCACACCTAACAAGGCATATGCTTCAGTGAAGACAGACAATAATAATCTAATATGTTTCTAGGATTCACAAGTTGACAACGTGAGGCAAGTTGCCAATTTGACAATCCTGGAAAGTATTCTAATGGGCCTACTTGAATGTTATTAAGTCCCAGAATAAGGATGCTACGTGCATTCACATTGAGTGAACCATTTTGATCAACCCAATTCTGTTTGCATTTCTTTCACCAATAAATCTTATACACCTCTAAGGTCTTCAACTGGGTTATAGCATTCCCCCTACAACCAAAGTCAAACCCTCACCATCAGGCTGACTGCACATCTTAATAGCCCTTACATTGGACAGAAAATAAGCTTACTGTCTCAGGTTTTTAAGGCTGAAGTTTTACAGGAGCAGGCAGTCTCACCTTCGCCAGAGGAGAAGGTAGAGGCTTTGAACTATTGACCTTGTGGTTAACAGCCCAATATTTATCCCACAGCACTTTCAGGGCTCCTCAGTATTCTCTCTAGAGTAGATCAATTTAAGGGGGAAAAGATATACATAGGAACAAAATGCTTAATTGGATTGTCAGTGGTGTTGTTGGGTAAGCGTGGGATTGCTAGCCACAAGGCCAGTGGTTCGAAGCCACCTGTTGCACCTTGGAAGAAAAGTGAGATTGTCTGCTTCCATAAAGGTTTCCAGCTTCAGCAACACAAGGTCACTGTGAGTCAGAATTTGTTCCATTGCAGTGAGTTTTTTGGCTTATGGGTTGAAAGATCTCCTTGGCTGCTACTAATCCATAGTGTACTCAGCTGCTAATGAGCAGAAGTTTGGTTCAAGTCTATATCGAGGTGCCTCGAGAGAAAGCCAATTTCAAAAAATCAGCCATTAAAGATTCTATAGAGTCAGTTCTCCTCTGACACACATGGCATCTCCAGGAGCTAGAACAGACACAACAGTAACTGGTTTCAGTTTTTGTTTTTGTTTGTGGGTTGAGAAGAGAGAAAGCAAAATTCCATAAAGAGACCAAAGGAAAGTGCGCTCAGACAATAGGCAGACTCCATAGGCATGTGAGCAAATTTCAAGCTTGTCATGGCAACTAAGGGGGGAAAAGGATGGCTCGTGAAGGAGGCAGTCACTTAACGCATGTTTGGGGGGAATGCGCTTCCTCAAACCTCAGTGCGAAATCTCATATTCAGAGCTGATAGGTTTTTCTAGAACTCCAGACATGTTTGCACATGGAGCTACACAGTCTCCCACCATAAGATGATATTCAACGTCAAAAACATCTACTAAACCCCAGTCTGGAATGCCGGATTCCACCTACTCAGCCAGTTCAGGAAAAAACAAACAAAAACAATGCAAGTTGCACCCAAGCTATTGAATTTGAGAAAAATTACTATTTTGAAAACTTCAAACTCTATGATTTGATAAGGAATTAAACCCATGTCCTCATTACACAAGATATACTTTTTAACATCCAATGTAATATGAATTATATGTTTGAATTTCATAATTTTGCATAATCATGCAAATGCCATGAGTACACTGCACTGTCCATAAAATTATATATATATATATATATCAAAGTATCCATGGCAAATAGTCTTCTTCTTTTCATAGTTAAAAAATGTGACCTGTGAACCAAATAGAGCCGGCATCCTGTTACTGTCTATGTAGTCCATGAGCTCAAAATGTTTTTTGGTTTGTTTTTTTTTTTTTACCATTTAAGAGATTTGTAGAACAAGCTAATGAAAAAACAAAAAAGAATGGATTTACAACAGAAACTGTATGTAGCCACTCTCTTAAGGTTGAGTGCCACTATAATAGAAATACAGCTGGTTTCTGTAACAAAGAGAAACTAATTTCCTCACAGTTTCCTAGGCCAGCAGTCTGAACTCAGGGCACCAGCTCTCAAGAAGGGTTCTTCTCTCTGTGTGTATCTGCTGTGGGAGAGACGTCCTTGTGTCTTTGCAACGTCTGTTCCTAAAGTCCTTGGCAATTGCATATCTTGGATCTTCTCAATTTGTACTTGCTTGCTTGCTTGCTGAATCTTTTCATTTGCAGCTCAAAAGAGACTGGCTTTAAACACACCTTTTAGGAATCCTGCCTCACTGCCACAGGACTCCCACAGAGGAGCTAACAGTTCAAACTACCAACCTTTCCCTTCGCAGCCAAGTGCTTACCCACTTTGCCCTCGGAGCTCATAACCACAGCTGCGGGCACTGGAGCGGGAATTTACAAGACTTGGGAAACATAATGAAATCCATAACACTCACAGAGGTTGAAATATTATTAGGTCCTTTACAGAAAAAAGCTTGGTGACCCATTTTAACAATGAATATTGTGTTTAATGTAATGAAGGTGTATCATGGCAAAGTGAGGTCATTCCATGGTAGAAATCTCGCCTTGGGGAGACTGGGGTTCAATTCCAGGTCATTGTATCTCAGATATAGCCACCAGATATAGCCATCTGTCAGTGGAAGCTTGTGTGTGACCATGCCTCTGAATAGATTTTAGCAACATTTCCAGTCTGAGTCAGACCAGGAAGAAAGGCCCAGCAGTCTAGTCTGAAAACCAGTCAAGAAAACCCTATGGATCACAGTGATCTGATTTGTTCCAATCCTAGGGAAGGCCCAGGACTGGGTAGTGTTTGGTCCCTTATGACTGGGGGCTTCATGAGTCTACATACATCAGACACGGGGGTTGTGATTGCTAGTGACTACCTGAAGTCTGCTAGAGGACTCTAAAGCTACTCGCGAACTCTGCAAAAAGAATCGCATTAACAAGCAGTGATGAGTCCGTAGGCATGGAAGGATGAAAGAGAGGTGCAGGCACACCATCCCCCATCTTGCCCTCCCTGCCTTATCTCCTAGGGGAAGACTTTAAATGTATAGTTACAATTATAGATGCAATTCAATATGCATGATAAAAGCAAACTTTTTGTTATAGGTGGGCTTGTTGTGCCAACATGGTCAATGAACACATGTGAGATTAGTTGGAGGGCAGAGAGATAAATAGCTTGGGGAGCCTCGCCTCTCTCTCTCTTGCTCTTTGATCATCAGACCAGTGTACGGCTGCCTTGCTTGTTCTGGGCCTCCATTTGCAAGCTACACTACCTGTGGGACACCTAACCTGTGGACTGTGTTGTGGTAACTTGAGGTTCCTTCAAGACCTGCTTCGCCACACTACTGGAAGGTACATCTCTTGAGCCCGGGACTGTCAGACCCTGTCATCTGGCTGACTGTTGATGACCTGCTTGCTATTTGCTGCCTGTTCCCAGATAGTCTGAATTGCTCCATAGAGGACAATCCGGTGGCCCTCAAGACTTAAAGGACTGCTAGTGTACTAGCTGCCTCACAGAAATGAGTGGCACTGAGCCATTTGTACTGCTTTGTAGATTAATTAACTGTTTATTTCTTATGTTATCTATATGTATCTATATATATAATTATTAGTGTCGTGGTTTTGCTTCTCTAGCGAACCCTGTCTAACACACTTTTCAACAGTGCCAAATTACATAAGTAAAAAACATCCGATCTGGAATGGAATAGAAATCACAGATTCACTAGGTGATGAAAATGTACTTGGTAGAGCTACATGCATGAGCTCACGTAGTGGTGCTGGCAAAGAATGTTGAAAGTATTACGTACTATCCAAAGAACAAACACATCTCAGTCTGTCTTGGAAGAAGTACAGATAGAATGCTTCTTAAGAGACAAGGATGGCAAGACTTCCTGTCATCTACTTTGGCCATGTTGTCAAGAGAGACCAGTCCCTGGAGAAGGACATCATGCTTGTGGTGAAGTACGGAGCACGTAAAAAGAAGACCTCCGACAAAAGAGATTGACCCCATGGCTGCATGAATGGTGCAAACATAAGAGCAACTGTGCAGATGGCTCAGGACCAGATGGCTCAGGATTCCCTTTTGTTGTACAAGGTGTAGCTCTGAGTGGTAACTGACTGGACAGCACCAACAGCATCCTCACATCCATTTAGGCCTTTATATTCTTTTTCTTTTCTTTGTTTTTAAATGATCTTCTACCTTCTTCATAGAAAGTGTTTTTGATATCATCCAACAATGCACCTCAGGTTTCAGCCATTCGTACTCAATGCATAGAATCTATTCTTCAGATGGTATTTACAAGGGACTTCAAAAAACTCTTGGAAAATTTTCAGTATCTTTTCATGGATTGTTTTCATGAACTTTTTGAAACACCCTAAACTTAAAGTTTTGTTTTATCTCTGATGAATTTGATTTCATATTCTTCAGCTTCAAAGTCAACTTGCATATGAACACTTGATGAGTCCCATCCTTTACTTCTGTGCTTGTTCTGACTGGTGATCCTGAACCACCCAGCATTTCTTTCTACAGATTTAGTCTATTTGAATACTCCGTATTAAATATGGTGAAGTTCATGTATATAGTGGCTGCTTGTGTTGTTGAATGGTATTTTCAAAGAATCAGCTGCTGGTCTTGTACAATTCTATCATGTTCCAAGTTCTGTTTCTATCACCAAAGCCATATTTTCCAACTATCCTTCTTTTTTCTAACTCCTGTATCCCAAATACCAGTAATTATCAATGAATCTTTGTTGCATGTTTGATCAATGTCAGACTTCTGAAGTTGGTAAAAATCTTCAATTTTCTATCTTTGACATTAGTATATCGTGCATAAATTTTAATAATTGTTGCCAACGCGGGTCTTCTTTGTAATATAATGATATTATCCTATCCCTGGCAGTTTAATACTTCAGGAAAGATCTTGAGATGTTCTTTTTGGTAATGAATGTGACATCATTTCTCTCAGATGGTCATTCCTGGCATAGCAGGCCACACAAGTACCTGATTCAAAATAACCACTATGATTCCATTTCAGCTCATTAATTCTTAGTAGATTTCAACCTTCAAGCATTCCATTCCATTTTTGATAACTTCCCATTTTCCTAGAATCGCACCTCAGACAGTCCACATTCTGATTGCTGCTGGGTGTTTGCACCTGTTTCGGCTCATTCTGAGCCATGAGACCTCATCAAGCATAGGTCCTTCAGTCTTGATTCTACCCATGCCATGAAGGTGGGCTCCACTTGCTGAAGCTAGTTCTTCCCTACTCGTTGTTTGAGTGCCTTTCAACCAAGGGACTCATATTCTGGAACTATCTCAGATAAAGCTCCATTGCTATTGATAAGATTTTTTTTTGATGGTGTCTCTTTTAATAAATACATCAATAGGTCTTTCTCCATAGTCCGTTTTCATCTGGAAACTTTGCTGAAATGTATGTCCATGGTTTGAAATACCTGTGGCATAGTACCCAGCATCAGCGCAACACAGAAGCAGGCAACAAGACCAATTGGCAGATATATGGTGGAGTACAACGGGATTCCAGAGGATTTTTAATGAATGCTTTCCCCAAAGTAGGTCAACAGAGCTCTCTTCTGAGGTGCCTCTAGGTCAGCGGTTCTCAACCTGTGGGTCACGAGCCTTTTGGGGGTAGGATGACCCTTTCACAGGGGTCGCCTGATTCATAACAGTAGCAAAAGTACAGTTATAAAGTAACAATGAAAATAATGTTATGGTTGGGGGGGTCACCACGGCATGAGGAACTGTATTAAAAATTCGTGGCATGAGGACGGTTGAGAACCACTGCTCTAGGTGAACTAGAACTTACAAGTACTTGACAGACAGCCAAGTGCATGGAACATTTGTACCATTCCTGCTCCTTTTAGGAGATTCCATACTGCCTTGCGCCGATTCCCTTCCTCTACCTCTGTAGGCATAGAGACCCACCTCCAGAGACAGTCACTGTTGGGGTCTGTGCTGTCCAATGAGACTGCCGAGTATGGCTCTCTTTCACTCTGCCAAGGACATCCGGCAGAAGCACCACCACCCCGCTGTACTTTCATTTCAAAAGCACAGCCTGCTATATTGCTATGGCATTGCTTCAAAATGGATTACCTCATCAATTCATCTCAGAAAAAGTCAAAATAGTGGAGGCAGTCTATTTTGCCAACATTTTGAATCAAAGCTGTTTTGAGATCTTCAGGCACCAGAAAGCAGCGTGACTTAATGAGCTGCATCCTCTCCCAGCCGTGACGCAGCTTTTGGGTTCACACTGTATTCACTCACGTTCACTCCTTCAGCTAATACGAATCTAATAGGCACTTGCTGGCAGAGACTCTACTGAGCTCTGGAGACACCCGGATGATCAAAACATAGTGCCTGGACTGGAATTTAGGAGAAGATGCAGATGGGTGAGTAGCTCCTATAGAGGCAGGTTGGTAAATACTCGGACAGGAAAAGTGTATGGTCCTGTGAGAGTTTAGGAAAAGGGCCCTTGACCGAGATGTACACAGACAGGAAAACAGGAAAGATTCCTACAGGTATCAAGTCCTGAGCCGGACTCTAATGGATGGGAGCTGGCCAATGTGACATAACTTGGTCCAGCAGCAGCATACTCAGAGCACGCTGGGTCTTCGGAGGGCAGCAGAGACTTCAGAGGGGGGATGTGAAACCTGGGAATGCTCCATTTAGGGTGGTAAAGAGCCTGAGGACAATAGGGACCCGGTCACCCTCAGTTAGTTAGTGCTGATAAATGAACTTGAACATTTGTGTATTTTTCCCGGGTGTCCTTCTTCCAATATGTCCCAAGAATTCGCTCATCTTAGTTTTCTCACGCTACTATGATCCCAGTACCTCAGTGGATAACTTTAGAGACTAGATGGTAAATCTTCTTACAGCTCTGAGGTTGAACGTCTGAATCAGAGTCTTGGCCATCGTTAGTCCTTCTTTGGACATTGTCCCAGCATTGCTTGGTTTATAGATCCTCTTATGGCGTTTGTCTCCACCTTCACTTTCACCTTTCAGTCCCTTGTTCAGATCAGCATGTCTCCTGTGTGTCCATCTGTGGTCTTCTGCACATTTGGTAACTCAACTCAGACATCATTAAATTTACACTCCACCCTACGATGGCATGGA
This sequence comes from Tenrec ecaudatus, assembly GCF_050624435.1. Lineage (NCBI taxonomy): Eukaryota > Metazoa > Chordata > Mammalia > Afrosoricida > Tenrecidae > Tenrec > Tenrec ecaudatus. The sequence continues at coordinate 73,933,881 of NC_134534.1, read as the reverse complement.
CTCCATTGATTGTTGATATTACATTGGATGGACGATATCATAGAAGATAATCCACTCAACCCCCAGTCAAGCGACTGGGTCTCATGATTGGATCATGCTAGCATATGGTAGGATTTCAAGACAGATTTGGGGAGGACAGGATCCAGCCCATAATACCCTCCTGGCAGAAGGAGTGAAGGAAGAGCCCCTGGTTCTCTCCACAAAGGAGGAGCAACCTTGTTAGCTGAATGACATCTAGCAGGGTAGAGGTCATGCAGAAGTTTAGTGTGCAGAGCCAGGCCGCACAGTGCTAGAAGGCAGGAACAGAGAGAAACAAAGAAGCAGCTAAAATTTCTGACCAAAAACCTTCCAATGATAACATCAGGTCTCCACAAAGCTCTTTTACACTTTGCTGCCCCGTTACCAGGCCACTATACTAAAGAAAGAGAGTGGCTCCCTGGCAGTGAGTAAATCAGTGATATGGCCCCGCACTTGGCAATGGTGGGCCTGGTGAACAGTGCAAACCAAACTCCTTCTTGGTTGCCAGACAAGGTACAAATCTGGGTGTTCAAAGAAGAATCTCTGAGCTACCCTAAGTGTAGGAAAGGAGGGCATGGAAGAAGGAAAAGAGGCGGTACCTGGTGATGTCCTGGTTACGAGCCTGGAGCCCACGGCTGAAAGTTATTTTAGAATTTGGTATGTCACACCAGCATGCATCGCCAGCCTCCAGCCACTTCCCTACCACAGGAGGGAAGAAGTAGGCTAATTATGTCTCTGGGCATGTATTCCCCTACTTAGGTTCCATGTGGAAAACTGCTCTGGATAGGAAACTGGTCCATAAAAGGATGGTGTAGAACCAATGAATGCTTCAAAGACTGGTTCACATAGGCTTTCTATTCTCGCTTCAAATGAATTTCTACAATCACAAAATAGGGACCCTAAGGGGAGTCAACTAAAGTTTCCTGCATTAAGATGAGCAGAGCTAGAAGGAATCTCAGTTAGTTCAAGTAGTCCCCAACTAAAGCAGTTGCTATCAAGTCAATTCAGACTCATGACAGCCCTATACGTGTCACGGTAGCAGTGTGCGCCAAGTGACGGATGCTGCAGAAGACTGCCGCAGCCTGTCTTCTGAGATACCTCTGAATAGACTGGACCTACCCACCTTCCTGATAGTATCAGAGTGCTTTAACTATCTATTTAAATCACCCAAAGACATGAGGAGGCTGAAGGCTGAAGAAACAAAAAGACGTGTTTAAAGTCGTGTAAGGCGAAAAGAACCAAAAGATACTGATGAGCAAGAGGGAAAGGTGTCTGCACATGAACGCTGTGTAGGACTTCAGGTGAACTTCAGACAAAACTGCTTAGCCTCAGTGAACTTGGCGGTACAGTTGTGCTGAGCTCTGAAACAACCAACTAGATCATCTTCCTCGTGCCCCGGAATGTCTTTATTTCACAAACCAGACAACAAAGGAATGAACCGAACGTGTAAGGTAACATCAGAACAACCCGACTCAGGATGACTCTTTCACCTCTCTGCCTAGGACACACATGATTCCTGGGGCCACGGGGAATAAATCGAATGTATTATTGCTCCTTTCTCTGAGCCTGTCAAAGGCAGGAGGGAAAGCCGAAATTGTCCTGCTGCTCACTACAATAGGGAAAAGCAGGGAACAAGAGAGGGAGGAAGCAAATCTATAAGCCCTACTGCAGTGTACGCTTCTCTTCTGGCTGTACACGGACTTGCAGCTTAAATGCATCTGATTTCAAAAGGAAAGGAGTGAATGGAGAGCAGTGATTCGTTTAGTTAGGAGAATGCACCCTCCTAACGGTGTATGCTTTACTTTTGAGAATATATCAAAAAAGAGAAGTTTCAAGCCTCCGTCACATATTTCCTTGCTTCTAAGTGACCTCTTTATGCCTGTCTGTCTTGTTGAGGTGGGACCTTTATGTTTTTAGACAGGTGAGAGTTCCTTTCTTTGCCATCTCATTCAAAGGAGCGCTTCCAGTAATGTTTGCACATTTCCCCTCTAGATCAGTACATCCATTCTAGAGTTATTTAAATTTTGCTTTCTCTGTCGAATAGCCCAAATCCCCAAATACACGACAGGATTTCAGTGTCATTAACTGGAAGCCCTCTGGGAAAGCAATCAGGCTCTTGATTTGGATTCTATTTTCCCAACATGCACAGGGCCAAGCCACTCTCCAGGACAAAAAAAGGCTATATTTCCTGACTCTTTGCAGGGACCAACCCCTTCTTCATTCACTCAGGTTATTTGGATGCACAAAAGCCATTGTTCCCCCGAGGCTGTAAGACTCTTTGTACACCTCCCACAGAAACATTCCGATGCTGCATTTTCCTCTGCACTTCTGAACAGCGCCTGGTTACAGAACTGCCCTTAGTATTCTCTAAAGGCCCTGTGGTGACTGCCAACTATTGCTCAGTCCCGAGTCCAGTGTATGTTGCATAGCTAGGGTTTTCTTTCTATGAGCTCTAGGAATAAAAAAACAATTCGATATGAAGCATACACTCGTGCCTGATCTTAGTTAGACTTGATAAATTGCCAATGAATGATGGGAACTTGGTCAGAAAAAAAATACCTTAACCTTGGCACTAAATCCCCCAATAACTTAGAGATCCCAGGACAAAGCCTTGCATTTTGAAATGAAGAATTTCTTGCCAAATGATATCCCAATAATACTTCAGGACAAAATCACACTGTCAAGAACTGATGAGGAGGTTTCTGGCTAGCTGTGCAAATACATATTGTATCCCAAAGGGGGAACAAGAGGGACAGAAGCTGGAGAGAATGGAAAAAGATGACATTTTTTTCTAATCATGCCTAAGTATCCCCCACCCCCACCCATTTTTTTTAAAACAGTTGAGCTGTTCAGTTCTGTGCTAAGGCACGTGTGCACTTTGGGAAGGTAATTTGAAAGCGAGTTGAGCCATGACAAATAGGGACAGCTGGCCTAATTGAATCATTTGATCTAAGACAGCTCAACTTGGTTATCCTCACCACAGCCCACACTGATATTAGCGGGTGAATCATTAGCCATGAAATCATGTCGACTCTCTGACTGCAGTGTTCCTGACATGACAGGGACCGCAGTCTGCCTTTCATTATAGCCCCGATAAGTTCTTGTGTCTGTCAGGAAAACAACAGGGTATCTTCTAGAACATTCAGGCTTAGCCTCAGAATGGCGTTTGCCCTAACATGTCACAGATGTGACATAGAGCATGTCAAAGCAAGGAACGGCTATGTGAGGTTACTGGAAGAAGCAAGTTCACCCAGGCCAGGTGAGCCCACGTCCTTCTGGCATGCACAACTACTGCTCAAGCTTGAGAGCAGGTTATCGGAAGCAACAGATTGCGGTCACTTGAGAAAGTCCAGTCTGTGCAGTAATGGATACTATTTTAACACTTCACCTACAGGTGCCCCTAATGGGAGTCGTCATGGGTGTAGGACACTCCTGTCATCTTTCATTGTTGTTTTCAAAAACAATAGAAATGGACAAGTTCCTCTTCTCACTTGGTTCTTGAGAGGCAGGAGTGTATTAAGAGACTTGGGTGGCATGAAGCGTCATCTGGCATATGGAGAAGGCCCTTTGGTCCCAAAGCTAGAGGAAAGAATCCTGCTTTTCTCACTTACCTATTGTCCTCAGCAAGTAGACTCCTCTACACCTGCCACTGAAAACTGACACTGAGAGGACATTAGCCCTGATCCCCTGTGGGCAAAGACTGGGACAAAGGTTAGTGAGGAACCAGGGACTTCAAGAGAGACAGGAAAGAAAGATCATTGACATTGACCTTTGTTTCTAGCAATGAGTTCTTGAGCCTATGAGAGCCTTCTGGGGAGTCTCCTGAAAGGTGATTCACAATTATCCCTTGGAGAAGAGGATCAGGTATTTATTCGTTTGTTTCTTCCTCATGTTGGGGAGGATGCCCCCACAGGTGTTAACACCTGGCGTGTCTAGGGTACCTATCTGTGAAGAGTATGTGTAACGCACTGCCCCACCCTAAGCCTCAGCAAAGCTCAGAACAGACAGATCTAGAACAAGAGTTAAAGCTTTGGGAGCCCAAAGAGTCCAGTATACTCTGTCCTATAGGGTTGATATGAGTCAAACCAACCCAGTGACAGTGGGTCTGAGAGTTTCCAGTGGTGGCTTAGTTGGCTGCATGTTGGGCCACTCTGCAGGAGAAAGATGTGAAGTCTAGGACAGTCACAGAGGCAGTTCTACTCCGTCCTGTGGAATTACTATGAGTTGGAATGACTCCATAGCAGTGAGTTTGGTTTTTTGAGTTTTTAGGCCATAAGCCTTTCTCCCTGACCTTAAAATGCTTCCAAATTCCCTACTCTACCCTTGATAGAATCAAATGAGTGAGGAGTGATCTTAGACTGAATAATTATCACCCCACAATAAAATATAACATTTTATTAAATTTGAATAATTTGAGGGAGCTTCAAATTGTTTGTGGAAAGTTTGAATTAAAAGATCAGTGGAAGTTTTCCATGGACATTTGAAGCCTCTATTTACATTTAAAGTTAATTTTTCTTTAATTGTTTTCAATCATAGCTAACAAAACCCTATGATGCTCACTTTTACTCAGCCATACTGGGCCGCCATGAGTCGGGGACTGAATCTCTCATAGTCAACAACCTGAAGGAGAAAAGAAATCAAGCACAGAGGTTTGCTTCGACGAGCCAGAGTGTCTCCCAGCCCGTCACTCTTCTCTTTGCTGACCACAGCTCTTATTTCTTTCTATTACCTTCTAAATCAGTCAGGCTGGTGCAGTCTCCATATCCCTCTTACTAGTATTTCTGCAGCGTTCTTCTCTGGAGCCCTCTTGGTTACACATTGGCTCAGTATTTCGGAAACACCAGCCAGCTCCAAAGGAGAAAAACAAGGTTTCTGCCCATCTAAAGAGTTACAGTCTGACAACCCCCAGCAGCAGTTCTACCCTGTTCTGTAGGGTCACTATGAGTTAGAATCAACTTAATGGCAGTAAGGTGTTTTTTTATTACTCTTATCATAGCTGCACAAATTATCTTAGTGAAATGATCAATGCCTTGAGGGAAGAATTCATCCTTTATGCTCCTTATAGGCTTCATAACATTTAGCATAATAGCTTACATAAGATAGGTATTGAAAGTATATGAATATAATTAAACTAGGAAGACTTATCACATGACTTTAAGAGACCTGTTCTCTAAAATGTTTTGAAGATTGTGAAGCTCACAACGGGATATTCATTGTTTACTTGTTCAAATGTACAAATTCTTTAGTTCTTTGGAGGTACAAAAGAGACCCCACATCTCAGCCATAACTTGTGGAGAATATTTATTAAGTCTTAGGACAAAGTCGATAGAAAGACACAGCATATGAATGAAGGAGACCATCAACAGAAGGTCATAATAGTGCCCAGGGTTTACAGGGAGCTCGTGGCTTAAATAGGACATGGGAGGGCAAAGAAAACTGCCACAGAATAATGATAGTAGATCGATGCCTCACACTTGCAGCTGGGACTATAACAATGAGTAGAGTGACATAATCGGGGCTCTTACATTAGGCTAGACATTAGTGCTTACAAGATAGGTCCAGGGTCCTCCAAGCATGGCAGTCAGGGCATGAGTTTTGATGAAGGGACCCCAGTACCCCAATCTTCTAAGAGAGGCTGTCCCAGCCTAGGCTAGTTAGGAGACTGGTAGTAACCTACTACCAGTACCTGCTAATGTACTTTGCCCAAGGATATGATTGGCCATAATCCTGGTTAATGGTCAGAAGAAATTCGGTGAAGGTTTAATACATGTGGAGAATCTGTACATGGATTTCAGACTTTCACGGTAGCCTTCTGCGAACCTTTTGTTTACAATTTAAACTCTAATACATAGTATAAAATGTTATTCATCTCTAAAGAGTGTCTTTAATGAGTAGTCTAATTCTTGCCTGCCACCCACCTGGTAGTTTATTGTTTGTGGTGACTTGCTGGTTGCTTTGATCTTGGAAGCTGTACCTCCAATAATCCCAAGGCCAGTAGGGTCACCAGTAGGGAGTATGTTTCAGTAGATCTTCCCAACAGACAAACTGAAAAGAAGAAGAAAAACAGCCCTGAAAATTCACCAATGAAAATCTATTGGATCACCAACAGAATATTATCTTATGTACTTGCTTTGAACATGTCACCAGGGATCAACCACTAGAGGAGACAACAAGTTTGATGGTGTGTGTGTGTGGGGGGGGGTCAGTGAGGGTAAGGGAGACTCTTGGTAAGATGTAGTGACACCATAGCCATGCTATGATATGCTCAAACATCCTGAAGATTCTGAGGACACTGTAAAACCAGGCAATGTTCCATTCTGTTGTACATGAGCTTGCTATGAGTCCAAGTTGATGTGTTATCTATCTACCATCTAGAATTCATGCCGGATGAGGAAAATTGTGCTGAAGAGATAGTGGTGAGAGAAAAATCACATTGAACTGGCTCTTTCATGAGGAAACTAGGCTTAGCACAGAAAACCACCTTCAATGCTAGTCCATCAATGCTGTAGCAGAGACCCTGCTCCACCAAAAGCTGTTGTTATTGCAATAAAATTTCGGGGGGAGTACTAATCTGACCTTTCATATTTAAAAGAGGACTGGTATACTCCACCTGCCTTTTCTAGACTCTCTAGTTAGCTTCTTCTTGTATTTAAACAGGTGTGTCTGTAAGAGCAAAGCATTTGAATCAAGAAGCGCAATGAGGCCTCCCAGATAAGCCCCATTAAGCTCTATGTCACTAACCGAAAGTTAGGAATAATGGAAGCGTTGGCAATGGATCAGTTGCTTTCAAATTTGTGATTTTGTTCCCATTTTTCACACTGTGAATACCCCTCTGATTTTTCAGGGTTAATTGAACAATTTGGACAAGATAAATGCCCATCTTTTCAAAGATCTCCAATGTTTTCCCAAAATATTTCCATTCTTTATTTTACCCTGATTTGCACATCATTTTCTCCTGTGCAGACAGCAGCCTGCCTGCCAGCTGGACCCCGACTACGGCAGGTTCATTTCCAAAGTAGGTTCATGGCCAAAGAATTGATAAAAGACCGAGGCAAACTGACCAGAAGAAAGCCTTCTAGGAATATCAAAAGTAAAGCCATGGCGATCACGTTGCCATTGTTATATAATGGCTGGTGACAAACAGTTAAAAGCAAACGTCTCAGACATTTAGGAAGTTGAAAATGAGGTGAAAATGTGGGGAGAGGCATTCCAATAAGCTGCCTATTAAATCAAATTAACACCAAGCACATGAAGGGAAATTTCAGGCTAGAATATATGTTCAATCGCTTATTCCAAAAGCCCTTATTGATTTTCTACCGTATGGCAAGCACTCTTTAGGGTTCTGGAAATGTAAGAGTAGGTAAGACATAACTTCTCCCCCTGGTAACAGTGAACTGTCAGTGGAAGATGTGTGGAAGGCACATACCAACAAGGTATGACAGAGAAGTCTTCCCAAACAAGAAATCATTGTACTATTTATACAAAAATGAGTAGGCAGTAACCAAATGAATAGCTTCCAGGCAAATCTCTGAAACTGTGCCCCTCCTGACCTACGTTTGTACTCTCCCTTCCTGGATTTCAGATGCCGAACCCTATGGTGACAGTGGGCCAGTTTGGACCTACAGTGGACTCTGGAAGCGATTGTTGTGCATAACCAGTCACTTTTCTGCCCTCTCTTTTTCTACTAGCTCTCCTCCCTTTTCCTATGAGGAGTTCTTCCCTTCCATTCTACCCTCCCACCATATAGTACCAAAAGCTGTCAGTGTAGGTTTACTGTCTCCTCGAATCTCCCCTGTGGGCACTTGGCTGAGGCATGGACAATTGGAGTACCCTACATCAGTGATTGTAGTGATTGGTTCAGATTTTAGTAATCCCCCCCAAATGTATTTACCAGAAAATTTCATGAGGATTTTCTATAAGAATAGTCTAGGAATGCCCTCTCTTGTCTTTGGGGTCACAGGGCATTGTTGACTGGGGATAAACATATGAATCAATAGAACCTCAAAAATATCCCCCAAAGATAGGGGGTCACTTGCTATAGATTAACCCAGCAAACAAACAAAAAACCCTCACTGCCATTGCGTCAATTCTGATTCATAGCTACCCTATCAAACAAAGTAGAGCTGCTCCTGTGTTTCCAAGACTGTAAGTCTTAATGGGAGCAGACTCATCATCTTCATGCGCAATCACTGGTGGATTCTAATTGCAGCCCAGGGGTTAGTCCATTATGCAACCAGGGTCCCAGTGTAGAACACGGTGTTTATTTACTGAGCATTATAATACTCCAGGAGCTGTTCTCAATACTGCATATAAGTTAAGAATGCAGTCTTCATAACACCACCATAAGATAGACTACCCCTAGCCTCATATTTAAAATAGGAAAACAGATCTTTTAAGCTACTGGTTCTAGAATGTATATTTAGCAAAAGGAAAAATCCAGAACTCAACCCTAGAGGCTGGTGTTAAGTAAGTTCTCGCTAGAGAAGTAAAAACAGTGAATGTATATAAATGAGAGAGGGAGAAATTATGCCAAGAAAATGGCTCACACAGTGGTAGAAGCAGGTAAGTCCAATCTGTAGGTTGGATGTTAAACTAGAAGTTTTTCCTGACTAGTGTAGCTACAAGTCTGATAAACTAGGAAGCAGCAAGGCCAACAATGAAGTAGGAAGATGAGCCAAAAGGAGGAAAAACACAGATTCATAGATACAGACATAGATGAATCCAAGGTCAATGGATCAGGCTGTGACCACAGAGTCCAATGAACCCAAGATCAGCAAGTCAGATGGCAGGCTGCTGATGGCTCTCAGGGTTGGTAGGCCATATGGTGGGCCATTGGCTCAAATCCTAAAAACACAAGTCCATGAGCCAGATGGTGGTTCAGACCTAGCAAGAAGCAAACAAGCTCTCCACAGAATCTACTTATATAGAAATTAGGCCACACACCAAAGGAAACCTTTCCCATTACATTAGGGTATAACCTGACTTATAAACTCAACCCTTAACTTCTTAAAACTTATGGGCTACTCACAGTAGTTGATTGCATTAGGTTAGATAATATCATGGTAAGCCTTAATTTCCAAATCACTGAGGCTCCTGAAGCAGCCAAGTTGACACAAAATCTACCACAACACTCTGGCTCCAGAATCTAGGCTCTTAATCACAAGATCTAAATATAGATAGTTTCATGAACCTTTAGGGGATAATTGGTACTAAGAAACTGTGTCAATTAGTTTTCTTATGGAAAATATTAAATTGGATCACATCTCATACTATATAATTTTTTAGACTCCAGATATATTAAATATATAAATGTTGATAATAGATGTAAATATTTTTACCATTTCAAAGAAAATTTATCATATATTTTGGGCTTTAGGTTAACAAAAGAAACAAGGTTGAAGGATCTTGAAATAATATCTTACAAAAATATGCAGAGGTCTGTCTGTATTGGAAGACAAGGAAGGCATTAGAGAGGAGTGGAGTGAGGCTTTTCAGGGAGAGACAGGGAATTGGGAGTGAAGGAGAAGGAGGAAACAGTTGAAATCATCCTTTGAGTTTCTGAATCTAGTCATTCCTGGGTTGGTCTCATGTCTGGCCTTTCTAGTTATAAGAAAAGTGGCACCAACAAATGGAGTAAGAAAGAGCTCTCCCACTTATGACATTCACCTACAGTTTGTCTACTTGCTGCTTGAATGAGGCCGGCAGTAAAGTTATAACTGACTGTTTTTTATATTTTTAATTTCTGAGTTGTTTTGATAAGGATATCTTGCCACCTGTGCTTATACTTCTCTCTAAGTTCTGGGCTTTTTGCTTCTTTTATTTTGTACTTGTAGCAATATAAGATAAGACCAATAGCCCGTGTGACAGAGTTTCAAAATGACGGAGCATAGATATGCCATCTCTTCTTACCCTTCCGTTGTTTTCCTGTGAGGAATATCACCAATGTTTTCAGCCATATGACTTAGTTCCCCAAACCCCTACCAATCGAGACGCATTCAATCTGTCAATAGTTCTCTTACAATACATCTAGGTACTCAGGACTGCACAAACGCTCCTATGGTCTGGTTCATTCATGTCATTGCTTATAATCTGAATAATCTACTAAATTCATATTGCTTACTTGGCAACCACAATTTTAGCATGAGCAAGAAGGTACGGACTAACATTTAACTCATATTTTCCACTCACATTTCTGTTTTTCAAGTAACTACTGCTTTCAGCTTCAATGCATTTTGTAAATGCTTTGTAATTGTAAAATTTCATCATGTTCATTTGGCCCAAACATTTCCAATGTTAAGGTCATTATTTTGAATCTTAACTTCAATGTGTACTAATTTCACAATCTTCTTCTCAATAAACTGTCGTCTGAATAGGTTTTTGAACAGCATCATTCCAAGGATGATGTCTAGTTATGACATCCCCCACGGTTCACATTGTTTTATGATGTAATTGACTTTTTCATCAACCTTCTTGGGTACTGGTTCTTCAATGACCTGAAAATACCTGCTACATCATCAGTTCTGTCTTTTCCATATATGCATTGAGGATTTACAAATCCTTTGTCAAATTCAGATACCCTGATGTCTATAGAATTTTCTTTCCCACATCATTATTGCCTTCCCATGCTTCTAAACCTATTGTGACCTACGTAAAAAGGAAGGGAAACGTCAAAAGAGAAGAGAAGAAACAAATTATGAGTTAATTTGCAGTGATTTGAGTTGTTTAGACCAAGTAGTTTTGGTTTGATCATTCAAGTTTTGCCACACATTATAAACAACACTAACCACTTTGCAATGAATAATGTACGACTTACTCTCAGACAACAACAGAAAATACTCTAAACATTGTCAGCAAGTTACTTTTAAATTAACTGCTAGCCAGCATCTATCAAAAATCCTGCTGTGAAGTTATATAAGCAAGAAAACAATTAAAAACTCAACTGAAGTTTACACAGCAAATCTCATCTTGTACCATCTTTCAGTCTCCCTGAATCCATTATGAGGGGATAACGCTCCCCAATTGGAATTTTTCTCAAAGTTATATATGCTTTTTTAATAAAACAACCTTATCACCTTCAAAGGACTCTCTATTATACTCAACACATTTGTCAAATCTGTGATTCCACTCTTGGAAACATTTTCAAACATCTGTTTGGATGGCTGACAGCACCTCCCTCTTCGTTTTTTGTTTTTGTTGTTCATCTTTTCTATGTCACCAAATCTCTGGCCATTCATGACCCTCTTCATTCGCAGAAACAGAAAGAAGTCACATGGAGTGAGGTCAGGTGTATGGAGCAAGAGAGGCATGCTGTTTTTGCTAAAAACTGGCGTGTTCCCAAAGGGATCAGTTATCAGGCATCAAAGAACAAAAAAATCATATCATTGGCTGCACACCTCTGTGATACGATCGCCGAGGACAAACGGGTGCATAAGCAAATGTGGCGAAGAAAGCAGATGGTGCCCGGCTATCAAAAGAGATAGTGTCTGGGGTCTTAAAGGCTTGAAGGTGAACAAGTGGCCATCCAGCTCAGAAGCAAAAAAGCCCACATGGAAGAAGCACACCAGCTTGTGCGGGCATGAGGTGCCAAAGGGATCAGGTAAAAGGCATCATCAAAAAAAAAATCTTACCATAGTGAATGAAGGGGGAAGTGCAGAGTGGAGACCCAAAGCCCATTTGTTGGCCACTAGAGATCCCCTCACAGAGGGGTCTAGGGGAGGAAATGAGTCAGTCAGGGTGTGATGTAGCACCGATGAAGACTACAGCTTTCCCCCAGATCCTAAATACTTCTTCTCCCCCTCCCCTAACTACCATGATCTGAATTCTACCTTGCAAGTCTGGATAGAGCAGAGGTTGTACACTGGTGCATATGGGAGCTGGAGGCACAGGGAATCCAGGGTGGATGATACCTTCAGGACCAGGGGTGTGAGGGGCGATGCTGGGAGAGTGGAGAGTGAGTGGGTTGGAAAGAGGGAACCGATTACAAGGATCTGCAAGTGACCTCCTCCCTGGGGGACGGACAACAGAGAAGGGGGTGAGGGGAGACGCCGGATAGGGCAGGATACGACAAAATAATAATCTATAAATTATCAAGGGCTCATGAGGGAGGGGGAGCGGGGAGGGAGGGGGGGAAAAAGAGGACCTGATGCAAAGGGCTTAAGTGGAGAGTAAATGCTTTGAGAATGATTAGGGAAAGGAATGTACAGATGTGCTTTATACAATTGATGTATGTATATGTATGGATTGTGATAAGATTTGTATGAGCCCCTAATAAAATGTTTTTTAAAAAACTGGTGTACTGAGATGGCTGCATGAGCAGGTGCATTGTTGTGGTGGCAAAATCGGTCCCCAATGTGCCACAAATCAGGCTTTTTTTGTCACACACTGTTACACTCTCTTTTCAGAACCTCTAAATAGAAAGCTTGATTAATAGTCTGACCTGGTGAAATGAACTCCAAATACACTATGAGATGACCTTTTCGACCATTCAGAAAGTTGATAGACATCCAGAATGAAGCTTGTCATCAATCAATATTTCACCTTAATTGAAATGAGAAAACCACTCATGCACTTGAGGTTTTTCCCATACCGCTATCCTTCTAAGTTGTGTTCAACATCACAACAGTTTCTGCAGCATTTTCCCCAAGAGGGAAACAAAATTTCATAGTGGCACCCTGTTCTCTTAAATTGGTCATCACAAAAAACAAGGTTTGAGCAAAATTGCTTTTATGAAAAAATTCACTGTGACCAAAGAGAACCTTCCCAGGTGATGCCACTGGGAGCACTAACTCAGTGAGTTGCTCAATGCTCGCCTATGGGGGGAAATGCATACTATGGAAGCTCTGCCCAATGGACCTCTTTCACATTTTGGCAGCAGAGGTGGGGTGGAGTGGGGGTCCACTCTGGGGGGCATCCCTGAGCTACAGTTTCACAGTAAGAGAAATCTGTCACTCTGTCTGTCATCAAAATACTGTTGAGGTAGAGGGTGCTGAACTCTGCAACAGTTAGACTTCTACATCAAGTTTCATGTATGAAATTTGCTTTTTTAGATTTCAAAACAAAAGAGAGCTTCTTCTTCTTCCTGAATTGAAAATCACACAGATCTTAATCAGTATGAATTATAATTATGACAAGTCTATATATCTGTATATTGTACTTTGGCCGTCCTTGAATATATAGCTATAATCTAATTTTTTATTATTTTGTTCATTGTAAATGTGTAAACTCAAATCCCTGTGGAATGAAGCTGCTTGGAATACAAAAACAGAAAAGGGAGAAGAGGGGAAAAGAAAAAAGAAAGAAAGAAAAAACAAAGGAAAAAAATTAAAAGGGAGGGATGATGGAAAGCATCAGCCTAACTATGTCTTCCTTTACAAAATATTCATAAACCTTATCTTGATTCATCTATGCTAGGACTAGCTGAGAAGCCATCTAATTTTTAGGAAGCAACTTTACTTTATAAATAGTGGCAAGAAGAGTCTATTAGGAAATATGGAATTGGCCTCAAATCAGTGAATGTTTCTCTTTAACTCTCTCTTGTCCTGAAACCATTTCAGTGCCCACTACAATCATTACTGCACTGTCTGATTAGGAGTCACAATAATCCTACAGCCTGTCAGGTTAAGGGGAAGCTCACCCACTCCTGCTAACACCTCCCAAGTCAAGCAGATGGAAGACTCGGTTAAAGGTTCATTCTTTGTGCACTCATAGCACCCTGTACTTACCTTGTCAAGATGGTGTTAGCTTGTTTGACTATCCCACTGGACTTTAAGCTCTGTTGTCCTGTTCAAATGACTGCCTCTTAATCCATGTTAAGAGTTCAATGAAATGTTCTGGAGGCCCGTTCATCTCAATTCTGTGCATGGTTTGTATATGATCCACAAAATCAAAAGCTTTTGCATGATCAATAATATACAAACAAATATCTCTTTGGCATCCTCTGCTTTTATCTAATATCCATCTGATGTCAGCAATGATATCCCTTGTTCCACATATCCCTCTGAATTTATGGAAGCTTCCTATTGATGTACTGCTGCAACTGCTATTGAATAATCTTCAGGGGAAATGTACTTGCATGTGATATTGTTTGATAATTTCTGAATTTGGTTGCATCACATTTCTTTGCAATGAATATAAATGTAAGATAAGCCATCCACTTAAGAGGAATTAGCCACTGAATACCTTATGAGTAGCAAGGGAACATAGTGAGAAATAGTGCTGGAAGATGCGCCCCTCAAATTAGAAGGCACTCCAATCACAACCATGGAGTTGGCCAAAATGAAATTATTCACATTTATTCACCAATCAGAAAAACGTGGATGAAGAAATTTTAAAGTTTTATCAACTTCTTCGGTTTGAAATTGATCAAACATGCAACCAAGATGCATTGATAATCAAAAGTTGGAAGCAAGAAGAAGGAGCAGTCGTTGAGAAACACAGCCTTCGTGATGAAATGAAGCAGGAGGATGCATGACACAATTTTGCTACACCAATGACTCCATCACAGATAAATTTTTTTAATATAAATCACCATTGTACACATGAACTTCACCAACTGGTGAAGAAGCTCAGTATCACTCGGCAAAATAAGGCCAGGAACAAACCATCAACTGTTCATACTTTAAGTTCCGTTTGACATTGAATAAAATTAAAACATGTGCAACAGAGCCAAAACACATCCTTGAGGGGATCCCACTTGAATTTCAAGAACATCTCAAGGATAGATTTGACTCATTGAACAAGAATGACTTAAGACCTGCTAAGCTGTGGGATGACATCAAGGCCATCAGGAAGAAAGCAAAAGGGGAGAAAGATCAAAAGGTAGGATGTCAGAAGAGACTCTAAAGCATGCTGTTGAATGGAATGGCAGCTGAAGCGAATGGAAGAAATGATGAAGTAAAGAACTGAACAGAAAATTTCAAAGAGGCATTTGAGAAGACATTTCATTTTAATGAAATGTGCAAAGACCTGAGATTAGAAAAGGACATGGCTCAGCATACAGCAATCTTAAAAAAAAAGAAAAAAAATTCAGGCCTCAAATTATTTAATCAAACTGCAGCATTGAGGGTTTCTATGGGGGAAATAATGAATGATGCAAGAAGCATAAAAAAGTGGGTAGCATTTACCCAGAGACAAAGTTCAAAAGGGTAAGGAGAGAAGAGTGAGCGGAAGCAAGAAAAGCAAAGAGGAAGTTGGATAAATAATGTTACATCGTCAGTATTGCAATAGATAAACTGAAACAAAAAGTGTAAAATTGTTGAATGCAAGCCATTATCCAATTCAAAATAAAATGTAAGGAAAAAAACCACAAAGAAAGACTAAGCATAGAGCGTGAAACTAACAAATAGCAAACCTAGACTATGAAATTTTAATATAGTTAAACTTCCCGTGGGTTGTCTAATTACTCAGCCCCTCCACTATCACAGCTACCTGCATTGAAATACTGGATCAATTCACAATTTACTTCCCAAAAGTTAAACTTCATTAAATATTAGTTTAATTTAATGTTTCCCAGATTAATTTGAGATTAATTTATATTCAGGCATTTGCACAGCCCAAGCAGTATCTCTCCATTCTGTCATTTCTATCATCTCACACACGGCAGAAAAGGGAAAATGTATGATGAAGAATCACTGCGATAGAGTAAGGAGTGGGGGGAGATTTAATTAAACTATTATATATCTTTTCCTTGGGTGTGAAAAAAATACCCATAAATTTTCTTCTGAGTAGAGTTGAGTGCATTTCAGGAAGACTGATAAACAAAACTTTGCAGATAGGAAAAGTGGGGCTTACAAAATGACTGGAGCTGAAAACCTGATCCTATCCTTAACCCTATATTCTCTTCCAAAATCTAATCAATTATCTTGATACTAAAGGAACTTTTTTTACCCTTTGTTGCTAAATTTGTATTAAAAGTGAATGAAAAAGATGATTGCCCATTACTATTCAATCCGTCTTTTTTTTTTTTTTGCCTGACTGCCTTTCGAGAACTGCAGGATTCCAGAGCTCAAGAGCATCTTAATGTGATGTCCTTCTTTCCAAGTAGGAGCCAACACTTAAAGCAGGTCCAAGCATAACTGCTTTGGTGGAGTTGGGGTGGAGATTCTAAGTCTTCTGCCTCAAGCTCTCTACATTCTCAGAAGCAGGTCCCCAGAACCCTCCTCATTAACTCTAACCCGGTACGCCACATTTTGAAATCCCCTAATTTAATATAATCGCAAACAGAGGCAAGGAGAACAGTAGACTAGACAAGTGGTGATGGTAAAACCAGATTCACACTCCCCACCTATCCCCTTCTGATTCACCGTTCTTCCTACCGCCTTGCTCTGCCATAACTCAAAAAAGACAAAAGTCGCTCCCATCGAGTCACCTCTGACTGATCACGAGTTGAAGTCAGAAATTCGTGTTATCTATTAGACCTGGAGAAGGGGTCACTCCAGGTCACAGCTCTACAACATGATCCCGTGAACAGAAGGGTTAACCGTCTTGGTTATGAAATAGCCTGTTTTGGGTTCATTTTTAATCACTAAAGTAAGATATGCTTTTTTGAAACTGAAAACTCTAAATAAATAGTAGAAGCTCAATTTTTGCCACCCATTCCACAAACTTCATATCTCAGAAAACAAATCACTTTGATCTTCACTAAAGAGATGAAAAATTCTATTTCTGCATGTATCACTATTTTCTTTAAAGATGAAGAGTTTAATTTTTTACCACATTCTAGTTTTCTTGCACTTAAAGAAAATAGTGTTACCTTGTCAATGTTTCCAACATTTTCTTGTCTGTAGTCACATTTTCTGTATCCTATTGAGTCCCTTTCATTTTCAAAAGATCTTGGTTTTTACTGTTTTGTTTTGTTTCTCTTCCCTCTCCCCGAAAAGCATCAAACATCTTTATACATTTGCCAACAATTCCTTATTGCCCAGGGATTTTTTATACCTAGGTATTTTTAATATACTATGCTAATTTTTTAATAGTAACATAAAATGAAAATATGTCGCAGTCAAGTTTACAAGAAACCAGGGGGAGGAAATGGTTGACAAACGGCATTCATTTGCTTAAAATTGTGGTATAACCTTGGAGGCAGTTCCATTCAATCCTGTAGGGTTATATGAGTTATAATCACATGACAATGAGTTTGATTTGGGCATAAGATATACAAAGTTTTGCACTACATCTTGCAAGAAATTCTAGGTAAAGCAAGAAATTCTAGAGTTACTCAAGAGAATACAACTACCACTGGCAAATGAGTCAATTCCAATCAAAGGTAACCCCATGTGGTTGTAATAGAACAGTTAGTTGATTTGGGGGGAGTAGATTGCCAGGTCTTTCTTCCGAGTCTCTGGGTAACTCGAGTCCTTAGCCTTTTGGTTAGCAGTTGAGAGTGTTAACTGTCTGCACTACCTAGAAATGTACCAGGCATTTAAAAGATATAGTGTCTAGGGTCTTAAAGTCAAACAAGTGGCCATCAAGCAGGGAAGCAACAAAGCCCACATGAAAGAAGCACACCAGCCTGTGTGATCATGAGATGTTGATTGGGAACAGGTATCAGACAATCAAAAATAAACAATTATATCAATGTGAAGCGGTCAGAGTGGAGACCCAAAGCCCATCTGTTGATTATTGGACATTCCCCTCACAGAAGGGACATACGGAAGGGATGATTAATCCAGAGTGCAGTATAGTACCGATGGAACACACATTTCTCTAATTCTTTAATGCTTCCTCCCCTCACTATCATGGCACAGTTCTACCTCACAAATCCTGCTAGACTGGTGTATGTACAATGGTACAGATAAGAGCTTTCAGCTCATGGAATCCAGGAGAGATGGACCCCTCAGAAACAGTGATGAGAGTAATGAGTCCATTAGGGTATGGGAAGGGAGGGTGGGGAAGAGGCAACTGATAGCAATGATGGATATATAACCTCCCTCAAGGGGGACGAGTAACAGAAATGTGGGTGAAGGGATAAAATGGGTGGTATAAGATATGAAATATATATAATTTATTAAGGGTTTGTGAGGGTGGTAGGGTGCAGGGGAAGGAAATAAAGAGGAGGTGATATCAAAGTGCTCAAGTAGAAAAAATGTTTTGAAAATGATGATGACAACATCTATATAAGTTCACTTGATATAATTAATTTATGGATTGTCATAATATCTGTAAGAGCCCCCCAAAGTTATTTTTAAGAGAATAATAGAAGATAGATAGTAGATAGATAACTCAAATTGACAATTGAGTTAGTCAATTAATTTATATGGAGGACTGACAGAATCACTATCAGTTCCTCTGATTAATTTGCATGGGTTTGATAATGCCATAATATGATCAGGCATTCAGTATTCAGGAGCATCTAGTTCTTCTTCCGACACAGGTACTTCTTATCTCCCATGAGGTGACTAGTTCTAGCCAACGGATTGTGAATTCAAGGTGGAGGTGAAGAAAGTCCCAGGACTGCCTCTCCAACACCCTTTCCATGCTGTGGCAACAAAGATAACAATACGTTCCAATAGTACAACTACAAAACAAGGGCCTCTCTAAACCTGGGGCCCAAAGTGCTCAGGTGGGGCAGAGCTTCCTGCCAACCTTTGTGGGGCATGAACCATAAGTCTAAAAGAACCATTAATTATTTTAGGTGACTGAAATTTTTTTTAATCATTTTATTGGGGGCTCATATAACTCTTATCACAATCCATACATCCATTCATTGTGTCAAACACTTTTGTACATTTGTTGCCATCATCATTCTCAAAACATTTTCTTTCTACTTGAGCCCTTGGTGTCTGCTCCTCATTTTCCCCCTCCCTCCTCCACTCTCTCTCCCTCCCTCATGAACCCTTGATAATTTATAAATTGTTATTTTTTTCATGTCTTACACTGACCGATGTTTCCCTTCACCCACTTTTCTGTTGTCCATCCCCCAGGGAGGGGGTTATATGCAGATCCTTAAGATCGGTTCACCCTTTCTACCTCACCTTCTCCTTACTCTCCTGGTGTCACTACTTTTATTATTGGCCCTGAAGGGTTTATCTGTCCTGGATTCCCTGTGTTTCCAGCTCTTATCTGTACCCATGTACATGCTCTGATCTAGCTGGATTTGTAAGGTAGAATTGGGATCGTGTTGGGGTGGAGGGAGGAAGCATTTAGGAACTAGAGGAAAGTTGTATGTTTCATCGGTGCTATACAGCACCCTGACTGGCTTGACTCCTCCCCGAGGTCACTGAAATTGTTGCTACAAGAGTACAACCTAGCTCTTCTTAACAAGAGAAACTTGCAAACAGTATAAGAATGATCAACCAGAGAGATGAAAAAAACAGCTAAAAAGGAATATCAAGTGAGCATGAAGTCAAAGAAGCAGGAACTAGTTGGTTATGAATGAAACAAGAAAGGTTCATGAGAATTTTGGTTTTGATGGATAATCATTTCATCAACCCTTTGTTCTTACTTAATGCTTCTCTTTGCCGCAATAATTTCCTTGGATCAAAATGGCACATATAAAAACACCTCATCAGAAAAGTATACACCTGAAATGATAAAAATCAAATGCATATTACAAGCAGATCAAAATATTTACATGATGTAAGCCATTAAAGAAATAAACCATTAAAATACTCCGATAGAGCTGAGCAAATGGAACCCAATAGAGCAGCTGTTAATATTATCTTCCCCCATAAAGAGAAACCTTGTTGACTCATTAAGGGCTTCATAAATTGTCAGCCTTTTCCCTGCTTGGTGTAAATAGGCTTTTTCCATCCAGTGTGTTGTTTAGTAGATAAGTTAGACTGCATATACATATTCTTAGCAGCATAACCTCCTAGCTGCCCTAGCTCCTGAATCTTGGAAAAGTCCCATTCCTCACCTCCCAGTCCTCCCAAATACCATGCTCCATATCCAAGTGAATCCACTAAATATTAGGATGAAAAATGCCAGTATAACCCCTTCTATTTATTTATTTCTAGGCTCAATACCAGGCTAGTATATATCAAGTGATTCAGACCAAAAGTGGTTCTGTAGGATGAAATAGAACTACTACTTAAGGTTTCTAAGACTAAATCCTTATAGGAATAAACAGTCTCATCTTTTCTCCCAAAGAGTGACAAGTGAGTGTGAACCCTTGATCTTTTTGTTAGCAGCCCAGTGTTTAAGTCAGCCCACCATGGCTTTAAAAATTCATGGGGAAAAAATTATTATCTTTCAATTGCATTCTTCCTTGAACTTTTTAAAGCATGCATATGTATATAGTTCTAATTTATTCTCAATATATATTAGTAGTATAGTTAAAAGCTTTTGTGTATCCCTCTGCAATTTTATCCATCTCTGCTTTTGTCTGTTATTTTTTTCTTTATATTGACTTTATATGTTTAACCCCATTGCTTTAGTGGCAATTCAAAACACATTCTGGCTTTGTTCATGCAGTGCAGCAAATTTCTCTTTCTATATGACCTTTCTGGCCCCAGATGTGAAGTTTTGCCAAGATTATTTGCTAGGTCACTCCCTACAGGTATTGAACAATGTACAATGCCAATGAGGTACTAGGTCTACCAAGGGGATTGGTCAGTTTGTAGTCTTGGCAGGAGGATAGGCTTATAAAAGAACCATACCTACAGAGCACTATTTGTACCTAGGTTCCCTATTTGAGAATCTCATAGACCTAGAAGACAGAGATACTGTAATGCAGGAGACAATGTTAGATTGTCCAATATGGCATAAGATGGTATGAGTAGTAAGAAGCAGGCGACTAGACAGAAAGACTGTTGTGAGAATTCTGGCCCATGGAACAAGGCAGTGCAGTGGACTTGCCAACCCATAGAGGGAGAGAGACCTGAGTGCTGTCTGGCAGTTGAGATTCTGGTAGGGTTGGGGGGCCCTGAGTACTTTTGGCAAAACTAGCAAAGCTGTAACACTTGCTGGAGCAGGGGAGAAACAAAATCCAGGGGAACCTGAGTGCAGAAGACCAAAGTGAAGTGACTGCCTCCAGTCATGACTGAGAAGGAACTAAGAACTGTTTTGGTGGAAACTCATCTTGGCTGATGAACTATATCCTATCTTCCGACTTATTCCTATTACTTCCAAGATGATCTCAAGTCTGAATGGTGTCCCATTACTTGGCAAAGATAAAGAAATGTTCTTGGGCCAAAGAGGCGGAAACAGGACACAATAACCCAGGAACCATATCATCATGACTTCTGTGTGGCTATTGCAACACATGACTGAACCCAGCAGAGACGGCGAAGTGCTGTGTGAGCATGCCTGGTGTCAGGATTGGTTCGAGGGTTGGAGAGTGGAGGGATATCTGACCTCCATGCCTTAGTAATCCATTTTGGGATGATGGTGAGCTACCCCTAAATATAACTGGGTGAAAAAAAAAGAAAAGAAACCATGTCAACTTTTACCAACATGATCTATATTTTAAAAGAGAGGGAGGTATCCGAATGCTCACCTTCTTCTACGTAGATAGGGTGCATGACAAGTTGGTGGCAGTGTAAGAGGTCTGGGGATAGAATGAGAGTTCTCTTACCTAATACTTATTTTGGGAAATCCACACCAGGCATTGGAGAAAGACTGAATGAGGTTTCTGGAGAATCGTAATGGAGCAGTATCAAGGCTTAGCTGTACTCCGGAACAGGAGAAAGAACTACCAACTAACAGAGAGTCAAGAAAAATAAGTTGACCTCGTAAGATGGTGTAAATTGCAGCCTTCTAGTGGATTTCCCTGCCCTTTACCTTGCATATGGCTGCATTTCCAACTGGAATGAAAATTGTGCGGATCAAAGAACTTGTCTCTTCAGAGTAGTGAGTTGATAGGATGGGTAGATTCGAATTTAGATATCTAAAGCAAGGAGTGGTAAAGGTTAGCTTCAACTGGATGAGTTTAGTCTTAAAATGAATGGGACAAAAGAAAATCTCTGCTGGATAGCTTTCTCTTTTCCTTATGGGTCTGGAGAAGGGAAGGTAGACAAAGATGTTGATCAGATTATGTAATTCAAGTGTGATTTTTCAGCAGGGTTAATGCTGGTTGTAAGGTGGCAACTGCATAAGATGTAACTGAAAGAGGGGAGGAAGAGAAAATGACTAGAGAACCAGATGGTGGTCTGTGGTGGAGTGAAATTGCTTATTATGATTCCTGTACTCATTTCTCTGTAACTCTCACCAAAAGATTGAGTAGGACTACACAAATAAAATGAATGCAAAATTAGTAGAGGAAAATGGCCATTTTATTTTACCATTCCCCTGGCTAGAAGGCTTTGAAACAGCAGCACAGAGAGCAAGCCCAGGACCATCAGAAGGGCATGTTCCAGATCACAGCCTGAAATGTGGAGACTGAGATCAGAGACACCAGGGATTGTGGCACAGAGACTAGAGACAGAACAGGAGTAGCAGTGATGAGACGGGGAGGCAGATCGACAGGCTGGCTTCCTGGCCCATAGAGCAAACTCCAAGGGACCACATGGCGGAGTGGCTGAGGACTAGAGAGAGACTTGGCTGCTGGCTAAGGCGAGCTGCTACTGTAGACCAATGACTACAGCCTTATTGTCTGCTGATTATGACTTCTCATAACCTAATAACTTCCCTTTTAAAAAATAAATAAAAAGAAAGATCCATAATAGTGGGAAAAAAAGAAGTCCCTTGACATTGAAAACTGTCATATAATTGACTACTATCTGAAAGATTGGCATTTTGAACCCATCAAGAGGCAACTCAATAGACAGGCATGGCAATCTGCTCACTAAAGAGCTCAGCCTGGAAAATGCAAAGGAACAGTTCTAGTCTGCACACATGGGGTCACCATGAGTTGGAATTGAGTTGAAAACAAATAGCAATAAAGCAAATTACTAATATTAAGAATTTGAAGAAGATATGGAGAGACTGAGGGTTGGCACCTGCCTGGCTGGTAGCACAAACCTTCAGAAGATTAAGTTCTAAAATCCTCAGTTCTGGGGAATATATATGCCCTTGTGGATGTAGTTGTTGTTTTTATGTGCCATTGAGTTGGTTCCAATGCATGACAACACAACAGAACACTGTATGGTCCTGCGCCATCCTGAACCCATTATGCAGCCACTGTATCATTCTATCTCTTCGAGGACTCAGTTTGACCTTTTAGCAGTCCAAGGTACTTTCAATATTCTACTCTAGCACCATGATTCAATTGCATCAATTCTTCTACAGTCTTCCATATTCAGTGTCCAGTTTTCATATGCATATGATGCAATGGAGAATACCATGACTTGGATCAGGTACACCTTAGAGTATTCCTTGCTCTTCAATACTCTATATAGATCTTGTGCAGCAGATTTACTTTATGCAATACGTCTTTTGATCACTTGACTGCTGCTTCCATGAACGTTGATTGTGGATCCAAGTAAGACAAAATCTTTAACAACTTCAAACTTTTCTCCATTTAACATGATGTTATTGTGCATATCCATGAGGTATTTGGACTCCAGCAAGTCAACCAAGTAAAATAAAATTTACAATAGCCTATAGAGTGCTGACCTCAATTTTTATAAGAAATGTAACACTTAAGAGAATTGGATATTGTCATTTATGTTTATTGATCAGTATATTATTCTATTCATCTAATAAGAAGATTGTGTGGTGACCATGGTCTCACAGTCACAGGACCCTTATTGAGACCAAGCACAAACACTGGCCTAATGCAATTATAGTATTGGAAAATAATATTAAAAGTACTATGAACCGCTAGAAGAAAAAAAGATTGGTCTTTAAAGAAAATAAGTCAGAATGTCCTTAGAGGTAAGGATGGGGAGACTTCATCTCACATATGTTCATCTCACACATGACATGTTATCAGGAGAGACCAGTCCCTGGAAAGAACATCATGCTTGGTAAAGTAGAGGGTAAGTGACAAAGAGGAAGACCATCAACAAGGTGGATTGACACAGTGGTTGTTAACAAAAGACTCAAGCCTAACAATAATTATGACAATGGTGAGTGCCTGGCAGTTTGTTGTTGTTGTTGTGTTCGTTGTGTTCTGTTGACCATATAGTCGTTCTGGAATGAACCCTACTCAACAGCACCTAATAACAACAACCCTTTCTTCCACCCTTTCTTCCACCGAGATATTCCAAAGCAATACTATATAGTAAAAGTAATCCTTGTAAGAAGCCCAGGAATATTCCTGAAATTTGAAAAGAGGATGATCAAATTCATATGGACGAGCAAAGAACTTTGATTATCAATACTCCCTGGTGTAGACAAAGTATCAAGGCTTACCACAGAGCAATAATATGGACAATAATGCCATACAAAAGATAAACAAATACATAATTAGAGCATGATCAAGAAGCTAGGAGTACTCGTACACAAGCAAGAACCTGATACATGAGCGAACACACTGCAGTTCAGTGAGGCAAAGACTCAGCCCACGCTGCCACATTAGGACGGGGGAAGCGCAGTTGGATCCCCACTTCCAACTCGACACAAAAACAACTTAAAGATGGATTGATAACTTAAAGGCGAAAAGTCAAACTTTTAGAGGAACATCTCTACATCTTTGAGGTGGAAGTTATCTGTTAAATAAAACACAGAGTCCACCAAAAAGAAAAGAAAATCAAGACCTTCTATTCATCAGAAGACACTATAAAGAAAACTAAAGGTAAGGTAAAAAAATGGGGGAGATATATCTGCAAGCAAGAGTCACATAATATTAGTATGCAAGAGTTATTGTTCCAGGAATTCTTTACCTCATAAATCGAAGAGATGCAAATTAAAACCAAAATGAGATACCACCTTACACCCACAATGCTAGTCCAATGCAAAAAAAAAAAATCAAAAAACACCAAATGCTGGAGAGGTTGTGGAGAGAATGAAACTTGTATACACTGCTGGTGGACTTATAAATATGTACAACCCATGTGGAAAACAATACAGTGATACTTCAAGCAATTGGGAATTGAGATCCCAAACGATCCAGCAATACCATTATTAGGCATCTACTCCAAATGAATAAGAGACACACACGAGTGGATGCGTGCGCTCCCATGTTTGTAAAAGTGACAGCAGAGTTCACAGTAGCAAGGAACTGGAAGCAGCCCAAGTGCCCGCCAGTTGAAGAATGCATAGAGTCTATGGTACATACACACAGTGGAATAGTATACACCCATTAAAAAACAGCGATGAAAGCATAAAACACCACATGACATGGAAGGACCTGGAATCCATTATGCTGAGCAAAGTTGGTCAATCACAAAAGGACAAATGTTGTAAGAATCCACTACCATAAAGAGAAATACCAATTAAACAAATCTTAGTGACCAACTCCTTTTATAAACATATCATTCCCAAGTAAAATCAAACACTACATTGTTTAATATCATGTATAATTTTAGAAAGTAAAGCTATAAAGAAAAGTCAGAGAATGAGTCTCTCTGAATTTATTTTAGGGGTTATTTAGGGAAATAGGAAAGAGAGGGGTTTCATTTTGGAGGGACAAACTGTAGATCTCAAAGAAATTGGACTTTTTCTAGTTCTTTCATTAACAAATGGGCTTTTAATCTTTAACCATACATATGCTACATTA
This sequence comes from Tenrec ecaudatus, assembly GCF_050624435.1. Lineage (NCBI taxonomy): Eukaryota > Metazoa > Chordata > Mammalia > Afrosoricida > Tenrecidae > Tenrec > Tenrec ecaudatus. The sequence goes on along the minus strand of NC_134534.1, from coordinate 73,908,323 downwards.
TGCTTCCTTGTAGAGAAAATGAGTTTTAAATGAGAATAAAACAGTTAGTGTACATAAGATTCCCTATTTAAAATGTATACTCACTGACCCAGCTGTTGGGGAATCTGTTTCAGTAGATCTTTCGGGAAAGGAAGGTACCTCAGATTTTTAAAATAAGCCTCTTAAAAGAACCTGAAAGTGACGCATGGACTACATCATGAGAAATACTAGATTCTCATTCCTACACAATGAAGCTCTTTATCAGCCCTTCCCAGAGTTCTCTCTCAAATGAAATGCTACACAAGACAACAGTGCCTAAAAAGGAGCCAACAAAAGAGTTTAGGTTAAAGCAGGAAAGAAGGCCCTACTGTTTGCTTACTGGACTTGCTCCCCCTCCCCATCACAGCAGGTCTGGAAGCGCTTCTGCAGGTCCAGCATTTTGTGACCCGTCAGAAGGAAACTTTCAGCGTCGACTCCACTGAATGCTTTTCAGAATAAGAAGGAACTGTGGGCTGAATGATAAGACAAAGGAACTCTAGAAAATAAAAGCTGGGTGCATGCTGGCTACTATTTAGAAAATGTGTGTGCTACTGTGGCATGTTTAGAACAAGCACAGTATTTGGCACATAGTAGGTATGCAAGGCAGATCCATGCAACAAAACATCTAATTTAGTAAAATAGAATTTAAGCCCAGGGTCAAGTCACTCTATGGTTGATTCTAAATTTGGGGTGAGATTCATAACAGTAAAAACCCCAATTTCTTCATTGAAATACCCCCAAACAACTAAAGCAATGGATTTGATCAGTTACCCATGGAAAACCACACCACCCTGAGCACCTGCTGAAAGAATGAATTTTCTAGTTACAAATGTAGCCTGAACATGCTGTCTAGAGCAGAACTACTCTGCATGAAGCATGTCACCAAAGTGAGAAAGGAATGCAAAGGAATATTCAAATAGGGAAAAATAGGTGGGTGGCTACATATTGGTGTCAATGAAACATCATGTAGCAAAATGTGCTCTTTCTGAATTTACATTTTCTGCACCAATCTCTTAATTAATACTTGGCCATAAACACAACATTGTGAAATATATTTGGGGATGATTTGCCAAACTGCAGCCACACACAGAAGTCCTAATCATCAAATATTGGCCGAAGCTTATGGTAGCTATACTGGCAAAAACAAAAAAGTTGGTATGCTAGGTGGAAACCCTTCTTCTCATACGCCATTGGTTTCTGTTGATTCTTTTGGCCTTCATTCAAGAGATGCTGGCATGGTCCGTTGCCTAGCAACAGCAGGCGGCACACTTTTCCACTAGCCCATAGAAATGCTGTCTGTCTGGACCTCATGCCATTCAGCATCATGGCTTCATAAATGATGACAATCTCTTAGGGACTTCACTTTCCTATTTCCAAGCATGCCTAAAGAAGGCCACTAACGGCCACCCCTTCATCACTTTGACCTCTGCTTAAAATATGAAAAAGCTGTTGGTAACCCACTTACCTAAGCACTGACAAAAGAAGCAATATGGCTAAGAATCTTCTTGAAAATTACAGTATGTTTTCTTTGAATGAACTGTAGCAGTTTAATGATATTCATATATTCAACAAATATTTAATTAATGCTTCCTCTGTGCCAGACATGTAGTGTTTAGGAAACAGCAACTCAGTAACATAGAGACTGTCCCTCTCTTAAAGGAACTTAGTTGCTTGTTCTTTAGGCTTACTGTGGGCTAAATTTGCATCTATACAGATACATTTCAAACCTTGGTGTATGCTAACTGAAGAAATAGATTAATTTTTAAAAACAATACATATTTTCAGGCCTTATTTGGGTAACAAGAAGCATCTTTCGTCAGGGCTTGGGAAATTCATATTAGAAACCCCAAATATCAAGTTGAAACACCAGGGATTTCATGTGTGTAAAATATCATTGCCCACAGAAACGGCAACTTCTGAGAGGCAACAGTCATTTTATTTTAGACTCTTGCATTGATAGAAAGAGAGAAGGAGAGAGAGAGAGAGAGAGAGAGAGAGAGAGAGAGACATATGCAGGTTTTCGGGAAGAGGATAGAAAGAGCTCCTTGATGGCAGAGAGGAATTAAGGACTTCCACTAGTCCTAGGACACAGGTTCGAGGACACGCAGAGAAAGCACTGAGTGCTTCTTTCAGACACGTTCTCACCCTTCTTAGGAGAGACTTGGTCTAAAGGCTTCAGCAAAGGTAGGAACAAGAGAGCCTGGCAAATGCTGAAGAATCTAGGGGAACTCTGGCTACCTACGGGGTTTTAGAGGCCATGCTCTGGAATGTAAAAATGTCGGTTCTAAAGCATATGTAGTCTGGTTTTCAGGAAACATAAGGGGGACTTTAAAAAGTCTGTGAAAAAATGAAATTAAAAGAGTGAATTTTTCCACAAACTATTAGAAGTCCCCTCATGCATAGACAGATCCTTGAGAAAGGGTCATGTTCCCTAAGTTAACTTATATATGAACCAGACATGATTTAAATTAGTCACAAAATTAGCCTAACCCTATAATGCCTGAATTTTTAATTTCAGGGAATTTTTTGTTTTTATTCTCTACTTTCATAGTTATCAATATATATCAATAAATACATTTAATTAAATATTACAAAAACATCACACTCAGCACTATCGGGCTAATTCTAATGAGCCCAGTGCTCATGATAGTCTGGAAGATATCTTTTTTTTTTTAATTAGTTTAAACATTTTATGGAAGATATCTTGAAGGCCCTTTGACTGTGTCAACCCAGAAGGGAATGAGAAAGGTACTTAACGAAAGTTTCCTGAACAGCATTCTAATCAGATTTCGATCCTATTTACTCCCGGATGAATGCTTATTCCCGCAAATGTGTTAGCTAAAAAATCAAAGACCATGCCAAATTCTCGGATAGTGACTTCTCCTTCAGAAACCAAGCGCAGCGGCAAAGGAGATATACATGCACGGATGGAGAGAACGCCAAGAGAGGGAATAAAGCTGGACACAGGCAAACCATGCAAAGGTGTTTAATTGTCTCTTTTTGAGAAATTGCTTGACCTCAGGATAAGGATGCCAGATTTCTGTGTCCTCTATCTGAAGAAACCCATGTACATAGTCGCATTTTGTGTTCTTGAAAAAGATATTTGCTATGAACAAGTCGTTGGTCTTGCAAAATTCTGTCGTGGGATCTCCAGCTTTATTTATATCATCAAGCCCATATTTCAAACCACTGCCCTTTCCTCTTTGTTTCCAACTTTTTCAATCCACTCACCAATAATTTTCAATGCATCTTGATGGTGGGTTTGATCAATTGAAGACTGAAGTCCTTGGTAGAATTTTTACATTTCTTCGTCACTAGCTTTTGTGGTTGGTGCAAAGATGTGAATAATAATTGTATTGCATGGTTTCCTTGAGGCGGATAGATATAATCCTATCACAGATAGCATTGTACTTCATGATGGATTTTGTAACGTCCATTTTGACAATGAATGTCACACCATTCCTCTTGATTGTGTTACTCCTGGCCTAGTAAATCACATGAGTTTCTGATTCAGAATGGCCAATGCCAGTCCCTTTCAGCCCATTCATGCCTAGGATATTGCTCTTTGGGCATTCCATTTCCTTCTTAATGACTTCAATTTTCCTAGATTCATCTTTCATACATTCCAAATCCCAGTCATTAGCAAATTTTCAGAGTTGTTTTTTCTTGCCTTAAGTTGTGCCCCCAAAGCAAACGAAGATCCTGAAGGCCCCATTCCCACAGGCTCTTCCCCAATCACATCACCATGGGCACCTCCTAAAAAGCAGCTCCTCCTCAGTTACATTTTGAGTGCTCCCAAGCGGAGGGGCCTATACTCGGTCACTATCTCTGACAATATTTCCCTTCCATGCGTTAGACCTTCGGTACTTGACAATGTTTCAGAGCTAAGCCTAAAGTTTTCCTCCAAAGTGGGCAGCCTAACCCTTCTTAGCCTGGAAGCTGCGTTGACACCTGTTCACCGTGGGTGACCCTGCTGGCACTCGAAATGCCATGGACATAGCTTCCAGCACCACACAAACCATGCAGTGTGACACACTGACAGGCGAGTGGGGCTCTACCTTACTAGAGGATGTGAAACAAGTCACTGCCTGGGTGGGGGTGGGGGGGTTCCTTGGAGGTTTGAGCTGCCTAAGGAGAAAAACCACACTTCCATCAAAGGTGTCCGAGGCACCGAGACATTTATTGGGTCCATAAAGGAAGAAGAGTCATCAGTGGATCATGTTCCAGAGGCTGAGACCAGAGGGACCAGAGGTTGCAGCCTGGACACCATGGGGCAGAACAGAGGAGCAGCACTGAGCTATGGTCTGTGAGGCAAAGCAGCGGGGCTGGATTCTGGCCCATGGAGACAGAGGCCAACAGGTCATGTGGCTGAGAGGCTGAGGGCACAGAGAGACGTGGCTAAGGAGAGATGTTGCTGTGGGCCAATGACTGTATCCTTACTGCTGCCCTATCCTGGCCTGGAGGAATCTGCTTACTTCCCTAATAAGCCTTCTTAAATGTGAGTGCTGGGTGTGAGTCCTCTGTGGCCATGACAATGGGTTGCTGAAGCTCGCACAGAGGTAGAGTGCCTTGGAAGAAACAGCTGGTGCCAGCATAGGATAAAGGACGGATGGAGAAGGGATAGAAGACTTCTGGCTCTGGGGACTAGGGAAGCCAGGGGAGGTCAGATGCGGCCTCCATGCTGTTTTCGCGGCGCAGAGCACCTTACTCCTCGTTTGATTTCTAGCTCTGAGCACAGCTCTGGGCTCACAGAAATAGTTTAAACTTTCTTCTAAGAAGGCTACAAAATGCTTTTATCAAGCACTTACATAATACCAGCTACTATGCCAGGTATTTTTATATCTTTACAGCGACAATTTCATGTGACCATCCATCATTAAAGCCCTGAAGTATAAGTGCTATCATTTTCATTGTACAAATGACTAACCCATTACTTAGGAAAGATCAAGGGACTTAGCCCAAATCATTTAACAAGGAAAGGACAGGCTAGGCCTGGAGACTGGCTTCACACTCCAACATAGGCTTCTTTTCACCATGCCAGAGTTTCTAAAGGGTGTTCTACACGGCATGCCAATGCTTATGGTTAATATACAGTACAAAGAAAATGGCATCATCTAAACTACATGTCAATATGTTGTCTTTAACATTTTGTCATATGTTACCATTTAACAGCATCAATTCTCCTTCCCATTTTCAGTCTAGTTGCCTATGGTCAGTTCCATCTCAAGGCAAACCCATGTGTGTCAGAGTAGAACTTTTCTCTACCAGAGTTTTCAGTGGTTGTGACGTTTGAGAAGTAGATCTTCGGATGCCTCTGAGTGCATTTAAACCTCCAACCTTCAAGTTAACAGCTGCGTGTATTAACTCTTTGCAGCACCCAGGGACTGGCTCTCAACTCATTAAATTCAAACTCACTACCATCGCGTCAATTCCAACTCATTTTTCTGCCCTAGCAGAATAAGAAAGGGACTGAAAGGCAGGGGTCAATACCCCTACCACACCATTGGCAGGCTATTCTGTAGAATGGTTGGAGAGCTGTCCTGTGACTACACTTACAAAGGAAAAAGTGCCCATGGAGTCAACAGCTGTGAGTCAGTCAGCAGCTGCATGCGGAGGGAGGGGGGTGACTTTAACAAAAACAAGTGATAGAACTACTTTTAAATGAAATGAGTTGTCCCCAGACCCTACTGACTGCTTCTTTGGATCATCGTGGTGAGTCGTCGTTTGAAAAGGCAGTCCCTGGTAACTTTGAGGCATTAAGGGATTGTCACATTCGTGTTTTGGGAAGTTTAAAGATTACTAATGAATGAGTTCTTATATCTTTCTCTTATAGCTGGCTACATGTGGATGAGATCCAGCCACTAGGGAACAGGTTTGTAGCTCATGAATTCTAAATTCCAGACACTCTGCTGGTCTCACTGCCATCGTCGCTATGTGCCTTTTTATTGTGCACAGAGAACAAACTCAATGAACAGTGTGATGAGTGAAATCTCTCATTCTTCTCAAGTGCTTCCTGTATTACTGCAGATGCACTGGATCTTTTAAGCAATAACCAAAAAAAGGCAATTGTGCTGTCTGTCCATAATTATAAACTCTTCTAGATAAATGCCCATGTGCCAAGACATGGACAGGCATGGGCTCATGGAAACTGATATTCTTGGTGGTTAAGAAAAAAAATCAAAAGAGAAAGATAATTGATGAAGACGTGATCCTCTAAAAGTTACCACTGTACGTTGTTCATAACAGATATCCTGAAACGATTTCTCCAATCAATAACACTGCTAACACATCCCCTACCGCGACGTCAGTTGCAGTATTCTTCCACATACTGCCAACTTCCCGTAGAGAGTGGGCTGTTGAGGACACATTTACTTTGATTCAGAATGACTTTTTAATAATTTAATATTTTAATTTGAAAAAACAGTAGAGTATAACAAATACTAATAATCCACAATTGATTAAGGTTAATACATTGCCTACCACTTCTCTGTCAGTTTGTCCGACTGTGATACTGGAAGCTGTGTACTATTCGGAAACTTTACCTGAATCAAGAGGCAGTCCTTCAACTAAAACAAGAGACTCACGTGTAGTTTAAAATCAAGACAGATGTGCATCAAGGTTGTGTCCTCACCTCACACTTATCCATTCTGTGTGCTGAGCAAATAATCAGAGACACTGGACTGTCTGAAAAAGAACGAGGCATCAGGAATGGAGGAAGACTTATTGACAAGCTTCAGTATGCAGATGACAACATTGCTTGCTAAAAGTGAAGAAGACTTGAAGCACTAGCTGATAAAGATCAAGAACTTCAGCCTTCAATGTGGATTATAACTCAATGTAAAGAAAACTAAAATCCTAACAACTGGGTCAATAGGTAACAACAGGATAAAAGGAAAAAGAGTAAAGTTGTCAAGGTTTCCATCCTCCTGGGATCCATAATCAGTGATCATGGAAGCAGCAGTCAAGAAATCAAAGGACAGATTGCATTGGGTCAGTCTGTTACACAGAACTCTTCAAAGGTTGAAGAGCAAGGCGCCAAGTGGAAGTCTAAAGTACACCTGCCCCAAACCACGTTGATTCCAATCACCTCATACACACGTGGAACTTCAAGACCGAATAAGGCAGACTGAGTAAGAATTGATGTATTTGAGTTATGGCAGCGGTAAAGAATACTGAAAGTACTTTGGACGGCCAAAAGAACAAGCAAATTTATCTTGGAAGATGTATAGCCAGCATGCTCCTTTACTGTGATCATGGTGAGCCTCTGTCTTGTGAACTTTGGACATGTTTCCAAGTGAGACCAGGCCCTGGAAAAAGACAGCATGCGTGGGGATGTAGAAAGGCAGGAAAAAAGAGGGAGACTCGTAAGGAACTGTGGTAACAGAGCGGCTACAACACTGAGATCAATGCGCGAGGGCGGCACAGGACTGTTTTGTTCTGTTGTATACAGTGTCGCTCTCCGTCGGAACCAACTCCTCAGCGCCTAACAGCAGCAATTTTTGTTTGTCACATGTAAAGTATTCATAAAAGAAATCATGATAACCGATATTGATTGAAGGTTAATTATGTGCAACGGTGCTATGAGATAGATCTAATCTTAATTTTATAAAGAGAACCGAGACAGAATTTTAAAACGTACAATTGGCATTCAGACTCAGGAAGCCAGGAGCCCGACGTTCACAACACATGTTGACAACAGTCTCGTCCCTTGTGTACCCTGGTCCCGATTCTTGAGGTCCGTTTTGTGATTCCCTCGGCTGGGGCTGCTAGGTCCTGGAGCAGATTTTACATTGGTTATGTTCGGTTTGAGGTCGGGTTGTGAATACATTCTGGCCCCACCCCCAGTGCATGGAGCACGTGACTTGACTTCTCAGCCTCACAGTGACATTCGAAGTACACCGAGTGCCACGAACCACAGGATTTCAACACGCTTTTAATCATACTGGCCCCGTTGTGGGTTCTGCCACCTGGAGTATTGTTTTGATTATATTATTATGATATATTATTATTTTAATCCAACACTTGTAGATGTGGAGAGAGAGGAGGATTATGCAGCAGTCCACCACTTTTGTTGTGAAAATCATGCAAATGATGTTGCCACAGAAAATAAATCCAGACATGGCCGTGGATGGTAAAAACTCAGAGAACTTTCACACAATGCATAAACAGTGAATGTCGTCTCTATTCAGACACAAAGCAATCCGAAGAGCTAAGAAAACCAAGTTTCCTTTACGAAAAACATGATGGAAAACTCAGTCAGTCAATAAAGTTTATCTAGTAGCTGTTGAACCACAGTATACATTTTAGAAAAAAATATGAATATGTGATACTCGAATAAAAAATGTTTCAGTAATGGTATTTTGATTCAAAATCAGGCTAGTTAATTTCTCTTGTTTTCCAATATGTCTACAACTCTAGAAAGGTTATATGTGGTATATATATATATATATATATATATATATATATATATATATATATATATATATATATATATATATATATATATATAATTATATTGCTTTGTTTGCTTTTTTAGAGATAACATCATAATACATTCAGAATACTCCCTCCAATGATGGGTCACTATATCAGCACATATTCAGAGACTCTTCCGGGGTGTTCAGAGCCCTAATGGTCCTGTGTGGTAAATGCTGGACTGCTAACCCTGAGGTCAGCAGTTCAAACACATCAGGGAGAAAGAGGACGCTTTTTGCTCCAGCAAGGATGATTTACAGCCTAAGAAACCATACATAGGATTTCCATGGACCAGAATTAATTGGATGTCATGCTTTTTTTAGGGGGGGGGGGTTCTGAGGCGCTCGGAATTGGACACAGCATTAGACCTTAGGCACCAAACAAAATCTCTGACTGGCAATGCTGATGTTCCATCAAGGGGACAATTCATGTCAAAATAACAAAGCAGGCTCACAAATCCTAACACTAGTCCTACTGACAAAGGTGCAGCATGGGAGTGTCTTGGAATCCTAGGAAAATATTTTAGAAAGGAAAAAATCCCAAAATTTGAAAGGGATACTAAGTACCATTATTAACTTTCGTTTCTGGGTAAGATTGTGAATAAATTTATACCAGAAAACTCCTAAATATCAAAAGAAAAAGACAAGGCTTTACACTCCACATCTGGCTCTGGTTGTCTCCTCTGCTCCCCAAACTCCAGAAGTCTAGTTCAAGAGAATAAAATAAGCATTCTCTTTGAAAAATTAAGTTCTTAACAACAACAACAAAAAACCCTCACTTCCCAGCCCTTTATATAGGTTAACATTTACTTCAAAGAGCCTAGTTCATGATAGTGAAATGTATTCTCCCACAAAAAGACAATAAAAAAGTTCAAAACTGTATTCAAAAAGTAATTTTTAAAGGGCTTCATAGACCACCATATGTATTGCATTCATTGACACTCTGCACTAAGAATGCAGTAGATTGTAAAGCAAGGCATTTCCAGAAATGGTAATGAAGTGCAGCCAAAATAGAGATAATTATTTTAATTAATGGTAATGATTTTAACGGTTGAACATTTTAACTAATTAATTATGATTGATAGGAATATGATTCCAAACTGTAACTGAAAAACCAGGAGCAATAGGTTCTGCAGAGAGCATAATCACGACCTGAAGTCTGGGGCATTGCTTCTCCTTTGAAAGCTACATTTTGGAACATTCAAATTCCTTTCTTATACAGATACATACACTCTTTAAGACAAACTACTAGACTACTGGTCCTAGTTCTATTCAGAATTATTTGTCAGATTTGGAAGCAAAATATGAAATGAGACTACATGAAGGAAACATGTTATCTTTTAGCTATAGATTTAAAGCATATTATCCACCTGAATAATTTTATACTTGTTAGTCTTCAAGTTTTAGCATTTTTGTTTAAGCTAAGAATCTTGACTCTATAAAGCTACTCAATTAGACTGGTCAGATAATGTGAAAGTTGTTTTTTTGTTGTTTTTCATCTTAATGAACATATTGACTTAAAATTTTCACCCAGTTTTTTATACTTTGGATATTGGGTTGTTAACTCTTTCAAAATATGACAAATTAAAAATATCATTTGAAGAATGTCTAAAGCCAGTGAGAACGGATTCTGCTTACTCATTGGTCTTTTTTATCAATGGCTTTATTCAATTGAGAAAGGATATATTTTAACAGAACCCAGAAATTATCTTGTGCTTTGCCTGTAATACAATCTGTGTTGGTTAGGATTGTTTTACTATGTTAAAGTGGTTATTTCACATTAAATAATCATTTTTACCTGTAGGAAAAAAAACAATGTTCAGCTGTTAAAATCATTACCAGGTTGTCATTCTATTTAGTAGGGTTCGAAGCAATAACAAGGAATGACAAGAGAATGTGGCCAAGGGGGGAAAGCAGAAAAGTTCAGTGTAGCTGTCATATAATGCACAGGGATAGGAATGTGGCGAGAAATAGCACGAATGGTGTACATATAAGCCAAATTTAAAAGTTTCTTGTTCATCAAGCTAATTAAAGAGGCCATGGAACAGAAAAAGAATAGGGGATCACTACAGAAGGAATAGCTAATTAGTTTTTAATCAACACTGGTTGCCCCTGAGTCAATTCTAACTCATAGCAGCCTCACGTGTCAGAGTAGAATTGTGCGCCACTGGGTTCTCGATGACTAATTTTTACAAGTGTATTGCCAGACCTTTCTCCTGAGGTGTGTCTATATGGACTGGAACCTCCAAATTTTTGACTAGCAGCTGTACATGGTAACTAATAACCAAAGACTCATTACTATTGAGACTATTCTAATCCCTAGCGAACCTGGGTTTCCAAGACTGTAAATTTTAACAGGAGATGACAACCTCACCATTTCCCCTCAAAGGTGCTGGTGGTTTTGAACTGATGACCTGGCAGTTAGCAGCCCAATATTTATCCCATGTTGCCACACAAGAGCTTCCCATGTGGTTAGCTTTAAGAAGGCCATATTAGTGATTTTGTTGTAAAACTGATGGGCATGAGGACAGAAACCAGGAAATGACTGTTGATATAGTCTAGGTTATTGGCAATAAGAGCCAGACTGAAGCAAGGACGATAAGAGTCATTCCTGAAATAGCACGGTCCAGATTTGGCTAACAAGCAACTCTGTAGAGTGGAGACATACAGGAAGCTTAAGTTTGAGGGAAGAAATTAAACTTTCTTTGGAACGTGAAAAATGAGATGTAGAGAGAAATTGAAATAATTCCCTTTTCAAATGGGGTCTGGACAAAGTTCCCCTTTATCACCACTTTTATTTGATATATTTCTGTAAGCTTTAGCTAGAGCTGTAAGGCATCATAAAGACATTAAAGCTATCCACATATACACAGAAGAAATAAAAATTTCTTGTCTTCAGATGACATAATCCTATATATAGAAAACCCCAAGATTCAATTAAACAATCCTTGAACTCATTGAAAAAATCTGGCTGTGCAGCAGGCTCTAAGATTAATATAGCACAATCCATTGGCTCCTTGTATACTATGGAGGATGATACCAAAAATATGTATCAAAAGAGCAATACTACTCGCAATAACTACACAAATGATAAAATACTTAGCAATAAATGTTAGCAGAGAAACAAAAGACTTAGAACAAATACAATTATAAAATATTTCTTCAAGAAACTGAAAAGAACACACACAAATGGAACAAATTATCATATTCCTGGAAAGACAGACTAAATATTGTGAAAATTTCAATATTACCCAAATCATTTTAAAAATTCAATGCAAATTCAATCCAAATCCCAGTACAATTATTCAAAGAAATGGAAAAACTAATTACCAATTTTGTACAGAAATGAAAGAAACCTAGTATCAATAAAGCACTATTAAAAAATGAAAACAAAGTAGATAGCCTTTCACTCTCAGACATTAAAACCTACCAGATAGCCACAGTAATCAAAACAGGCAGGTGCTGGTACAACAATAGATATGAAGTCCAGTGGATTCGAATTGAGAAGCCAGAAATATAATCAAGTACCTATAGACATCTAATTGCTTATTTTAAAAATATAAAACACATGAAATGGGTAAGAGATAGCCTTTTCAACAAATGGTGCTAGAAAAAGCTGGGTCTTTGCCTGAAGAGGGAATGCAACAGTACCCATAGCCCACATCATGTACAAAAACAAACTCAAGATGGATTAAAGACCTAAACATAAATTGCACAATAAGACCATCCGTGAAAAATGGGGACAAACTTAAGGACTCTAATATAAGGTATAAACATGATAGCGAACATAAGGAAAGTAAGACCCACACTATATGAGGCAAAATAAAGAACAGAGTCCACTAAAAATACAACATGTATTCACACCAAAAGACTTTATCAAGGACATTGGGCCTCTACTCAAGTACTCCCTCAATGCCAGAACATGTTGTTCTATTAAACTGGCATTCCATGATGCTCACCTTCCCGACACGATTGCTGAAGATACAAAGCAGGTGTATAAGTAAATGTGGTGAAGAAAACTGATGGTGCCCGGCTATCAAAAGACATAGCATCTGGGGTCTTAAAGGTTTGAAGATAAACAAGCAGCCATCTAGCTCAGAAGCAACAAAGCCCAAATGGAAGAAGCACACCAGCCTGTGTGATCATGAGGTGTCAATGGGATCAGGTATCAGGCATCAAAGAACAGAAATATCATATAATTGAGGGGTAGTGCAGAGTGGAGTCCCAAAGCCCATCTGTAGGTAACTGCACATCCCCTTACAGAAGCGCCGTGGGGAGGAGACGAGGCAGTCAGGGTACAGTATAGCACCAGTGAAACATACAACTTTCCTCTAGATCTTTAATGCTTCCTCCCCACCACTATCATGACCCCAGTTCTCCCTTACAAATCCGACTAGACCAGAGGATGTACACTGGTACAAATAAGAACTGGAAACATGGGGAATCCAGGACAGATACACCTCTCAGGACCAATAATGAGAGTGGTGATACCAAGAGGGGAAGGGGAAGGTGGGGTAGAAAGAGAGAACCGATGACAAAGATCTTCATATAACCCCCTCCCTGCTGGATGGACAACAGAAAAGTGGGTGAAAGGAGACATCAGACAGTGTAAGACATGACAAAATAATAATAACTTATAAATTATCAAGGGCTCATGAGGGAGGGGATGCTGGGAGGGAGAGGAATAATGAGGAGCTGATACCAAGGGCAGAAGTAGAAAGAAAATGTTTTGAGAATGATGATGGCAACAAATGTACAAATGTGCTTGACACAATGGATGGATAGATGGATGGAGGGATGGATGGATGAATGGATGGATGGATGGATTGTATAAGAGTTGTGCAAGCCCTCAATAAATTGATTTTTTAATACTGCATCATAAGAGTCCATTGAGAACTCACACATTGGGGAAAATATTTAATAATAACACATCAAATAAATGGCTAATCTACAAAATCAATAGAAAATTACATCTTAACAAGAACAAAATTCAATTAAAAATGGGGACAAAACATGAATAGACAATTTACCAAAGGAGACAGTCAGATGGCAAGCAATCATATGAAGAAGTGTTCGTGATTATCAGTAATGAGAGAAATATAAATTAAAACAACAATTAGATATAACTTCACACAGACACTTTTGATAAAATTCAATGAAACAGAAAATAATAAAGGCTGGCGAGGATTTGGAGAGACAGGAATGCTTTTACATTGCTGGTGGGACTGTTGAATTGTACAACCCCAATGGAAATCAGTATGGCATTTCCTTAAACAAACACAAAAATACAAAAACCTTATGATCCAGCAAGCTCTCTACTGGGTATATACCCTAAAGAAATAATAATAATAATAATACATGAACAGACATCTCTACATCTATAATTTTGCAGCTATTTCCACAAAAGCAAAGAAGATGGAAACAACCAGAATCCCTAAGTATAAAAGAATGGATAAACAAGCTCTGGAACATTCACACTATGGAATTTTATGCATCAATAGAAAACAATGAAAATTCTCTTAAACACTGCAAGACATGGACCAACTTGAGAACACTAGGCCTAGTAAACTCAGTCAATCTTAAAAGGATCCATAATATTATCATAATTATAAGGAAAAACAAAGAAGAAATGTGGTTTATACACCAATAGACAAGTCTTTGCTGACTATGAGGAGGCCAGGGATGGGGCAGGAACGGGAAAGGGGAGGGTGGGGGGAGAACAATGGGGTTAAGGATATTCTTGATGATTTCATTTCTTGAGATGACTGTATGATATATACATCATGTTTATTTTAAAAACAAATACAGTAAAACGTCCCTCCAAATTCCCTATCCCTTAAACTTAATAGTGGTTTGAGTGGTTTTTAAAACAAAAAAAGAGGAGGAGGAGAAAAAATAAACTTGAAATGTACTTGGAGTCTTTAGTTACAAGCAACTTCATCTCAAACAAAAAATGAAGTGAGGAAGATGCTGTGGTTACTTCCTGTTATATTCACTTCTTTCAATACCCCTGCCCAGCGCCTGCACTTCATGCCAACAATCTGCTGTCCAGAACTATGGTCTCCAAAGACTGCATTTATCTTTCCTGCAGGACTTCACCCAAGGCCATAGTCAGATTCTAACACTAAATGAATCCTCTCCGAGAGCAGCGGGCCTGCGCCATTCATTTTTATATAACAAACGCTGAAAAGGGCACCAGCATTGGACTATTTCTTCTACATCCCAGGATCTGATCACTAATGCTTCTATCACTTATTTTACCTTGCTTCTGGTGACATTATTTTAATCATCATCTCGGCTATGAGTCACTTTTAGGGAATGTGTTCTGGGAGAATGGCTCATCTCCCTGATTGTCTCCTAGTACGATTCAGTGGTTAATTGCCTACAATTAAATCTGTCTCCCATTGTCTCACTGCCATCAGGTTGATACAAGGATTTCTGAGGGCAGAGAGCCTCAGCATTCCCCTTCAGAGGACTAGTGGGTTGAAAACACAGACCTTGTGGTAAGCAGTCCCATGTGTGACCCGCGCCCCCACCAGGGCTCCTTCATTGGCTAAAATACAAACAAAGAAACCTCACTGCCATCGTCATTCTGACTCATGGTGATCCTGGAGGGCAGGGTAGAACTGCTTCTGTGAATTCCCAAGACTAACTCTACTGGAGTCCCATCTTTTTCCAGTAGAGCTGCTGGTGGTTTCAAACTGCTGACCTCGAGGACTGCAACCAAATGCACAACTGATACACCATCAGGCCTCTTCGCCCATCCTAGTGATTCTTGTCCCAGATTCCCAACTCCTTCCCATGTTCTCTGATCTGGTGGGTGACTCGATACCAGAATGGATGTTATCCAGGACCTGTAATGCTTCTTGTCTATTCAGAATGATCCCAGGGCATCTGAGTTCATGGTGACTCCGGAGTCAACTGACTTAATGTGGAGAGATTAGGGCTGTCTGAAGAATGTGGACATTGGAAATTCCCCACAGTATGTTGAGATAAATTGTGTTTCCAAGCCTTTCTCCTTTCTTGTGCTTTAACTCTGGAGGCATGGGAAATACTGTATTACTCTGTTATTAACAAGGTTAAAGAGCATGCTTTGCATTTCAGTGAAATTGGTTTTTGACTGAAAAATGTACACAGAATTGAAGAAATAGTGTTATTCCAATGCTATTCTGATAATTAATTCTTCTCTCCCTCTTATCTTCTTTCTTTTTTTTTTCAGTCATTTTATTGGGGCCTCATATAACTCCTATCACTATCCATGCGTACATCAATTGTGTAAAGCACATTTGTACATTCGTTGCCCTCATCATTCTCAAAACATTCCCTCTCCACCCAAGCCCCTGGCATCAGGTCCTCATTTTTCCCCTCCCTCCCCCCACCCCCTTCCCTCATGAACCCTTGATAATTTATAAATTATTATTTTGCCATATCTTGCCCTGTCCCATGTCTCCCTTCCCCCACTTTTCTGTTGTTTGTCCCCCAGGGAGGGGGTCACATGTAGATCCTTGAAATAGGTTCCCCCTTTCCAAACCCACCCTCTCTATTCCCTCCCAGTATCGCCACTCACACCACTGGACCTGAGAGAATCATCCGCCCTGGCTTCCCTGTGTTTCCAGTTCCCATCTGTACCAGTGCACATCCTCTGGTCTAGTCAGACTTACAATGTAGGATTAGGATCATGGCAGTGGGAGGAGGGTGGGGGGAGAAGCATTTAGGAACTAGAAGAAGGTTGTATGTTTCATCATTGCTACATCGCACCCTGACTCTCTCGTCTCCTCCCCAAGACCCTTCTGTAAGGGGATCTACAAATGGGCTTTGGGTCCCCTTATAGAAGGCCACTGGACATCCCTCTTGTCTTCTTTCTTCCTTCCTTTCTTTCTTTCTTTCTTGTTGCAGATTGTTCACTCAGGAACTTATCCTTGGACACTTGTCATTTCAGGTCAGACTACTTTCTGCCATTGGCATATTCCCAGACGTCCTCTCTTTGCATGGGTCAGTGTAAACACTAGGCAAGCAGAATTAGGAAAGTGAATCTGCTGTAGAAATCACCATGGTTTCATTTAGATGTAGGCCGTGCTAAACAATGGACCATCAGGAAATGGTTCTTACCTGGAAGTTTCAAAACAAAACATGAAGCCACATCGAAATTGTGTCTAAGTCAAACTTGAACAGCTTGGCTTTCTGACCCCAACACCCTTGCCTAGGTTGTTACTTCAGTCCTGTAGAGTGGGTTTTGGAGTGGGGGAAAGGAGGAGCAGCAAGATGGTGGGGGGAGTTTTTAAAGGGGTGGGGTGTAAGCAATAGAGGCTACTGTGAATCACAAAGCTATCACATAATTTCGATATTCTGCTGCGAACAAAACTCGGTAGTTATGTTGGTCTGTAGAACTGACAGTCTGTTTTGCCAGAATAATCAACATTAGCAAGCAGCATCCTACTGTTCAGCTGTGGATTTAGGCTGGAACCATAGAAGAGGCTAATATGCTGACGAATAGCACCTCTCCGGGAGGGAAGTGCACCTCCTGGCTGGCAGCTAACCCGGCTCTGGCGGGGTCCCAGGCAAGGTGAAGGGAAAGGGGTGAAGGATGAACAAATAACATGTCCTCTGTTGCTTGGGGCTTGCCAACACCAGGACCTGGCCTCGCGTCTTCAGTCCTGACCTGCTCAGTCGTTACTTCCTTTCGCTTGCTGCATCAGAACTGATGAGGTTCAGCAGGGAAGAAAACAGCAGTGGGTGACCCTTCCACATGGTAAAAGGATGCTGCCTGAACGCATCGCCTTCTCTCCCCATCCCCAGCTTTTGAACATTCCCAAGGTATCTTGTCCCGGAAGAGATGGAGGATCTTGATCCTTAGGTTTTGAAAGTTCTTTGGGGGTTGCCTTCGAGATCACACTGGAAACTAAAGCTTCCCCGTTAGAAGCACCAGCAGCGTTCTCTCCTGCATTAACGCAGCGAGGGAAGAATAGGCATGTGTGGAATGTGTACAGCAAACCATACTCTAAGCAGGATAAGTTAAGCATCTCACAGTAAAATAATCCTGCCAAAATAAAAGCCATAATTTCCCTTGCCCCAGGTGAATCGTAAAATAAATAATCCACTTACCAATTACAAATGTGTGCAGAGGAAGCCATTATGGTGCAGCAAATGTGTGTGTTATATCCAAAAATGGTGTCATTGTTCTATTCTGTGATCAGGTTTTCTCTTTGGATTGCCTCTCCAGCGGTGGCAATGAGTTCACACACAGCCGTTCGTTTGCTTTCTTTACTTGTCACTAGTGACCAGAAGCCCCATTTATTAGAGAGCTGGCTAGAATTGGGCCATCGTAGTAATGTAGATGAAAGCCTGAGGATTATTATTACTATTAATGCTTTTTCTACGACTTCCAAAATTTGCATCGCCTGTACAGTGCTTTAATGATGTCTGCGAACGTCCTGGCAGATAGAACAAGTGAAGCACATTATTTCTATTAAATCAAAGCAGCATCTTTGTTTTTTAACCCTTTAAAGAATAAATATTAATTAAACATTTATGCAGGATCCTGACCTATAATATGAGCTAAACAAGCAAATTAAAAAGACAAGGACGTTTCCCTATCCTAATCATTCTAGGTATGATGTAAGGTTCAAATAGCTCAGCAGGTAAGACTTAATAAAACACTGGAATATTAAGAAGGCATAGATTAAACCTTCTGAGAGAGTTTTTCTAATTCTCTGACTGTGATTCTAACTCTATATTTGGACAATAATCATTAAGAAATTATATATATTTTTAATTTGCTGCTATTTATCTCCCTCCCCTATTCATGTTTGAAGTAGCATGAAATAATAGATGAAAGCAAAGAATTTGTAGTCAGAATACTTATAGTTTTTGTTGTGCCATTTCTAAATTCAGTTTCTTTATAATTATAAAGAAAACTATAATGATACTTGTTCTTATTCATAGGCGTCAGTCAATATTGACTCATAGTGAGCCTGCAGGACAGGGGAGAACTTACACTGTGACTTTTCAAAACTGTAACTCTTTACAGGAGTAGAAAGCCATGTCTTTCTCACTCAAAGCAGCTGGTGATTTTGGACTGCTGACCTTGAGGTTAGCAGCCCAACACATAACCACTACATTACTCCTGATATTTGTCCTATTCTGTGTTTCAAATAACACAATCCGTATAGTTTGTAAAATATAAACTTTTATGTAAAGGTTAAAGTTGCATATTTATGAAGTTTAATTCTAAATTCCTTAAGATCATTTTCCATAATGATCTGTAATAAATAAGCTCTTGTTTAGATTAATAAAATACATGTCCTCGATGTTGTTGTTTCTAGGTGCCACCAACTCAGTTCCAACCCATAGTGACTCCATGCACAACAGAACAACACACTGCCCAGACTGGTTGGGCCCATAGTGGCAGCCACTGCCACTCTCTTGGAGAGTCTTCCTCTTTTTCACTGCCCCTCTACTTAACCTAGAGCACGGTGTCCTTCTTCAGGAACTCACCTGTCCTGACAGCATGGCCAAAGTATGTAAGATGAAGTCTCCCTCTCGCCTCTAAGGAGAGCTCTGGCTGTACTTCTTTCCAGACAGATCATTTGCCCTGTTAGCAGTCCATGGCACTTGCAAGATTCTTGTCCAGCCCCACAAATCAAATGCACCGATTCTTCTTCTGTCTTCCTTATTCAGTGTCCTGCTTCCACATGCATGTGAGGCAATCAAAAAGACTATGGTTTGAGTCAAGCACACCTTAGTTCTAAGGTGTTCTAAGTAACATCCTTGCTCTTCATTACTCTAAAGAAGTCTTGGGGTGGGGGTGGGGTGACATACCCAATGCAACATGCCTTTTGACCCGTTGGCTGCAACTTCCGTGAGCATTGATTGTGGATCCAAGCAAGACAGAGCACTTGACCTCTTCAACCTTTCCTCCTTTTATCATGTTGTTACCTATTGGCCCAAACGTGAAGAATTTTACTCTTCTTTACATTGAGCCTTACTCCACACTGAAGGCTTCAATCCTTGATCTTCATTCATCAGCAAGGGCTTCAAGTTCTCCTCACTTTCAGCAAACAAGGGTGTATCATCCACATACTGCAGATTGTTAATAAGCCTTCTCCCATCCTGATGCCACATTCTTCTTCATATAACCCAGCATCTCTGATTACTCGCTCAGCATACAGATTGAGTAGGTGTGGTGAAAGGATACAATCCTGACGCACACCTGTCCTGGTTTTAACCTATGCAGTGCTCCCTTGTTCTGTCCACACAATTGCCTCTTGATCCACGCACAGGTTCAGCATGAGCACAATGAAGTTTTCTATAATTCCCTTCCTTCTCAAGGTTATCCACAGTTTGTTATGATCCACAAAGTCAAATACCTTTGTGTAGTCGATAAACACAAGTAAACACATTTCCAATATTCTCTGCTTTCAGCTAGTTATAATTTAGAAAAGCACTCTGTGACCTTTAAAATACTTGGAATTATTTAAAATTAAGATCTCAACTTCATATTTTTGAGTTACTTAAAATCAGGCTTTTGAAGTTACTGATTTTTGAGTTTACGGGAACTTTGAAATCACCTGCACAGGTGCTGAAATACTTTGATATGAGGAGTGCCGGTAGGGTCGCCATGAGTCAGAATGACACAATGGCAGTAAGTTTGATTTGGCTTTTATTCCTGATAGAATCGTTCATATCAGATTTAGAGACAACTTTAAACAACTCCAAAAATTGGATAAAATATATAAACAGTTGTTTACGGGCACTAGATAGCAACTAATCCAGAGGTACAATTCTTGAGAGAAAGTAAACAGACAAGGCTACACCCACATTTACGCTGGCTTCCTCCTGATATTATTTTCCAACTCTAAATTAATGAACTAATACTCAAGCCAAAACAGCTAGTCCTAATGGATAAAGGGTAGAGAAAATTAGAGTCTAGGCAGTCAAGGACTTTGGTGTTTGGGGGATATGATATGAACTAAGGGGCAGTTAGTTCAAAAAGTTTTAAAAATTTAAGTAAAAAAACTCAATAAAAATTTCCTTTATGTTCTTAGCCAACTCCTATGAGCAAGACAAAACTACATGAATCCTCAAAAAAAAAAAAAAAACACACTCACTGCTATAGAGTGGAATCCTGAACTCATAGTGACCCATAGGACCAAGCAGAACTGCCCTTGTAGGTTCTGAAGCTGGAAATCTTTACAGAAGTAGAAAGCTTAACGTTTATCTTACAGAGTTGCTGGTAGTTTTGAACTGCTCACCTCTCAGTGAGCAACTCAAAGGTTACATGAAGGCACCAGGCCTTCTATAGGAGAAGTTCAGATGGGGACACAGGGGGGTGGGTACTGCTTTTAAACTCATGGCCATTGAGTTCATGCCAACTCATAGTGATCCTTCAGAACAGAATCAAAGTGTCCCTGGAGGATTCCAAAACATAACTCTTTATGGGAGTATAAACCTCATCTTTCTTCAGAGCAACAGCAGGTGGTACAAAGCGCCAACCTAGAGGGTAGCAGGCCAATTTTAATCCACTGTGCCACCAAGGATTCTAGGAGAGAGCAACCACCAGCAAACTAGGCAGGAATTACAGAGACAAACGGTGCTACAATGTCTAACTTAGCCACAGAGGAGACAATCGAGGAATAAACTAGGCTTTTAGTTGAGATCTCTGAAGAGCTATTCTCTAGTAATAAAGATGCTGGCCTAGAATTAAAGGCAAAACTGAATCACCTTAACAAAGGTCAAAACCAGACCCCAGCATGTTCAAAATGACATGCCGGTTATTTAAATGCCTATCAAAATTTAAATTACTACTATTTAGAAGGATATAACATAATCATTGGAAGAATATAACATAAGAATGTAACAAAATTTAAATTACTACTCTTTAGAAGAATATCCACATCACCCACCGTGTCAAGCATACAACACCACATTATCAGCGATTAAAGAAACATATATGGCCAATCACCAAGAGAAAAAACAGTCAAGAAGCGTACCTAGATAATAAAATTGGCAACCAAGAATTTCAAAACAATGACATTAAAGAAGCTGGAGGAAAGAAATGGGCATCCTTGACGGCCTGATGGAGAAGTTCTCCTGCGTCATTCAGGTTTGCGGGGAGCCAGAACTGACACAGCAGCAGTAGGCTCTGGAAGAACAGCAATGCAGCGAAGAGAGCGACTGATCCGGAATAGCGTTCTCTGATGCTGCTGTGGCCCTTACACTAGAGTGTCTATCCTGCCAGAACACTACAAGCTAAAATTGTGCATATGTGATTACATATCTCAATGTATTTAACTTTCAATCACAGGGACTTTTATTGTTTCACTGAAAAAGCAGTAAACACTTCTGTTTAGTTAGGTGCTATTGAACTGGCTCCAAGTCATAGCAGCCCTACCTATGGACTAGAACCACACAGTTCAGACCTGCACTATCTTCATGAAGACTATTGCTGTGCCGTGTTCAATCCACCTCATTGAGGGTCTTCTTTTTTGCTGACTCTAGGGTTGGTCTAGTAGTTTAAGAATGATTTGAGGATTAGAAACTATATAATTTTTTTATTCAACCATCTTCATTTTCTTGGGAATATTCCTCTCAAGATTTCCATGTGGCTGCAGAAGTTCTAAACATCCAATAGTCCCCCAACAAAATTCTTCCTACTGCTCTCCATTTCTACCCAAATTCCATATTTCCATCTGGGATAATTTCCCTTCCACATGAAGAACTTCTTTTAGAATATCTTTATAATGCATATGTACTGGTAATGAAATTTCTCTTTTTGTTTTATCTGCAAAATTGTTGAAAGATATTTTTGCTCAGTATAAGTTTCCAACTTGTTAGTTTTTTCTTTATACCCATTAAAGACATTATTCTAGTGACTTATGGATCTAATAATTTCTAATAAAAAGAAGCAGTCTTACTGCTCCTTTGCAGGCAGGTTTCTTTAAATCCAAGTCCATACTGGTCCACAAGGCAGAAGTCAGACATGCCTCCATCCTCCAACTTCCTTTCCCCTATTCTGAAAGCAACGCCCAGGCCACTCCATTTCCCTCTGTTAGACTTGAGAATGGGTAACATTGGCTCCACAGAACTCACAGACGATACTCACAATTATGGGATTTATTAGGGAAGTTAGCAAGTCAGGATCACAAAACATTAAGCATACAAACCTCTTATCCACAGCAACACCTCTTCTGAGTCATGCCAGCAAGCACAGGCCTCTCCCTCTAGCCTTCAGCCTCTCCTCCATGTGATCCTTGGGCTTCTGCTTTGTTCTGTGGGCCTGGCAGCCATACTGTCCTGCTTCATGGTTTCAGTGCTGCTCCTCTGCTCTGCCTCCTGGTCCCAGTGCTGTGGCTTCTGATGCCTCTAGGGCCTCTGTCACTTCAGGTAAGGTTCTCGCACGCCCTCTGCTGGTCACTTTTCTTTCTTAACAGTTACAAGATTTCCCTTCCTGCTTCTGAGATAGCTCTCATACCCAGAGGGATGGCAAAACCGACCAATTCCCTCCAATAAGGGTTCACACACCCTATTTGTATTGTCCAACATCGCCATTTGATGGGACTTACAGAGACAAAGAGCTTCAAAAGCCAAACTCATTGCCATTGAGTCGATTCTGACTCACAGTAACCCTATAGGTCAGAATAGCACTGTCTTTTGGGTTTCCAGGACTTTCATCTTTACAGGAATAGATAGCTTCACCCTTCTGCCTCAGAGTGAGTGGCTGCTGGGTTCAAAGCACTGACCTTGTGATTAGCAGCTCAATTTGTGGTCTAATATGCAACAAGGGTTCCTGAAGCCATATTTAAACAGTCACTTCACCACACTGGCCAAAACTAGAAGTCTTCCATATTTGTGCCGATTCCAAAGAAAGGTGATTTTAAAATGCAAAAACAAATTACCAAGCAACATAACTAACACAACACACAAGTAAAATTTTGCTGAAAATAGTTCAAAAATAATTGCAGGAGTACATCCACAAGAAAACTCCAGAAAATCAAGCCGAATACAGAAGAGGATGTGGGATGAAGGATACATTTCTGATATGTGACAGATCTAGTCTGAAAACAGAGCATATCAGTGTTTGTGTCAACTGCACTGGGCCAGGATTCTCAGGTAAAACCTGTTAATCCCACATGATGAGATGTAGAAGGTGTGGTTTGTTTCCAAGGTAAATAGATGCTGGAGGGGGTGTGGGGGGAGCATATTTGCTTATTGCTAGGTCTGGGTCCCCCAACTGGCTTGCTGATCTCCAACGCTTTGACTTGAGCCATTGCCTGCCTTATTGTCTGCTAACCCTGCCAGTTATCAGCGGCCTGGCATTTTACCTGCTGACCTTGGATCCATCAAGCTCTGCAGCCTGAAGCCTGCCAATCTTGTGTCTATCAATCCCTACAGAGTTAAAAGAAGCCTGCTCTAACAAAGGAAATAAGTAAGTCTATACGTAAGTAAGTTAGTAAGTTCCGATGGTATCTGAAAGGCCAATTAAAACGGGAAAGTGATCAGATTTTCACTTTAAAATACCACTCAGGAATCAGAGAATAATAACCAAAACAGTAGGCTTGAAAATAATTTCCAATTTCATTCAGAAGTAAAAGATATTCATACTGTCCTATATAAAATTGTACCATAGGGGTTGGTATTAAGAACTGTCGCCTCCATTTGTGAATCTTTCACGGCGTCTGTACAGGAACAATTGGAAGCACATGTTTTCTGACATAAATGACGTAGACATGTTTGAAGGGAATCTGGAAGTCAACCTGCAGAGCTCAGACTCCTGATTCAAGAGCACAGATTTCCTTTCCCCACACAGGCATCTTTGCGTCCCTTAATCGTTCACCTTTCACTCCCCTGCACCAACTTTCATAGTCCCATTCAACTTTCTTTATAGCGAGGCTCCTCAATAAGTTTATCACATTCTAAGTCCAATAAAGCACATTTCTATTTAAATTAATACTATCATCATAATTTTTTAAAGGTAAAAGTCACATGTTTCCTTTTGCTCCTCCATTCATTCATTCATTCATTCATAGACATTTAGGTTGTTGGTGCCTTTGGGCTATTGTGAATAGGGCTGCAATGAACACTGGTGTGTGTGTCTCTACAGCATGACGTGTGGTCCATACGTACAATGGCAGTCCAGTCATCCAGGGAGAAACAAAGTCCTGATGCATGGAGTTTGGGTGGGTGTTTTTTGTTTTTTTGCTTTGTTTGTTTTGGAAATCTATAGCTAGAACTGTTTCTCTTCTGTGAGACAGACGATGTTCACTGGTATTGATGATGTTGCTAATAGCAACCGCTAGTCGCAGTCTACTTTTTGTGATGGTTAAGTTTTGAAAAGAACTGCTCACAGCAGTAAGTGATGCTGAACACAGATGCACATTTCAATGCGTGTCTCCGCAAAGTAGGAAATTCACCATTGCTTATCGGCTCCTATTGCTTTTCAGCTGAATGATTTCGTGTTATTGATTGTCAAGCACATCATCTGGTTCCACATTGAACGGTTTAACAATAATGTTCAATTCCATTTGTTTACTTTTCACATCCTGGAATCTTTCATTAAAGGCCTCATTTTTGAACATTCACCAGCATATTCAAATGCAGAAAGCTTTTGCCCTTCCAGAGGGGGGAAATGTGCTGTTATTCCTTTCAATTTGCACTTTCCACTGTCCTAATTTAGCTTCGAATTATTTCCTTATTTGAGGGCAGGGAGCTAAGAAGTTGGCTGGGTCCCTGCAGCTTGGCATCCACCTCTCAGAGGCACTTGGTAAGTGCACTACGGATGCATGTTTTGAACGATTAATTGCACTCCTGATTGGGAGTTTTTCCCCTTACTGTGAATGCATTGCCACAAAAGAGGTGCACAGGTTTGCCTTTAACTTCAACAACAGAAATGATTTGTTCATTTCTCTTGGAAAGAACAGCATTTTACATCAACCTTTTTCTTTGTAGTTGCCATTTGCAAGATGCCACATCACTTAAGTTTTAGCAATTATTTCATGTGTGCATCACCAGTGACAAGATTATTTTTGCTTTGATGGCTCTTCTAAATCCTGCATTTTGGATTTGGAATGTATCCAACATTCCTGTCATTGGCCTGGCAGGTTTTTTCCGTACACTGTAATTTGTTTAATTTTCATCTAAGATTTAGTTTTTATAAGGATTGTTGATAGTGGATGTGGAGATAAGGGTTGGATTGGAGTTATCGTTTGTGTGGACAAAGAAACTGACAAAGTCCACAACATCATGGTCCATCGCGGAAGGCAAGGTCATCAATGGCAGGAGGAATCAGCTCATTGGGTCTTGCCATAGTTTCACCACCGTGTGCTAACACTTTTGTGATGTACACACTTCCACCTGCCTGGCACTGACTGTCCTCTGAGTCACTGCAATACAGTCAGATGGGAAGCATAGGGGTCTGTCCTGTCATGTAGCGGTCTGTGTCCCACCTATCCTGCAGTGAACATTGCTTGCTTAACCCTTTGAAATTTGTGTTATTATCTGGTGTTATCAATACATTTTCAATAGTTTTTATTGATCATTGTTAATATATACAAATATAAAGTTTGTAAATTTATCTGGTATTCCAACAACTGGCTAAGCTCATGGTTACATCCTTGGTTGTTTTTTTTTTCTGTAAACAAAAATGTTACCCATGAATGGGTACAGTTTTCGCATCTATTTTTCAACTTTGTATGTCTTATTTCTTCTCTTGTTGTCCTGGTTCTGTCTTGCAGTAAAATGTTTCATGGGGAAAAACGCAAATGTATGTTGCTATGAATTATTTCAAGGGCCTTATACAGGATAGACAGCCCTCAGCCCTACTGTAGGGTCACCATGAGTCTGAACTGACTGGACAGCAGTAAGCACATGTGTAAGTGGAACCCAAACTCTCAGGAGCCTTTGATGTTGGGGGAAGGAAGCCCAGAAACTAAGATAACCGAGATAACTTTAAGGGTTCCTTTGAATTAAAAAATAATCTTATAATAATTACTAACAGACTTCTGCTTCAAGTATTATGCACTTTTTAATACTTAGGTGGGTGAGACCTACTTGACAAGGGCACCTTAGAAGTTTGGAGGGAGGCTCGGAGAGCAGTGGTGTTAGGCTAGTGGGGTGGTCTGCTTCAGAAAGGGTAGGGAGAGCGGCAGCATAGCTTGACCAAGGCCATCAAGGGCACTGAATGATTCAGGTGGGAATTGTTGACATGACATCTCTTTGACTATCAACCTGTGTTAGTCTGGGTTGACTAGAGAAACAAAATTCATAAACACTTATATTTTATAAGAGAGAGTTTTATATAAAGGTTAATTGTACATTAAGCATCCTAACCCAGTCCAGTCCAAGCCCATAAGTCCGACATTAGCCCATATTGTCCGACATCGATCGACAAAGTCCTCCTCAAACTCACAAAACACATGCAACGATGCTGACTGCAGGAGGAAAGCAGAATCAGTGAATGTATAAGCATCTCAGCACTGGCAGGAGTCTCCACACAGCTGCTCCAGCACCCATAGCTGCGTAGGGATAGGTCCATGTGGCCTCTCCTCGGGGATGTCTCACAGGAAGTGAGCCTGGCCAGCTGAGGCAGCCACAACTGGTCCGACCATCAGAGAACAAGAAACCAGAAAGGCGAGACTCTCCTGCCATTTATCTCTCTGCCCTTCAATTAATTCCACATGTGTTCATTGGCTACGTTGGCACAATAAACCTTAATTATCACATATACTTTCACCAAAATAAAAGTAAATTAATAAGTAATATATTTTATCATTGAAAATTTCAACAAGCACAAACAGAAAATGGAAGTCCTTTAAAGTCATCCCCCCAAAATAACATGTGTGCTAATGCTTCAATGCAAATCCTTTCGTCTTTTTCTATACATAATAGATTTTAAGTATAATTATATTTTTCATCTTTACTTTACATAATGTTATTATAATAATTTTGTCTTTACATATTATTTTTAAACATTATTTTAAAGACTGAACAGAAATCCATTTTCTGAAGTACCATGATCATTTAACTACAAGTTATCACTCTCCAAGTATTGGTTCTTTCTTTTCCCCGTTTTCTCTTGTTGCATGATACTATAATTAATTCCATGCTATAATTGTATAAGCATTTTTTAATTTCCTGAGATTAATTGGACTCCTTTTGCGTTTTCTTTTGTTTTCTTTCACATGCATCCAGAATTTAATTTTTGTTTAACGACTCATAAAATGAATCATTATAAACCAGTTGTCATGGAGTTGATTACAGCTCACGGCGACTCCATGTCTGGGTAGCACTGTGCTCCATAGGATTTTCAAGGACTGGTTTACTGGAAATCGATTCTCAGACTTTTCTGAGGTGCCTTGTGTGTGCCGGAACCTCCAACCTTAGGACCGCAGCTGATCATGCTACCCATTCACACCACCTTCATTCATCTAAGACACTGCCACAAACTCACGGCATGGTCTGCTGATATATTTTTTTTAAGAATTAAGTATGATCCTTTCCCATTCTAGTTGTACCAATTTAGACATTTTTTTCATTGAAAACCTCCATCTGCAGAGAATATTTGCAAAACAAAGGGAAGTACAAATTGGGTGAGGAAGAATACACTTTTTTTCTGAAGAATGTGCTAAACTCTTTCACTATTTAATAGATAAGAATGGATGCTGCTGTTTAACTAGATCCAGTCTCTGAAATATCTAATTAAAACTGATGTGCTTATTTAGTTTCCAATTCATCACAGGTGGGCCCACATTAATGTGAAAATGAGAGTAAATTACCAGCATTTGGCAATCTCTCTGAATGTCATTCACATTATTAGCTCAAACCTCAAAATGCATTTTAAAATGTAGTTCATAGGTTGGGCGCTGTCTCTCCACACAAACAAACACCTTCCCTGGAGGGCTGATAGAATTTCATTTTTGAGGAAGGGGCTCCCAATCAGAAAAGTCCACATCCACAAACTAGCTCACGTATGATCTTACAGAAGGTCATCAAAGAGCAGGTGGTGGAAGGGGACCCTCCCTCCCTTCCTACTCCTTAACGCCTCTGGGGAACAACTGTTTAGTTTGGCCCAACTCTCTTCTAGCGTGTTAACCAGAACTTCCCTTTTGAAAAAATCCATTGACTAACCTTTATCAAACCAAAGCCATTGTCGTGGAGTCAATTTTAACCCGAAGATCCTAGAAAACATTGTAAGACTGACCCAAAGTTTGTCTGAAGCTGTAAATGTTTAGGAAAGCAGACTGCATCACTTTTCTAGCTGGTGGGTTCTCGGAGCCTTTGCTTACCAGCCAGGGTCTTCCACCAAGCGTCCTCTGCTAAACCTTACAGGGGGTTCTGTTCAAGTAGTCCTCACAGGACCAGAAGAGGATAGCAGTTTTGAGGGGATCCCAGCAGACTGCCACAGCCCTCTAACAGCAGTTCTCAACCTGTGGATCACGACCTTTTCGGGGGTCAAATGACTTTTTCACAGGAGTCACCAAAGACCATCGGAAAACACCTATTTCCGATGGTCTTAGGAATCGAGACACGGCTCCTCTATCCGTCTCCAGGTGGGTCCGCCCACATGCAGATACGCCCACATACGAGTACCTGGTGTGAAGACTGTTACCTATGCTACACCATGCTTCAAGACAACATTTCATTTATTTGTAATTAGAAACAAATACCTCACAATATATAAATGCATATTATTTTTGTGATTAATCACTATGCTTTAATGATGTTCAATTTGTAACCCTGAAAATACATCCTGCATATCAGATATTTACATTGATTCATAACAGTAGCAAAATGACAGTTATGAAGTAGCAATGAAAATAGTTGCATGGATGGGGGTCACCACAACATGAGGAACTGTATTAAGGGGTCGCAGCATGAGGAAGGTTGAGAACGACTGCTGTAACAAATAGGCCCTTCTTTTCACATCTGTAAAACGTAAATTCCTCTTTCACCTAATTTATCTTTGAAAGACTCTTTAAGGAGTATGCTGAAATCTCTGTTGATGGGGAAGGCATGGGTAGGGTCTCTGACGATGAAAAGGGCGCCGCCCAGTTTGGTGCACAGGAAATGCAGTGACTCATCCACATTTCAAAACCCCTTCAGCTTTCTTCTTTTTCTTAACCTTCCAAATCAGCATGGAAGATATTTCATTCACTGGTAAAGTATCGTAGGCTAATGTATAAGCAGGCTAAACAATTTCAGGGACCAAAAAAGCTCCCTTTTTACAGTCTAATGGGCTCCCACTTGACTTTTGTGCTATGTGTTGAAGGTTTTGACCCCTTCACATGGAAAATTCTGATTTCTTGGAATGAATATGATAACCAAAAAGGTAGATGTAGTCTCTACACTTGACTTGTAGCTTAGGAAACACAAATTAGGGGAACAATATTGTTGCTGTTGTTGTAGTCACGGTCACTGTCATTGTAGCTTTTGTTGCCGTTAGGTGCCATTAAGTCAGTTCTGACTCATAAAGACCCCATAGACAACAGAACGAAGTAATGGCTGGGCCTGCACCATCCTCACAGTCATGACTTGTCTCAGCCAATGGTTCAATGCATCTCCTGGAAGATCTTCCTCTGTGTTTGCTGGCCCCCTGCTGCACCAAGCATGCTGTCCTTCTCCAGGGAGAAGGACGTGAGAACAGGTCCAAAATACCTGCTGGGGAAGAATTGGACAGACCCCTTCACATATATTGGTGGCCAGAATGTGAATTGTTACATATATTCTTGTAAACCAATAATCTAGTAGCAATTTTAAATACCCAATTTCTTTGGCTTAGTTCCACCTTGAGGAATCTAAGCAATAGAAATCAGAACATTAATGCATAGGGGTGTATCACTTTTAAAAATTAATTACAGCATTGTTTGCAAGAGGGCCAATAACTAGACACATGAGATGCACAAATGTTGGGAATAATGATTGGGAACCTTTGTGATTATTTGGATTCCCTGGGTGGCACAATTGGTGAAGAGCTGGACTACTAGCCAAAGGGTTGGCAGTTCAAACTCACACAGAGACAGCCCTGACAATATCCTTCCAAAATGCCACTGACTTTCTGAAAACTCTATGTTGTTGTATTGTTGTGTTGTTGTTCTTGTTGTTGTTAGGGGCAATCAAGTAGGTTCCAAATCACAGCTACCAAAGGTACAACAGAAAAAAAAACACTACACTGTCCGGGGCCATCCTCACAATTGTTCCTTTGAGCAGTTCTATTCTGCACATGTGAAGTCTAACATGTGTCAGAATTGAACTGACAGCAACTACAAACAACATTAATTATTAATCTGAAGAAATGTCCATGATGCATGATAAAGGAAGAGAAGCAAGTTGCTGAGTTTTTTTTAAATCATTTTATTGGGGGCTCATACAATTCTTATCACAATCCATACATGCATCCATTGTGTCAAGCACATTTGTACATCTGTTGCCATCATCATTCTCAAAACATTTGCTTTCTGCTTGAGCCCTTGATATCAGCTCCTCATTTTTGCCCCTCACTCCCTGCTCCCCCTCCCTCATGAACCCTTGATAATTTATAAATTATTATTATTTTGTCATATCTGACACTTTCTGACATCTCCCTTCACCCACTTTTTTGTTGTCCACCCCCCAGGCAGGAGTTTACATGTATTTCCTTGTAATCAGTTCCCCCTTTCCAACCTAACCTCCCTCCACCCTCCCAGTATCACCGCTCTCACCACTGATCCTGAAGGGATCATCTGGCCTGGATTCCCTTTGTTTCCAGTTGCTATCTGTATCAGTGTACATCCTCTGGTCTAACCAGATTTGTAAAGTAGAATTGGGATCTTGATAGTGAGTATGGGGGGAGCATTTAGGAACTAGAGGAAAGTTGTATGTTTCATCATTGCTACACTGCACCCTGACTGGCTCATTTCCTCCTTGCAACCCTTCTGTAAGGGGATGTCCAGTTGCCTACAGATAGGTCTTCGGTTCCCAATCTGTACTCCCCTTCGTTCACAATGATTTGATTTTTTTTGTTCTTTGATGTCTGATACCTGATCCCTTCAACACCTGGTGATCACGCAGGCTGGTGTGCTTCTTCCATGTGGGCTTTGTTGCTTCTGAGCTAGATGGACGCTTGTTTACCTTCAAGCCTTTAAGACCCCAGACACTATATCTTTTGATAGTCGGGCACCATCAGCTTTCTTCACCACATTTGCTTATATACCCATTTGTCTTCAGCGATCGTGTCAGGAAGGTGAGCATCATGGAATGCCAGTTTAATGGAACAATGTGTTCTTGCATTAAGGGAGTATTTGAGTGGAAAGTTGCTGAGTTTTATAAGTAAGAGACAATAGAATGCAGCAGGTCAGAGGATAGTCTCCAGGGTTATATGGTGGAGTTTTGTAGACTTTACTGTTACACCTTGGACATGGTACTTAATCTCTGTGATCCTCTCCCTTTATTCCCAACCCTCTAAAGTGAATCAATTTTAGAGATTTTTATTATGGGTTTAATTATAGAGGAAGCTTCAAAAACTCATGAAAAATCAAAAGATAATGGAATCGATACACCAATTTTTTAAAGCCCTTCTTACCCCCCTCCAAAAGTTGAATCCCTAATACCTGGTACCTGTGACTGTGATGTTATTGGAGGAATAGGGTCATCTCAGATGTAATCAAGTTAAAGCTAGATCATAGAGTGGGATCTAGCTCAATACTACTGATGCCCTTCTAGGAAGTGGAGTGATGCAAGAGCACAAGCCAAGAGTGCCTGCGGTTACCAGACTCTAGAAGAGATAGGAAAGACCCTCTACTATTGGCTTTATGTGGGGGCGGGAGCTGCTGACACTATGATCCCAGACTTCCCGTCTCCAGAACTTACTAGCATGAGTTTCTCTTGTTTAAACCACCCAGTTTGCGGTACTGGGGCAACCCTAGGAAACTAGTATAGAGCTCTTCTTGATATCTCAGCCTGAGGACTGTGAGGAATAGCTTGACTCAGCAGAAATTAGCACTGCCTTTATTTGAGTGCTGAACTACTAATCCCAGTGTCAGGAATTCAAGCCCACCAGCCACTCTGCAGGACAATGCTGAGGCTTTCTGATAACATAAATATCCATAGCTTCTGAAACACTATATAGACAGAGTTGATCTGAGTTGGAATCAATTCACCAGTGTGTTTGGTTTGGGTTTTGATGAATTTAGAAAGATAAAGGCTCAAATCTTTAATCTGCTCCATAATGACCATGTGGCCTTCTTCTGTATGCATGTAACTGATTTGTCTCATTCCCTTATCTCAAAGGTGAAAATTAAATGAAACCTATATGCATGCATGTGTATGTGTGTGTACACAAACAGGTGCATATGTCTTGCCTTAGAAGTAATAGTCAAAATTTTAACAACTGAAATTGCATGGATACCAACCAATTGCAACAGACAATGCATTTACGCATACTGTATATACTCGTGTATAAGCTGAGTTTTTCAGCCCATTTTTATTTGTTTATCTTTTATTTCATTTCCTTTTTGTAATACTTTTATTGGGGGCTCTTACATCTCTTATCACAATCGATACATTCATCCCATGTGTCAAGCACATTTGCACATAAGCTGCCATCATCTTTTCAAAGCATTCTCTTCCCACTTGAGCCCCTGATATCCACTCCCCATTTCTTCCCCTCCCTCCCCCTCCCATCCTCTCTCATGAACACTTGATAAATTTTAGATTCTTTTATCTATATCTTCATCATCCTCTATCACCCCTCACCCACTTTTCTGTTATTCAGCCCCCTGGGAGGGGGTTCTAGTTTGATTCTGGTGATTGATTCCTCCTCTCTCCCCTACCCTCCCCTAATCCTCCTGGTATCTCTACTCTTCTTGTTGGCCCTGAGGGGTGTATCTATCCTGGATTCCCTGTGTTGTGGGCTCTTATCTGTAGCAGTGTACATGTTCTGGTCTAATCTGATTTGTAAGGTAGAATTGAGGTCATGATAGTGAGGTGAAGGAAGCACCAAAGAACTAGAGGAAAGTTGTGTGTTTCATCAATGCTATACTGCACCCTGACTGGCTCATTTCTTCCCTGTGACCCCTCTGTGTGGGGATGTCCAATTGTCTACAGATGGGCATTGGGTTTCCACTCCATGCTCCCCACCCCATTCACTTTGGGTGTTGGTTTTATTCTGGGTCTTAAATGCCTGATACCTGATCCCAACGACAACTCATGATCACACAGGCTCGTGTGCTTCTTCCATGTGGTCTTTGTTGCTTCTGAGCTAGATGACTGCTTATTTGTCTTCAAGTCTTTAAAACCCCAGACACCATATATTTTGATAGCAGGCACCATCAGCTTTCTTCACCACATTTGCTTATGCATCCATGCTTTAGTGACTGTGTCAGGAAGGTGAGCATCATAAAATGCCAGATTGTTAGAACAAAGTGTTCTCATGTTAAGGGAATACTTGAGTGGAGGCCCAATGTCCATCTGCAATCTTAATTCTTAACATATAGATATGAGTACATAGTTCTATTTCCCTCTTATTACATATAGATTCACATATGTGCATGCCTGTATTTAGGCCTCTATAAGTGTCCTTTGCCTCCTGGTTCTTTCCTGTATTTCCTTTTCACTTCTTTCTTCTCGCACCATCATGTTCGGCCTTCATTCAGGTTCACTAATTCCTCCATGCTACATTGCCCTTGAGTGAGCCCTACTAGGCCTCCTACAACCTTCCTTCCATTGATTTAGTTCATTTTTGTTCCCTTGTCCCTGGGTTGGTCCCCCTTTCCCTCCCCTTCTCCCGTATCCCCCCCAAGTCATTGGTCCCATATTTTTCATCTCTGAATTATCTATCCTGTCCATCTTATCTAAATAGACATGCAGATACATTACTAAGCACACAAAAAACAGGCAGAGTCAAATAAAACAACAAAGGAAGTCAAAAACAACAAAATAATAACAGCAAAAAACAAACACAAACTAATAATAACAAAAAGAAACCCACCGACAAAAATGGAAATGCCTATAAACAGTTCAAGGTCTGTTTGTTGGCCTTTACGAGTGTTTTCCAGTCGAGTCTGATGGGGTGCCACACTCCTTCTCCCAAGTCTATGTTCATTATTCCCCAGGGGCTTCATCAGTCTGCTCCCCCTGCTGCTCTGCTGCACGCCCTCATTGGCTCCCCCCAGCGTGATGGGGCCAGACCGTGCACTATTCCCACACTGTGTCTCCAGTGCTCTCCCCTGCAGCGGCATGGTTCAGCGCATCAACACATTATTTTAATGCTGTTTTTGTGGTTAAATTAGGTGCCTCAACTGATATTTGGATTGGCTTATATTTGAGTATATATGGTAATAGGTGTTCAGTAAGTGGAAAATTAATTATTTTTCAGCATTTAATATGAGCTCAGTACCATGTTTTCCATGCTGGGAAGGGATGATTTTAATCGGTATCTAAAACACACACTCAATTTTTTCCTATGTGATGGCAGTAGAGCGAATTGTGGGTGTTTTATCATTTGCCCTACGGTCAGTGCAAGAGACCCCAGTAGACAGAGAAGTCAAAACAAACTAAACCCCTCTCAGTCTTAATAGCCCTGTCCTACCTCTGCGGCTCCTGTAATGAGTGCCACAGAAACACGAAACAGGGAAATGTAGAGAGAGAGGGGTTGTCCCCTGAAATTTACCATCAAACACTGGTGCTGACAGAGATGCCCTGGTCCTTGTGTCAAAGAGAGTTTGCCTTTCTGGTCCCTTCATCTCATGGACCGCTTTCCCCTCATCTCTGAATGCGGGCATTAGGTTGCATCCTCTGTAAGGGCTCTTTATTTGCAAACACTGAGCTTCTCTGGGTTTTATTCAAATTGGTGTCAGGGTATTTTTGAGAATAAATTTACAAGGGTATGGATTGGAAACAATTACATTCAATTTGAAATTGTAGGGAGAGAGATTTGGGGTCCCAGCTGACTTGAATTTGAATCATTCCCACAGGGCAGGAAATCACCTCTCACCAAAGAACTGAAAGGAGAATGTCATAAATTCATACCTGCATGCACGTGAAGGAAATCAGGGCTCCTGGACCCACTTGGCATTCGTAGAATTTGTGCTAGTTTCACGTATTAGGAATTCAGTTCCGTTGCTAGGAAAAGAGGATCACTCCACTCCAAACATAATTGTATTTCACTAAATTGTTGGGGGTTGTTTTTGTTTTTTTCCCTCATGAGAAGTCTAAGGAAGGGACAATAGGACCGGGCTCCTCTTATCCCTTTTGCTTAGCTACCTTTCACATATGTTTGTCACCTCATGGTCATGAGATGGCTGCTCAATACTGTAACCATCACAACTATATTCTAGTGGAAGAAAAGGAGAGAGGATTATCAATATATCCAGTTCATATGACACTATCTGAATTATAAAACTGAAAGGTCCACGTTTCAGGACTATCCACCATCCAAATAAACTGCAACATTTGGTCACCCCAAGGGAGGGGCAAAACCAACATGAAACCACCATGAGTCTGCCCACCCCGTTTTTAAAGATCTTATCCAGGTCCAACCCAAACAACTTCTGCTTATATCTCTTTGGATGAAACCCAGTCATATGGTGCTCATTCGCTAATGAGGCTGAGAAATCCACACTGCCAGCTAACCACTTTGTGCTTTGGTAGGCAAAGACGAAAAGTGGTATTGGCTCAGTGGTAGAATTATCTCTTTCCATGTAAAAGACCTAAGTTTTCTTTACAGCCAATGTACCTCATATACATCTGTCAGTAGAGGGTTGTGTGTTACTATGATATTGAAAAGATTTCAGTAGAACTTCTGAGAAATATTAGGAAGCCTAATGGTCTACTCCTACAAACCAGCCAACAAAAACCCAATTGATGAGAGCAATTTGATCCACAGCAAATTATGGAGATGGCATAATACCAGGCAACATTTGGTTCCCTGTGCACGGGGCCTCCATGAGTTGGGATCTCACTTCGTCAGTATATGGTAAACAACATGAGGCAAAGAGAAGAGGATGATAGTTATCTTGTGTTTAGCGACCAGTTATCTTGTGTTTCGCGACCCTGTAACAAGTCTATAGCGCCCTAGGGAGTACCTGAACCCTGAAATTTCTACTCTAGTCTCTGACTAAGAACTTTCCAAGAGTCTCATTTTAAGCTTTTTCCACCCACTCAGATGTTAATGACTCAAGGATTTAATCAATCAAGTCACCATTTAATTTCTCTATTGGATTAGTTCTAGCAATGGGCTCTAGTGGCTATGGACTGAGACCACTACAGGAGACTTCAAGGCCCCTTTGAACTATCCCAGTCAGGAGGAAGAGGTTGGGTTTCCAATGACATTGGGCTGGATGCTCTGCCTCCCCACCCCCATCCCCAGTGAGTACACATTCCTGTCTTGTGTCTAAGCTCCAGCAAGCAGCAGAAGGAAGAAAGATGCACACTGCTACCAGCACTGACAGGGCCCTGATTAGGGATTAAGCTTTCTCTAATCCCATCTCCACCCAACCACAGAGTGTCGTTTTGAAGAATCATTTGTGGTAAATGAAGGGAGAGGAGCTATAAGGGCAAGAAATTGGTAGAAAATAATAGGAAAGAAGTGCTATCGCTTGATGAGGGTAATAACCTTTCTAAACTAGTGTCCTACTGCATTAGATTTTCCATGAAATTATTTAAAACAGCAGGGAATCAAACATCCCCACATTATTAACCTCTAGTGTGTGCTTACTGAAGAAAATCCGAAGGATATTTATGCATCTCGTGCAGAGAGAGGTTGAACCTTAATGTCCCAGACGGAGGTGATGAAGCTATGGAATGCCGCCTGCGTTGTCTTTGTCGATCACAGCACCACAGCTGTGTTTCTAGCCTGGTGAGCACACGACATCATCTCCCAACATACTGGGATGAGAAGAGTACCGGACATCACTTTCTAGTTTGGGCCAGCACGTTGCCTAAAAGGACAAGGCTTACTTGCAGCTGGTCCTCCCTGTGCAGGCAGTCTTGATGATGAGAAACACTGCGGACCCAATCGACAAAGGTGCATGTCTTCGGGGAGTCATTCCTAGGAGAAAGAAAGAGCCCTGTGGAAGCGGTGTCCCCGTGACCCTGTCGTTGTTAGAATAAAACATTGTGCTGCATGCGCTCGTGACAACACCCGACCGCAGCTCATCCCATTCCCTTGAAGTAAACCTGTCACAACCCAAGTCACCGAAGAAGCACACTGGTCAGAGAGGTTGAATTCTAGCTGGATTCTAGCATCAATTATAATAATTATATTGTCACTGCCACTTCATCATGAAATTGTCTCATTATGACATTTTGTTCTTTGTCCCAGGACTTGAAAAATTCCCAAATTGCAAAAGCAATTTTTAAAAGTGCTTGATTAAGAACACAAATGTAAGGTTTGGGGATTTTTTAAAAACAGATTTGTGGTTTTAAAAAATAGAATTAAATAAATGATAATTAATATACAGGAAAACTTGCAAAAACTGATTGGATTGCCTATTCCTTATAAGTTAAAAAGATGTATTTTTTATGTTTTCAAGAGCTATGCCTGTATAAATTATAGGTGATTGTGAATTCCAAAGCTATAAACATGCAGAAGGACCCTGGAGGTATCATGCTGAACAGCTGTTCACAGAGACTGCCTCTCCAGCACCCGGAGGAAGGCATGGGACATTACAACTTGACTAAATGCTCACTCCTTTCAAAGAATGAATACATCAGAAAACAAGAGTAATATCCCTGGATTTGAGGCTTGGTCAGAATAATCTCTCTTCTTAAAAAAAAAAAAAAAGAATTAGCTAGAGCTCCTTAAGTTGAGTGTCAGCAGTCCATAACAACTCCAGCAGGATATAAGGCCCAAGTGAGGGATAAGGTGGTTTGACCAAGGGAGCCAAAGTCCAAGTGGACTTGGAGGGCAGGGGAGGTGAAGGTAGCCTGGTATATAGGTTGATGGAGTCCAAGTGGACTTGGAGGGCAGAGGGGAGGTGAAGGTAGCCTGGTATAGGGTGACGGAGTCCAAACCCCAAGTGGACTTGGAGGGCAGGAGGAGGTGAGGGTAGGCTGGTATAGGATGATGGAGTCCAAAGTCCAAATAGACTTGGAGGGCAGGGGGAAGGTGAAAGTAGCCTGGTATAGGGTGATGGAATACAAAGCCCAAGTGAAGTTGGAGGGCAGAGGGCAGGTAAAGGGAGCCTAGTTTAGGGTGATGGGGTCCAAGCAAGTTGAGACTGCTTTCCATGCTACAGTGGCAGCTGGGAGGAAGGTGTCGGGTACCAAGTGTGTTGAAGAGAGGAGGTGGTGAAATCCAGAGAAAAATATTCAAGGCAATGGAGAGTGTGGAGAGCCTTCTTTTGGTGCTAGAATTTTTCATGAGGGGAGAAAGGCATACCTGCATGGAAAGGCCGGAATTATGAGAGGTGAAGAGAGTGTCTATGTGGCATTGTGCCCAGGCAGAGAAAGCAGAGCCCTTTCCAAGTGGCAACCTGGAGTAAGATATCAAAATACAGGGAAAGGAAGGAGGATATCCAGGTTTGAGGGCAATGCAATGCAAGAAGTTGGAGCCTAAGAAGACTTCTGATGGCATCCTTTCAGTGAGGGGAAGTCTTGGTGACTTCTAGATAGCTAGGTAATAGTAGAAGCACAGGAGGTGGGAAGTCCAGCATGAAGTACAGAAACGCAAGCAGAGTGAAGATGACATCTGAGCAGGAGTGTCCTAGGAGAGAGTGTCAGAGTCAGATCAGAATGGAAGGAAAATTCCCACGAGGGTAAGCGCATCACATGTGCTGAGAAGTCCACATAAGGTGAGCGGGGTGTCTCAGGCAGGGTGGCTGAACCTGAGCACGGTGAGGAGGTAGCCCGCGGGTGAAGTTAGCAGGCCAGTAGAAATATCAGACTGAGCAGAGGTAGGCGTTTGTACAAAAGGATGATGTAGTGCAGCCTGTCAGAGACTGGCCAGGATGAAGGGCCGAGAAGAACCGTTTACGAAGTGCCGAATTCACGATGCCTACATGAAATGAGGAATGTACGTTCATAAAAAATGTGTCTGGCATTGGTGATCTGAGGAGGTATTGGGTAAGGTTGGGTCCATAGGTATGTGGAAAGGCGGGAGTAATACACGCAGGAGTCAGGATAAGGAGGGCGTCCACATCAGAGTGCAGCAGCAGTGATAAGTCAGCTGTCTACAGAAGTGCAGCATGGGGCCTCTTACTCATAGTCCTCATTGCTCCATAAACTCAAGCCTAAATCATAGGAAACAGTAGCTACAAAAGGAGCCCCGGCAGTGCTGTGTATTAGGCATCAGTTGCTAATGGCAAGGTTGGAGGCTTGAGTCCACCAGCCACTCTGAGACAAAACGATGAAGCTTTCTGAAATTCTCACTCTTCTCAATGTTATCGCTAGTTTGTTATGCAGGCCTTTGCACACTCAATAAACCATACGCAAATACCTTTCTGCTGTTCTTTGCTAAGATTTTAATCAATGGGTGCTTCAGTTCCTCTTCTCTTTCAAAAAGCAAGCGCGTGTCATCTGACTACTGCAGCTCGTTAACAAGTCTTCGGCCAATCCTGATTTCGTAGTCTTCTGTAGATCAGCCAGCTTCCAAAGAAGTTGCTCGGCACACAGATTAAATAAGCGTGGTGAAATAAGACCACCCTGACGCAAGTCTGTTCTGATTTTATAGCACGCAGTATCCCATTGTTCTGTGGGAAAATTTGCCTCTTGGCCTATGTACAGGTCCTGCTTGAGCACAAAACTGTGCTGTAGAATTCTCACTCTTAACCAATGTTGTCTATAATTTGTTATGTCATCTTCGTACTGTCAGGTCCTTGAACTGGTGCTTTGTACTGTCCTTAAATCTTTTCCATGAGCTTAAAAGTGCTATTAAAGTCACAATATACTTTGCCTATTTTATTTTAAAATTCCTGAATGGTTAGAAAGGTTATTAGATATCTGTGCTGTCTGGTCTTCATCTATCTTGAATCTAAACAAATAAAATATAGCACTAGATTTATTTTCCTGTCCAGCACTCTTGAAATACGACTATAAAGAAAAG
Organism: Tenrec ecaudatus; assembly: GCF_050624435.1. Classification (NCBI taxonomy): domain Eukaryota; kingdom Metazoa; phylum Chordata; class Mammalia; order Afrosoricida; family Tenrecidae; genus Tenrec; species Tenrec ecaudatus. The sequence continues at coordinate 73,867,820 of NC_134534.1, read as the reverse complement.
GTCTGATCAAAGAGATTTGTTAAGTTTATAACAAGGATGTAGGACTGCCACGAGCTCAGCCAACTCTCCCTTCAATAACAAAGGTTTTGTGGCATAGAGGGATTCATGAGGCCCGGACTTGAATCTTGGTTCTGCCCTTTTTAGTTGAGTGACACTAAGTAAATTGGTTCACTTTTCTACACATCTATTTTCTTGCCTCTAAAATAAAAATAACCATTAAATCTAGCTAAAGTGCTCACGGGCATTAGAAATGTTTATACATAAAGTGCTTGCAACAGTTCCTAGTGCACAGTAAGCACCTCACAACACACTGGAGTGTGTCGCTAGTACACTGTCATCGTTAGGTGTCCTCAAGGCACTTCCAGCTCCCAGAGACCCCAAGCACAGCGGAGGGACAGCGCCCAGTGCTGTGCCATCCTCACCACTGCGGTATGTTTGAACGCATGGTCAGAGCGGGTGTGGCGGTCTGTATTGGAGTCCAAGTCAAGTCTCTGTGTAGATGCAGGCTGTGCACATTGCTTTTGCACGCACTTTTTCTGTGCTTCACCCACCCTTCCAATTTGTATCAAACTCCACATTATTCTTTTGGGGTATTTTTATTTTCCTACTCTTTGACAAAATGTTTCTTAATCTTCAGCAGCAATGTATCAATATGGAGTGACAGTTTGACAATATGGTTCTCACTTTTCATAGTATAAATTCAAAGACAAATTGTGAACGAGTCAAGTGAAACTTGTAATTCACAGCTGTGAGGTCACACTAGTGAATTATAAGCTTTTCATTATGTCAGAACTGTGAATTGCAAAGATTTTTTTCCTACATTTCCTGTCAAATAATTTATTAGCTACCCCTCTCTCACAGGATTTTGCAACATGCGGAGCCAGAGAACACAGGGGTTGCTCCGTAGCGTTTCCAGACAGAACAATAAGAACTCAGATAGACAAGAGTCATGTTGAAAAGAAAAAAAGATATGATTTTGATCTCTACTCTTCTCAGGCTTAGAGTGACTCTTGATAAAACAGTGTGATTCCTCTCAATGGGAGCCATTGTCACTCAAACTTGAGGGAATTTTTGTTTTGTTTTGCCTTAATTATTTCCCATTATCATCACAATCAACTACAATTTCTTAAAAGCCATTTATGATGGAATTCTACATTGTTTAAAAATTAATGGCTACTACAGGGGACAACACTGGAGACACAGTGTGGGAACTGCATCCAATCTGATCCCACCAAACCGAGGCAAAACACTAAGGGGGTGCAACGGAACAGCAAGGGAATGGAGCAGTAAGGTCCCCACGGAATCCTGAAGGTGGATTTGGAGGCCAGGGTTTGGTGCCCCAACAGACTGGACTGGAAAATACTCCTAAAAAAACAACAGTCCTTGAACTAACTACAAGCTTTTCTTTCTTGTGTTTTGTTTTGTTTTATTTTGTTTGTGATTGGTTTGTTGTTGTTGTTTTGTTGTATATTGTTACTTGGTTTCACTCTGTCTTGTTTTTGTGCATGTTATTATCTCTGCAGGTCTGTCTAAATAAAATAGGCTGGATGAACAATCTGGAGGAGAAAACAACAGCACCAACAGTTCCGGGGGACATGGGAGAAGGAGAGGTAGGGGGAAAGTTAGTGGTGTCAAGTGATCCAAACCGGTGGTGAGGAGGGTGTAGGAGGCCTGGGAGGGCGTGAACAAGGGTAATGTAACCAAGAGGAATTACTGAAATCCAAATGAAGGCTGAGCATGATAGTGGGACAAAAGGAAAGTCAAAGGAAATAGAGGAAAGAGCTAGGAGGTAAAGGGCATTTATAGAGGTCTAAAAAAGGCATTGACATATGTAAATATGTTTATACATGAGAATGGGAAAATAAATCTATGTGCATATATTTATAGGCTTAGTATTAAGGTAGCAGATGAACAGTGGGCCTACACTCAAGTATTCCATCAATGCAAGAATACTTTCTTCTATTAAATTGGCATTCTATGATGCTCACCTTCCCGACACAATCACTGAAGACAAAGCAGATACATGAGCAAATGTGGTGAAGAAAGCTGATCGTGCCCGGCTATCAAAAAGATATAGGTTCTGGGGTCTTAAAGGCTTGAAGGTAAACAAGCAGTCATCTAGCTCAGGAGCAACAAATCCCACATGGAAGAAGCACACCAGCCTGTGCGATCATCAGTTGTTGAAGGATCAGGTATCAGGCATCATCAGAACAAAAAAATCATATCATTGTGAATGAGGGGGTGGGAGGGCGGAGTGGAAACCCAAAGCCCACTTGTAGGCCACTGGACATCCCCTTACAGAGGGCCTCAGGGAGGAGATGAGTCAGTCAGGGTATGATGTAGCAACTATGAAACATACAACTCTCCTCTAGTTCCTAAATGATTCCTCCCCCATCCACTCCACCACCCACTATCATGATCCCAATCCTACCTTACAAATCTACCTAGTCCAGAGGGTGTACACTGGTACAGAAATTGAGGGTATCGAGGGAATCGAGGGCGGATGATCCGTTCAGGGCAGTGGTGTGATTGGCGATACTAGGAAGGTGGAGGGAGGATGGCTTGGAAAGGGGGAGCCAATTACAGGGATCTACATATAACCTCCTCCCTGGGGGATGGACAACAGAAAAGTGGGTGAAGGGAGACGTCCGACAGGGCAAGATATGACAAAATAATAATTTGTAAATTATCAAGGTTCATGAGGGAGGGGGGAGGGGAAGCGGGGAGGGAGGGAAAAAATGAGGAGCTGATGCCAGGGGCTTGGGTGGAGAGGGAATGTTTTGAGAATGATGAGGGCAATGAATGTACAAATGCGCTTTACACAATTGATGTATGTATGGATTGTGATGAGTTGTATGAGCCCCTAATAAAATGATTAAAAAATTAAAGACTATTGTTACTATTAATATTCATACTATTGTTAATCCCCAAATCTGGACAATTGTTTTTTACCAAATTATGTCATCCTCTATGTAATTTGCATAGCAGTTACATCTCTTATTTATTTTTCACGTTGACCCAATGATGTTAGTCAGACATTTTCTTATGAGGAAATTCAGAAAAAAATTTTTAACTCACCATTGAGTTGATGCAGACTCAGAGAGATCCTGTAAGACAGCGTGGAACTAGCCCCTCTGAGTTTCCAAGACTGTAACTCTTAAACAGAGTAGACAGACCCATCCCTCTCCCAAAGAGCTACTAGTAGTTTCCAACGGCTGACCTTTCAGATAGCAGAACAACATATAACCATTTCCCCACAGGGCTCAGGAAGAAATAGAAAGGTACATCAAAATAATAGGGGCTTATCCAAAATTTTCTGTGTTAAAATCAGGAATACTTCCTTTCCCACTTACAAGCCTACATATATAGTGCAGCCCTGGTAAGTCCTGGTCCTTCCTGGAGTTCTGTCTTTGTTCAGTGCTACCCTTAAGGAAAAGCGCAGTAATCTAAAGTAATTTTAAAACAACTTTAATATGTATCTTCACGTGTTAAAGAATATTTATTCATTTTCAATTTAGATCACACAGTCGCATAATCTTTTCTTTTTCTCTGACCTTCTGAACCTCCCTTCTACCAATCAATTTGGCTTTATCTCTTTGTTCTCTGTAACCTTTCCTTTGGACTCTCCAGTCCTTTCCTTGTTGGGAAGCGGACATAATCAGCCTGACAAGACCGACTCCATGCTGTCTGCCCAGCAGGGCTAAAGCCACTTCACCTCAACCTTATCTTAGCCTGACAAACACCAAATGGCCCACCTTTGTTTACTCCAGCACCAGACATTACAACCCGTATATTTGTGTCTCCCTACCTTGTGTGCTCTACACCCCCTTCCTTCCCTTTTTTACCTTCCCTTGGAATTCTTTTGTTTGCCTCACCCTTTAAAAAGAGGCTTGTGTAGCAATAAAGAGAGACCTTGACAAAAATCTGCTTGGTCTCGCTCCTCTCTCTCGCCCGTTTCTCTTTCAGGCTGGGTCCCCCTCGGTAACCTCTCGAATAACTGAGTCCCGCTGGTTCGGGGCATTTCCTTCTCTCTATAGTCCCTTTTTCCTGTTCCACAAAAGACCAGAACCCAAGCACATACAACCAAACTGCACATGAAAGTCAGGACAGTACACAGCCAGATCAGGCAAAAGTAGAACAATTTTCTGTCAACAGTGGTAGGCTAGTGAAATTTTGAACATGTAACATTCACACATTAATCAACCTTACCCTCATGCATGTAGGTTTTTATCTTGCTAGCTTGAAGTTCTAAGGAAGAGAATATTTGTTCATACATTTAAGAGTGACAGGCACGACCTAGACAACCAGCATCCCTTTCCACATTTCCTTAGCTCAACATGTGTGCACTTCGCTGGAGGTACCATGCTCCGTCTGCCTTTTAGGCCAGTTTTCCCCAGTGTTTTTCTCATCGTTACACATTAGAAGACACAGTGGGGACGGCTGCAAGGACTGTGGCCCATGGTGTATTTTCACAGTAAGAACTTATTTGAGCTACTCTAGTGTTTGGACGTGGGGCACTTAATTCTATGTCTCAGATCACGCTGCTGCTTCCACCTAGAGTTCCCGTCCTCGTCACCCTCTCGTCTTTCAGGAAATTGATGCGGTGTTACTTTTGCCAGCCTACCTCCCATGCATCTCCCGATGAAAGTGATTCTCTTCTATACTCCGAGCCTCTCTGTGTGTATCCTCATCGTGGCAGCTTACATTCTTAGCTGTATCTCCCACTACCCTGTAAACATCTTGAAAACAGAAGAGACCACGTTATTTTTAGCTATCTTTTGGGACTTTTTAAACATTTATATAAGCAGCTAACTCGGTAGCTACTATTTTAATGACTGAATGAACTCTTCATAGATTTGTAAGCGGGCTTCAAGAAGTTCGTGAAAAAATGGAATTAAAATATAGTGGACTTTGTCCTCTAACTTTTGAAGTCCCCTCTAATGATCTAATCATCATTGGTGTTGCTTGCCACCTTACTCTGAAGCAAGAGCGCACTTGGGATCATTCTGGGAGAAACTGCTGATCAAAGTCTCTATGCTATTTCTCATAGGAACTACGTCAAGCTTAGTCCGATCCAAGTACCATAGTCTGTTTGCTTGTTTTTTAAGTAAAAGTAGAGGCTTATTAAGGCTCACTGCAATTTAAATCGGGCCCAGAACACAAGGAGTGAAACTGAGGCAGCATAGCTACAAAAATAGTTTCATAATGTTAAATCATGAATTTTAGTTTACAATATTCTAATTGGAGAACATGAAATTAGAGAAGGGCTTTTCCTCTAATTGGTTTACAGAGTATACATAAATTGTACGGATTAATTCCAGAACATACTTGCAAAAGTATATATATTCTTTAGAGCAGCATTTCTCAACCTGTGGGTCGTGACCCCTTTGGGGGTTGAACAACACTTTCACAGGGGTCGCCCAATTCATAACAGTAGTAAACGTACAGTTATGAAGTAGCAACGAAAATGACTTTATGTTTGGGGGTCACCACAACATGAGGAAGTGTATGAAAGGGTCACGGCACGAGGAAGGTTGAGAGCCACTGCTTTAGAGGGTTTCAAGATGGTCATCGGGATGCCACAAGACATCTCTCTCTCACCAAAAGACATTAACACAGTTCTCGGGTAAACAGTTTCCTGACATCTGCTTGTGCAGGAAATTTCCCCGGTGCAAAGAGAAATCACTGAGTCCCTCTTCAAGGCTACATCCTTTCCACATCTATAGCTGACCACAAAGAAAAGCATTTCCTTAATTGTCCGATTAAACTTAGTTAATGCTAAGCAAACTAAGGAAATAAGATTTGGACTTTAGAGTCTGAATTTGTGTTAAAACTCAAGATGGAATTAGGAGTCCAGTTACAGGTGACCATAAAGCAAGTGCTTCCGGATTTAAGCTCGCAGGCATTCTCTCCTTTTGATCAAGGGTTTAGCTTAGAATTCCTTGATGACACTTAAATTGGTGTGCTCCCCTTTCACAACTCACGCAATGATATCTCACGCTGGCAAGTTCTCCACTTGCCCCAAGCCAGATATCTGTCTTCTTAGCTTCTGTAGAATAGACACACTTTTCTTTGATTGTTACTTTTAATCATACTATTTTTATATATCGCCACTTTTATGAAAGAGTTGAGGATGACAGGAAATGCAGAGGGAAAGGAAGTCCTAAGAAGTTATAGCATGAAGGACAGGCCATCAAACTATGAATGCATGCTTGAGTCCCCTGTTTATACAATTTCCTCCTGAGCAATGTAAGTAGTACAAGTGATTCTTAGGATACCATCACTGTCAATCGTTTCTTGGCCTTTTGGCTAAGATCAAGTGTAGGATACCATCACTGTCTCCGGTCAGTCTCTTGAGAGATGGAAAAAATAGATTGTATGTTACACCTAATATAGAGAGAATATCATTAATTGAGTCACTTCGAAAATGGAAAAAAGATGTACATACCTGATTCATAAGAGAATTAAAATTGTCATATGGTGTAGGATGTGAGCCAATTTACTATTCTTAAGGTGAACAGCAATGACTTTAAAGTATTTCTCTCCTAGTTTTCAAAATAGTCAAGGCTGAAATAGCACCTATCAAATGTGTCCTGTGACTTTTATAAAAAGTATGCCCTAAATAAAGAAAATTAAGCGTAGACTTGTTTTCGCTCTCTTTTCTATAAATGCTTTGTAAACAAAGGGTTGTGAGTTTAATTTAATAAATATTCATGTAGTCCTTGAAGAAATAAAGGCCTTTTGTAAGACTTTGCTTGCCTGGTACCCTAACTGTGCCAATCAGAGCAACAAATGAATTAACTTCCTGTAAAATATGAATTTCAGTGTCCCTGCAATATTTGTTCACAGGTATGTCGAAATATTTTTTACCCTCAGAACCTAACTGCATCTTCCAATGACAGAATTATACATACCTATGATTGGTACTGTAGAATAAACCAAAAGCAGCTATTTAAATCCACAAGCCACTCTGAAGGAAAAAGAGGAGATTATCTGCTACAGATGAAGATTTATACTCTCAAAACTCCTGTATAGTTTCCATGATAATCAACTCAATGATAGTAGGCCGAGTGGATTTTATCCTTGGGAATTTAGTGGTAAACTGATCTTTTGACCACTTGAATTATAGTTATTTCTTTTCAACTGAGATTAATAAAGCTTTAAGAAAGCTACAAAAAACACAACTAGAATTATAGAACAAATCTTGTTACAAAGTCCGGAAGGATTTCTAGAGTCCTAAATAAGATCATTTTCTTTTCTTTTTTTAAATCATTTTACTGGGGCTCATACAACTCTTATCACAATCCATCCATCCATCCATTTTTCTGTAACATTATATTCACTTGCCACGTTAGAGCTGAAATGACCATATTTCTGCATATAATGTGCCCATGAAGGTTACATACATATAACACGTGCAGTACACATAACATCCGAGGAGATTGCATGTTTGGGAAACACTGATACAATGCACATGTTATTTGCATAGAAACATGGTAGATAAATAAATCAGTTACAAAGCCTTTCTTCCAGTGCTCACCATACACATCCAGTGCAAGCTATAAACGGAAGGTATCAAATAAACAGAAATAAACAGCGATCTTGTGAATCACGAATGTATGCATGACATTTTGCCGGCGCATGCAGTGGATTCGTCCATTAGGAAAGAAGGTGTATTATTATATGGCATCGTGTTGGTTCAGGCCCACAGTGAGCATATGTACCCACAGCAGAACAACACACTGTGCAGTCCTGCATCCTCCTCACGTTTGTTAGCAAGTTTGAGGTCGTTGTTGCAGTGACTTCCTCAATCAACCTCATTGAGAGCTTTCTCTGTTTCGCGCACCCTCTACTTTATCAGGCACAATGTCCTTTTCTCAGGGACAATTATTTCTCCCCATAACAGGTCCCCAAAATGTGAGACAACGTCTAGTCATTCTAAGCTGTACTCCTTGAAAGACGCTTCATAAACATCGTAATTCAAAAGCATCAATTCTTCTCCAGCCTTCCTTATTCATTGTCCAACTTTCGGGGGGCATATAAGGTGGTTAAAAATCTATGGCTTGGATCAGGTACACTTAATTCCCAAAGGGAAAACTAAAGGGGTCTTTTGTGGAAGACAGGTCCATTGAAATAAGTCTATTGCTTTCTTGACTGCTGTTACCCTGAACGTAGATTGTAGATACAAATAAGAATCGAATAAAAAATACCTAAGGGCCAAGATTTGTGACAATCTGAAAGAAACTTTCAAAAGAAAGGTAAGAAGTATGACCCAGGAAATAGGGGAGATGCAGCAGAGTATGCTGTCAGAAGCTAAAGGAAAGGACTGTCTCAACAAACCAACTGCTAGTTTAATCTCTTGCAAGGAATACAGTGAAAGAAAGACACCATGCACGGTGAAATAGAAGGGCAACAAAAAAGAGGAAGGTCAACAGACAATTTATAGGATTTTTTTTCATGTCTGTCTTATAAAATAGGCAGGATAAACAAGCCTAAGGAGAAAACAATGACAGTTTCAGGGAGATTTGGGAGAGGGGAAGGTGGGGGAAGGAAGTGGATAGCCAACAAGTTCAGAGCCCTGGAGTTCAGGGCTCTTAAGTTCAGGTTGAAGCTGAAGAAAATTAAAATAAGTCCATGAGACCCAAATTATGGCCTTGAGTACATCCCACCAAAATTTAGAGTACATCTCAAGACTAGATTTGATACATTGAACAAAATGACCAGATGAGTTATGAGGTAGCATCAAAACCATAGCACATAAAGAAAGCAACTCAAAAAACTCACTGCCAGACAGCCTAATCTGACTCATAGTAACCCTATAGGGGAGAGTAGAACTTCCCATGTGGGGTTCTGAGAGTGTAACTCTTTACCAAAGTAGAAAGTCTCACCTTTTTCCTGTGGAGCACCTAGTGGATTTGAACCACTGACCCTGCAGTTGGCAGCTCAATGCATAAACCACTGTGCTGCCAAAGAAAGGGAAAAGTCACTAAAAAGACATGAAAGGAAGAAAATACCAATGTGGATGTCAGAAGAAACTCTCAGACTTGTAACTGAATGAAGAGTAGCTAAAGTAAATGGAAGAAATGGTGAAGTAAAGGAGCTGAACAGAAAAATTTCAAAGGACAGATAATAAATATAATGAAATCAGCAAAAAGCCAAAAAATAACATTCAACATAGCTCAGGCTGAAAGAAATTTTTTAAAGGCAAGCCTTGAGTTATACTATTGAAGGATTCGATTTGCAAAATATTGAACGATAGAAAAATCATGGGAAAAAATAGAAGGAAAATAGTCCCTGTACCTAAAATAATTGGTTGGTGTTCAACGATTTCGAGAGGTAGGACATGATCAAGAACTGATGGCCTTGAGGGAAGTTTCACTGAACGCATCAGCCTACAACACGGCTCCAGGAATTGATATAATATCAACTGGAAGTTTTAATAATCTGAGGGAGCACTGGAAACACCCATTCCTCTAGGCCAAAAAACGTGGAAGACGGCTACCCAGCCAGGCAACTGGAAGAAATCAAAATTTTAGCCTCTTACAAGAAAATGCAACCCACAATCTGTGGAAATTATTAAACATATCCTTAATATTACCTGTGATTAAAATTTTGCTGAAGATCGTTCAAAAACTGCTGTAGAAGGACATCAGCAGGGAGGGAGCTTCCAGAAATCCAAGCCAGATTCAGAATAGGACATGCCGTGAAGCATATCATTACTGATATCACATGGCTCTTGGTTGAGGGCAGAGAATCACAGGAAGGTGTTTACTTGTGTTTTATTGAGTATGGTAAGGCATTCAAGTGTGCAAATCATAAGAAACTATGAGCATATTATCAAGAATGGGAATTACAAACACTTCATTGTATTTATGCAGAAACTGTCCATGAACCAAAAGGCGGTTGCTCCCTCAGAACAAGGGAACAGGAGGGGTATCCTCAAAAAACTACAATTGCACTGGGTAGAGTGGAGATTTCATAGTATACATTTTTCCTGCTAGGTAAATATCTAGCAATTCACCCTGAGTTAGTGTACCCAGTGGCATTGCCAAGGGAGGTTCTTCCTGGCCAGGGTGAAATTTTTTCAAGAAATCAGTTTAACAGGTACCTCATTTTTTGTTTTGTTTTGTTTTTTTACAATGGCCTATTTAAGAGAACAGAATGCAACTGTGAAATTTTGTTTCCTGCTCAGGAAAAATGGTACAGAAACTGTGGTGATATTGAATGCAGTTTACGAAAACAACACTGTGGGAAAAAACTCAAGTGTACCAATGTTTTTCTCATTTCAAAAAAGGTGAAATGTCAGTTGGTGATAAGCCTCATTCTGGATGTCCATCAACTTCCTGAACAGACAAAAATGTCAACTTGAAATACCTTTGGAGTTTGTTCTACCAGGTCAGGCTGTTAATCAAGCTTTCTATTTAGAGTTTCTGAAAAGATTGCATAACAGTGTGAAACAAAAAAGGCCCAATTTGTGGCAGATGGGGGACTGGGTTTGCCACCATGACAATGCATCTGCTCTCACAACCATCTCAGTTTGCCAGTTTGGGGCAAAAAACAGCATGCCTCTCTTACTCATCTGTTCTTGCCCCATGCAACTTCTTTTTGCTTCCATGAATTCAGAGGGACACGAAAGGGCAGTGATTTGACAATGTAGAAGAGGATAGAAAAAAACAAGGAAGATACTGTCAGTCCTCTAAACAGATGAGTTTTTTAAATGTTTCTAAGAATGGAATTACAGATTTGACAAATGTATTAAAGATAGTGGAGAGTACTTTGCAGGTGATCAGGCTGTTTTGCAAGAAAAATTTAAATACATAGTTTTGGGGTGGAATTCTGGGATTTGGGGGGTACCCCCTCATACTGTGTGTTTTAAAATCAGGAAACGTGTGCATTGTGGTTGTATTCTTTCACCATAATAATTCAATCAGTATTCTGATCAAATAATCAGGGAAGCTGGACTCTATAAAGAATGTGGCACCAGGATTGGCTTGTTAACAATCTGCAGTTTGCTTGCTGAAAGCAAGTAGGAGTTGAAGCACTTGCTGATGAAGATCAAGGACTGTAGCCTTCAGTATAGTTTGCAATTTAATGTTTAAAAAAATCCTCACAACTGTATCAATCCGCAACATTATAAAAAGAGATCATCTTGATGTTTTCAAGGATTTCATTTTGCTTAGATTAACATTCAACGTTCCTGGAAGCGGCAATCAAGAAATTAAATGATGCATTACATTTGGGCGCATCTGCTGCACAAATCTTCTTCAAAGTATTAAGGATCAGGAATATCACTTTGAGGACTAAGGTGTACCTGACCAAACTCATAGTATTTTCAGTTGCTAAATATCCATGTGAACGTTGGAAAATGAATTTAAAAAAGGCTACAGAAGAATCGATTCATTTGAGTATGGTGTTGGTGAAGATTCTTCCACATATCGTGGAAAACCAGAAAAACGAATCAATCTATCTTGGAAGAAGGGAATCCTGAAAGATTCTTAAATATGAGGATGGTGACTTAGTCTTACACACTTTGGACAAGTTCAGAGGAGAGACCAGTTCTTGAAAAAGTACCTCATGCCTGGTATGTAGCGCAAAACAGAGGGAAAGCTTCGATGAAATCAATAGACACCATGGTGACAAGGATGGGCTCGAGCAGAGCACCAAATGTGAGGATGGCGCAGGACTGGGCAGTGCTCCGGCGTGCTGCGCAGAGGATCACTAGGTGTCAGGGTTACTGCCTGGCACCTAATGACAATCGTTTGGGTAAAGTATTAGCAGCGAACCCGAGTCTGGAGAACATTGAAGACTGTGCCCTAAAATGACCAGGGTTCTGTCCAGGGCAATTCTGTACCCTAAAACTATACAAGCTGTATCCAAGGCAAAGTAATTTTGTATTGCTTTTAATTAAGAAACTGTTTCAAAATTGACAGAGCATAAAGCCAATCAAATTAAAAATAAATGTTTAATTACTTGTCATTTAAAATTCATTTTAAAACTCAAAGCAAGATAATATTATAATTGTTAGCATAAGAGAAATCATGAGATAATATATCACTCTGCTGTATTAGGGCTGGCAAAGTGATATCCCTGATCCTTAAAGTCTGAAATCCATAGCCTTAAGTCAGATGTAGCTCTTGCTAATGATTTTTTCAAATGATAATTGTATACGGAATGTATACCATTTCTTGTGTCTTTTTCATATGTGATTGACAGCAAACATGTAGCTGAGGTGTTTCTGGGTAGGTGATAGCAGCCAACTTTTCAGCCAGTCATCAAGCAGTAATTGTTTGCACCACTCAATCTTCAGGCAGAAAGTGGAAGGGTCCCACTCAACTCCATAAAATCTAGTGTGGTTTCTCAAAGACTTACCAGTTGCAGAGTCAAGAAAGAAGATGATGAGTTGGTTGTTCAGACAGCTACTGTTGGTGGAGAGGCATAGTTGTCCATGGGCAAACACAGCCTTGGTCCAAAGCATGGCTGCTGATTTAAGCTTGCCCCCAGTTCTGGTGACTTGTGCAAAGCCATAGATTGTGATTTTTTTCTTCAATTTGAATTGTGCATCAGTAAAAATTCACACAGCAAATAATGTAGGTTCCCTTCTCACAATTGCCTACAAATTGTTCCACAGCATTAGTTACAACCCTCACACTGTGTCAGTATGCTCATTACTTGTTCTGGTTCTATTGACCTGGCCTCCCTGGCCCTCCTTGCCCGACAGCTCCTGTCATACACACTCACACTGGGAGCAGATGTCGACTATGTGGGCTCCTCTCCTATTACTTACCAGCTTCTTATTTGGCTGAAAGGTGACCACTCGGAGTAGTTTCTGTGCCAAATTCAAAAGGCATCTTAGGGTGATAGTCTCTGGAATTCCTCTGGTTTCTATTGGTTCAGCTGGTCTGGCCTTTTGTATGAATTTGAATTTTGTTTTACATATTTTCCCAGGACCTTCTGTTATGTCCCTGGTCAGAACAGGAGGTAGTGTATGAAATATATTCAATTAATATGGCTCTTTTAGCCATAAATCCATATTGATGTATTATGGCTCTAGGGTCTATGGCTCTGGATCTGATCCCATTTTGGAGGGAGCTCTCTGTTACAGAATTAAGGTGAAGTTAAGTGCTGAGTTTAATAGAGGATGTGAACCACGTAGAGGGAGTGAACTGGCTGGTCTTGGATTGGGGCTAGAATTAAGTAGGAACCCAGAATCCATTGCTTGTCTATGGGTTATGAAAAACTCTGGTTTACATTAACAGTCACATTATGACAAAAACAAAAATCAACAAGAACAACAACAAAACCAAACAAAAAAACCCACAATAAAAGCATTGTCAATCATCCACTTGGGCTATAAGGAGACTGCATTGATAACATCAATAATTTATCCTATGGCATAGCATTGAAGGTATTGTTGATATGAAGAGGATGGTCTAACTGTGAGTTACAGTCCATAAGTTGCTGCTTTATGCAGATTTATATCTTAATTGTTTTAGCTCTGTTTACATTGAGCATGGGGTTGGTACTAGGGAAACTTTTCCTGTACCATTCCTTACTAGGACAGATCCTTGCCTATGAGATTAATGCTTGTCATATTTATGCAAGGGGAGCATTGAGGTACCAAATATATACTGGTTCTGGGTCCCCTTTCATAGGATACCCACTAAACCAGGGGTCCCACCCCAGGTCTGTTGACTGCTGTTTCCATAGTTGTTGGGTATCCATCTTTGCTGCCTCTCCCGTCAGGGAATTTCCGTCCAAAGTCCACGGGTACAAATAGTTTTGAGGTAGAACTCAGTTTGCTCAATTGGGCTTCCACATTGAGTTCCTCTGATGTGGCCTTTGGGGGATGCCAGGTTCCCTGGAAGACCAGTGAGACGGTTAAAGTTTCTTGTGCCAACCTGGCCAATAAACACGAGGGGTTAATTGAAGGGCGGAGAGATAAAAGACTCAGTGAGGCTCGCTTTTCTAGTTCTCAGGTCTCTTGCTTTGTGATGGTCAGACAAGGGTGAGGCTGCCTTAGCCAGTTCCCTGCTTCAGATGGCAAGGCTCACTTCCTGCAAGACATTTCCAAGGATAAGCCACATGGACTTACCCCGATGCTGACCTGGGTGCTGGAGCAGCCGTGTGGAGACCCCTGCCAGTGCTGAGATGCTTACTCGCTCACTGATTCGGCTTTCCTCCTGCAGTCAGAGTCATAGTGCCAGTTTTGTGAGATGTAGGAAGACTTTCTGGATTGGTGTCGGACATATGGGTTAATGTTGGACTTGTGGGTTTGAGCAGCACTGGGTTGGGATGTTGTCTTGATGTGCACTCACCCTTTATATGAAACTCTCTCTTATACATAGTTTCTGTGGATTTGTTTCTCTAAAATGCCCAGACTAACACAACCAGTGTCTAAGAAGTGCATAGCCCATGGCATGGTTCACCAAGGTTTGGGTAGAAGCACAGTAGAAGTGTCTACCCAGGAACATAGAACTGGGTTTGTTCTCCCCTTAGGTTCTCTACAATCATGCCTCAGCGGCCCTTCCGGATGTGAGGTTGTTCCTGCCCAGCTAAGCACCAGATCTACAAGGAGACATCTCAGTACCTCCTCTGAAAGGGAGATGCTCCCTTCCCCTGGTCTTAACTTGATTTTCCAGTAAGGTTCTCCTCTCAGTCCTGTAGAGAGCCTGTTGATTTGTCTCAGCCTGGTCTCCACGTTGTCTAGCATCAAGTGGATGGCCATCTCCCTTTTTCCACCCAGCCATTGTGAGGTCTCCTCTTTTGAGGTGGTTCTTCTGAAATTCACATAAGGAGGTTGATATGTGATTAATTGCCAGTAGACAGACTTTCTACCCCTTTGTTTGGGAGTGGGTCTCTATGATCTGATTAATTTGTATTTCTTCTTAGAGTAGTGAACTCACAATATTTGTCCTTTTGTGATTGACTAACTTCACTCAGAATCATGGTTTTCACCTTCTCCCTTGTCCTGAGGTGTTTCATGGTTGTATTGCTGTGTTTTAGGAATGTATAATATTTCCTTGTGTGCATGAACCACAATTGCTTTTTTCATTAAAAGATCATTTTATTTGGGAATCTTTCAACTCTTATTACAATCCATACATCGATTGCATCGGGCATATTTGTACATATGTTGCCATCATTCTTTTCTAGACATTTATTTTCTATTGAGCCTTGGCATCAGTAACTCTTTCTTTCCCTCCCTCTCCCCCCATGGCCCCTTAATAGACCCCTTAAGATCGTAAATTATTATTATTTTCATATTACATACTGGCTGCTGTCTCCCTTCCCCCATGTTTTCTGTTGTTCTACCCCCTGGAAGGGATGGGGAGGGTGTGATTATGTGTCAATCAGTGATATTGGCTACCCCATCTACCCCCCCCATTCCCTCTACCCTTCTGGTATTGCTATTCTCACTCCTGTTCCCAGATTCCGTGTGCTGTGAGCTCCCATCTCTTATCTGTACCTGAGTACATGTTCTGCCCTAGTCTGAATTGAGAAGCAGCACTGGGGTCATGAATGGTTGAGGGTGAGGAAGCCTCGAGGAACCAGAGGAATATTCATCAGCACTTTACTGCACCTTGGTTGACTCTTCCCTTCCATGTGACCCCTCTTTGGAGGATGTTCCATTGTTTACAGATGGGTTTTGGATCTCTGCTCCTACCCCCTTCATTCTCAACAATATGGGGGTTTTTTGCTGGTTTGTTATGGGTCTTCTGATGTCTGTTACCCAGTCCTGATGACTTCTCATGATCGCACCAGCTGGTGTGTGTCTTCCATGTGAGCTTATTGCTTCTCTGCTGGATGGCCTCTGGTTTAATTTCAAGCCTTTAAGACATGCCAGATACTGTATTTTTTTAAAGCAGGGTACCATCTACCTTGTTCACCACATTGTCTTCAGCAATTATGCTGAGAGGGTGAGCATATCAGAATGCCAATTTGCTGGAACAACGTGCCCTTGTATTGAGGGAGGGTATGAGCAGAAGCCTGAAGTCTATCCACTACCTTAGTGTATTGCCATATAAACATATGTACATAGGCCAATATCTCTATTTAGGGGGAATTAATGTATTTACTTATGTACACACCTATGCTTATACCTCTGGCCATAGCTTTGCTTCCTAGATACTTCCTGTTTCCTTTTAACTTCCTCCTGCCCCACCATCACATTTCCCTATTTCTGCCTCTTTCTCCAGTTGCTGATCTGTTATGTTCCCCTCTTGGTTTGCCACACTGCAGGGGGTTCAGAACACACTACCTTCCTGCCTTGTGTCCCCAGTATTGTGCTCTGTCTCCATATGCTCCAGTGAGGGGACAACATGGCATGAGCCCTTGTTGGCCCTACAGTCCTCTCTGTGCTTTAGCAACTCCATGCAGGGATGTCATCCTCTGGGCTTGGTGCACCGATATGGGGTCTAGACCAACTGTCCCACGGTTTCTTTATCCATTCTTCTACTGGTGGGCACTTGAGCTGTTCCTAGCTCCTTGCTATTGTGAGTTGTGCTGCGATGAAATGGGAGAGCAGAGGCCTGTTCGTGTTCTGTCTCGTATTTCTTTAGGGTATACGGGCAGCAAAGGTGTTGCTGGGTCATGTGATATTTTTGGCAGCTGTTTTACGTATCACCATATCACTTTCCACAATGGATGTACATATTTATGAGTCCACCAACAGTGTGTAACAAAAAAGTGAGTGAAGGGAGATGCCGGACAGTGTAAGACATGACAAAATGAGAATAATTTATAAATTATCAAGGGTTTGTGAGGAAGGGGACAGGGAGGGAGGGGGAAAATGAGGAGCTGATACCAAAGGCTTAAGTGGAAAGCAAATGTTTTAAGAATGATGAAGGCGACAAATGTACAAATGTGCTTGACAAAATGGCTCTATGTATGGATTGTGATGAGTTGTACGAGCTCCCAATAAAATGATTTAAATTAAAAAAAAGAGTTCAAATCTCTCCGGACCCTCTCCAGAATTTGCTGTTCGCTGTTTTTATGAATTGGGATATCATTGTGAGCATAAGATGATATCTAATCTTTGCTTTGATTTGCATCTCCTGCTTGGCTAGTGATGTGAGCATTTCCTCACAAGTTTGTTAGTCATTTGAGTGTCATCCTTTATGAATTGTCTTTTCATGTCCTTGTCCCACCTTTTAATTGGGTTGCTTCTTTTCTTATTGTAATGTTATAGAATTCTATAGATTTAGTCATTAGTCCCTTGTTTGTTATGTCATTGCTAAACATTTGTTTTTTATTCTTTTCCCAATCCATAGGCTCTCATTTTATTCTTTTGATGTACATAACTCTTTTATTTTTAATAGCCCCAGTCATCTGTTTTTGTCTTCCATTGTGTGTGCTTGCTTTATTATATTTGATAGTCTGTGTATGCCCTGCACTAGGGCCCCTTAGGCTTATCCCAATTTTCTCATCGATAGTCCTTATAGCTCTGTGGTTTACACTTAGGTCTCTAATCCATCTTGAGTTCATTTTAGTATATAAGGTAGGAAAGGGTCCTGTTGCATTCTTCTGCAGATGTAGATCCAATTTTTCCAGCACCATTGGTTGAAGATGCCCCTGTTCCATTTAATGGATTTGGAGGTTGGGGGGATATTTGGTCCTTTGTCAAAAATCAGTTGTAGGTGGATGTGTTTATTTCTGGATTTTCTATCATGATCACTTCCGATCTTCAAACTTTGTCCAAATCACCACCATGTAAGAATCAGGGGAATATTAATATATTATTTTTAACCCAAACTTTTAAATTCTAAAGTTGAACAAAGAATAACTCGGCAATAGTTCTCAAAAGAATGCACACTTGTTTGAAATCCAGCTTTGATTCAATAATCCATCTTCTCTCCTATCTCATTCCCTTCCTTTCCAAGGGTGTCATGCACCAAATAAAATTTGATTCATGTCTTAAAGGCTTGAAGTTAAACAAGTGGCCATCTAGCTGAGAAGCAACAAAGTCTACATGGAAGAAACACACCAACCAGTGTGATCATGAGGTGTCGATGGGATCAAGTATCAGGCATCAAAGACCCAGAACAAAAAATCATATCAACGTGATTGAGGTGGATTGCAAAGTGGAGACCCGAAGCCCTTCTGTAGATAATTGGACATCCCCTTACAGAAGGGTCACAAGGAAGAAACGAGCCAGTCAGGGTGAAGTATAGC
Organism: Tenrec ecaudatus; assembly: GCF_050624435.1. Lineage (NCBI taxonomy): Eukaryota > Metazoa > Chordata > Mammalia > Afrosoricida > Tenrecidae > Tenrec > Tenrec ecaudatus. The sequence continues at coordinate 73,849,649 of NC_134534.1, read as the reverse complement.
ACCGATGAAACATACAACCTTCCTTTAGTTCTTTAATGCTTCCTCCCCATCACTATCATGAACCCAATTCTACCTTACAAATTTGGCTAGACCAGATCATTACATGGATACACATAAGAGCTGGAAACACAGGGAAGCCAGGACAGATAAACTCTTCAGGATCAATAATGAGAGTCTGGACACCGGGAGGGTAAGAAGAAGGAAGGGGGAGAAAGAAGGAACTAATCACAATGATCTACATATAACTCCCTCCCAGGTGGACGGACAACTGAAAAGTGGGTGAAGGGAGACATCAGACAGTGTAAGACATGAAAAATAATAATAATTTATAAATTATCAAGGGTTTATGAGGGAGGAAGGGGGAAGAAGGGAGGGGGAAATGAGAAGCTGATCCCAAGGACTCAAGTAGAAAGAAAATGTTTTGAAAATGATGATGCAACAAATGTACAAATGTGCTTGACACGATGGATGGATGTAATGATGGTGATAAGAGCTGTATGAGTGCCCAAAAAATGAATATTTTTAAGACAATAGATTCATGAATAGGCAAAGACTATTCATAGGGCATGAAGACCCTCTTCTTCTTCAACCAATCTTTCTCATTTGAATCAAGGATTTATCTCTTTTTTTTGAACTCTGATTAGCATCCTGCCTCCCGACTAAGAACAAATCTAGATAATTGACTCTGCTTCTCAATGGCAAACACGCCATGTTAAGAACATTGCTTCTGTATTTACAACTTCAATGAAGACATGATTGAAAGTGTCACGCTCTCAGTGTAGGAACAATATTCTCATAATCAAACATCCAAAGCAAATTGTATGATTATTTGTATTATCTAGGATTTCAAGCCTGTGTCTCAGTGCAGAGAAGAAGCCAAGTAAAAATATGACAACTCACTCAGCAGCCCCTTCTCTCCTTCATGTGCAGACGGAACTATTGTTTACCTTAGTTTTGTCCAAAAATTTAACAGGAATCCCCCAATCATTCTAAATTTAAGAAATACAAATAAATATTGCAGAGTAATGACCATGAGTAAGAGGTGTCACTAACCTTATAAGAGCGCTGTAGTTGTTTTTAACATTTTCTTGAACTATGCGCTCTTTTGGCATATATGCAAACACTATAATATACGCACATATATGGTATGCACAAAACTGCACAGATTTATTTATGTGTACTCTCTTAGAAATATAACCAAATAAAAACGTCCTTCCCCAACTCTTCTTACTGATAAATAGCATCTCTAAAGTTCCATGCTATTCTTATCGTATCTTTTAAATAAGTCCGGAAAGGTATAGCTAAAATGGAAAATCCTAAGGCGGCATCAGAATTCTCACTGCCGTCAAGTCAATTCTGACTCATAGAAACCCTATGATAAAGCACATCCATATAAGCAGTATTTCACATTTATATTAGGAGTCATAGTTTTTCAATTCAAGAATCAAACATTCTTAAATCATTCGGTCTAAAATTTGTTTTTGAAAGATGGGGAATTATGCAGCAGATATCTGATGCCTCTAAACCAAACTCACTGCCACTGAGTTGATGCCAACTCATTGCACACCCTTCAGGACAGGGTAGAACTGCCCCCTGTCAGTTTCTGAGACTGTGGATGTTTACAGGAGGAGAACTCGCTACTCTTATAAAATAAAGAATGTGGGGATTTTTCTCTCAGATTCTCAATCCTTTGATATTGTAGGAAAATTATGCTGTTTGATTTATTAAATTTGTATACATGTATGATCAATTCATTTCATAATTGTTTAAGTTTAATAGCTGCCTTAACCAAAGTGAAAGAGAAATTTACATTAAACTTACTTAAACTTTGCTATTCTAATTGAGTGTTCTAGTTCTGGTCATGTCTATTTAAGGAGCCCTGGTGGCATCGTGATTACATATTGGACTATAATCCATAAGGATCATGATTGATTTTGCAATGTCCTCTTTGACAATGAATAAAATGCCATTACTATTGATTGTGTTATTCCCAGTACATTGCGTTATTCCCAGTCAATCCTAAAATAAACAGGCACCACAAAGTCCTGAGCTAACATCTCTGTCTTGACTGTAACTGGCCCAACAGACTCCCTTCAGAAGCCACTGATTTGCTTGGACCTCATGCTTGAAGGGACTCCAACAATGCTGAGAGTGTGTTACTGAGCGAACCTCTCTGCACCACCTACTGATTGCAGAGAGATGTTTAAATGTGTTTTGCTTGGAATAAAACTAATATGTATGAACCAAAATACTTTTTGCCCTTACTCCCATAAAATGAATGAATCTATAGCATGAATAAGTGAGAAATTATTTGTGAGTTTTTATTAAACATAGAAAGAGGAAACCCAGTTTGAAAAGTTTGAGAGTAGAGCAAGGTCCAAATGAAATATTAATCCATTGTTGAATATATTAATCTGAAGCACGGGATAAAAGTGAAACCTGGGGATTACAAATCTTGACGAATATAGGTGCTAATGATAGTGTCTGTGGACATAAACAGGACAAAGGGGGGAAGAGGCCCAAGCACAGATTTTTGGCAACCCTTGCACTCCATTGACAAGAAGATGAAGGAAAACAACGAGAGAAAACGGGAAGTGAATCCAAACAGCACTTAATTAGGACTACTAGAAAGAATTTTCAGGAAGAGAAGGTAGCCAGGGATGGGAAATGTTCTGGCAAAGATTCTGGGAAAGATAAGACATGAAAACAAGCTTTGTCTTTGACAGTAAGAGACAGTTGATGACCAGAATGAGGTGAAAAGTGACCAGGACACAAAACAAATCACAGAGGTGCATCAATGTTACTCAGAAAATGGTAAGTCTTTTTAGACAATTTTATAATATTCAGATTTCTAACAGTCTTCTCTTGGGCATTGCCACTTCATTACATCTACAGGATAAATTTGGAATGTAATCAATAGTAGACTATTTTATTTAAAATTAACAGAGGGAAAAAATAAGAATATTTAAAAGAATCAATATAAAATTTATACTGTTTTTGTTTGGGGTGATGAAAAAATTTTAGAAACAGGCATTAGTGATACCTTATCACATTATGAATATAATTCATATTACTGATTTGTAAACAGATAAATTTTATTTAATACATATTTAATTTATAATTTTTCATATTGTTTAAAATTTATATACTACATTTTAGTTTAAAATAATCCACATTTTTAAATTTCTAGGCTTAGGTAGTCCTCCAAGATTGCTTACATTTTAATGAACAAAAAATAGAAATTTAATCCAAATATCTCTAGCACATTATTTTAAATTCTATTTTTTAAACTAAGATAGAAGGACCCTCCATTGCTTCTGTGGTAATTGTGTTGCCAACAGCAGATATGAAGGTTGAGAAGAGGTACTTTAGAGGCACCAATTGTTATAATAGTCAAGACACCACACCTGGAATGGAATGGAATCTAACTAAAAGAAAATATTTTTACCTTATTTACCTGTTACCCCCTTCCCAAAAGACTTGTTATGAGATGTCAAGATCTTCCTTTCTCAACCATTGTAACTTCCTTCAAAAAAATTATGGTCACAAATTGAGGGATACTTATATCTTAAGTATTCCACCCACCAAGTGGGTATTAATTATTTAAAATAAACATGTATTGAGTGCTGAAAGGCAATGGTAACAGTTAGTTAGAAACCAGGCCAAGAGCGGTCCTTCTGCAAAGTCTGATGGACACTGACTAGAGCCCAATGCTTATTTAACACAACCATTCTTGGTCAAATACAAGGGAGGGACCCCAGCACACAGTAATGCTCCAAAAAGGAGTTCTGCTGTCTCAATGATGAAGGATAATGGAGAGAAGGCTGTCACTGCTTTATTACGGCCTGGAGCTGCAAATACAGGGCCTGGGCCACAGCTTCCTTGTCTCAGTAGGAAATGGGCTGGTGTTATCCCAAACACAAAACTGAACTGTCAGCACAGAGCTGCAGCCAAGGCTCTGCCACTGTGTAATGCAGCTGCCTCCAGACAAGACCTGGTGCTTATCTAGTGATGCAGCTTAAAAGGCCCATAGCCTAAGGGTCACGGATCTTCTCCCTGCATCTATCAACTGGATTTGCTAGATCTCTGTACACTGTCATGTAATACACAGAGAAACAAGAGATCTACTATTGCCTCTGTCTCCATGAGTATTCCCCATAAACACTGCCCCAGAACCCTAGTGTATGTTTTTTTTTTTTTTAGCCATTTGCCCAGATACATATAAACAACACTCAATCAGGCACTGGAAGCTCAGGAATTTTTTTTTTAATTTAAAATATAAACAGAAAGTCTTTGCCCTCAAGCTTACATTCCCTGAGAAGAAAGTCAATAAACCAAACCATCTAGGACGTGTCAAGATATGATAAATGACATGAGGAATAATAAAGCAATGGTAAGAGGTAGAGGAATCAGCAATATAAAGTGACCCCTGACCAGTGATCGGAAGAAGGAAGAGACTGTATCGTGCTTATCTATGAAAAGAACAACCTTGGCAAAGAAAACTGAGTTCAAAGACCTCAGAGACCAAGAGGCTATTTGGTACATTTAGGGGAAAGCAAGCAAAGAGAAGAGTGGCCTGAGGCGAGATCATTCAGACTGTAATAGTCATGGGGTTTTATTCAGGTCCAGATGGAAACCCTTTGGAAGGAGTCATTCCAGTTTGATGAAGACCCTTTGGGCTGCCTGGGGAGAATAACCTAGAGCATGTGATGCAATGCAGAAACAGGAGCTAAGAAGGGAGCTGTCTTAGGCTGGGTCCTCTAGAGAAGCAAAGCTAGTGTTTTAGATATAAATATATAGCTATGAATATGAAAGAACACTATATCAAGAAAGGTCACACAATTGTACACATGGGTCAGTTCATTCTGTTCAAGTCTATGAGTCATATGTACCCCCATAGCTGTCTCAGTTGATGAACCAGATATCAGGATGACAAATCAGGGGAAGATAAAGCTGGAAGACAGCTAGTGGATGCAGACCCAGATAAGCCCAAATGCCAGGGCAGACGTCAGGCTCTGGTGGCTCCCAGAGTCGGCGGGCAATATTGAGGACTATTGGCTCAAATCTAAAAAAACAGCAGTCAACGAGTCAGATGCAGGATCCAGACCAGCAAAAAGCAAAGATGGTCTCAATAGCGTCTACTTACATATGAAATAAGCCACATTATCAAGGCAGCACTTGAATAAGAGGCTGTAACTCTTTACAGGAATAAAAATCTCCATCTCTCACCCAAGGAATGGTTGGTGGGTTCAAACTGCTAACCTTGTAGTTAGCAGCCCAACTCATATCCACTATACTACCATGACTCCTTACATGCTCATGGAGAGGTTAAAAATACCATGGCTTGGATTAGACACACCTTAGTCCTCATAGTAAGACTCTTGCTGTTCAACACTTTAAAGAGGGCTTGTGCAACAGTTTTAATTAATGCATGACATCACTTGCTATCTTGACTGCTGTTTCCATGAGCATTGCTTGTGGAACCAAGAAAGATGAAATAATTGACATCAATCTTTTCTTCATCGATCACGATGTTACCCACTGCTCCAGGTGAGGACTTTGGTTTTCTTTGCATTGAGTGTTAATCACTATTGAAGGCTGCGATCCTTGGTTTTCATCAGCAAGTGCTTCAAGTCCTCCTCACTTTCAGCAAGCAAGATTGTGTCAGCTGCATATCGTAGGTAGTTAATAAGCCATCCTCCAATCCTGATGCCACATTCTTCTTCATAAAGGCCAACTCCTCTGATGGTTTGCTCAGCATACAGATTGAATAATGTGTTGGGAGGATATGACCCGGAGACACCTTTCCTGGTTTTAAACCAAGCAAATTCCCCTTGATCTGTTGCACAGCACAACTCCTGATTCATGACCAAGTTCCACATGAGCACAATGAAGTGTTCTGAGATTCCCATTCTTCTCAAGGCTATCTATCCATGGCTTACTGTGGTCCTCACAACTGAATGCCTTTGCGTAGACAATAAAACACAAGCCAACCCCAGCAGCTCCCCCAAAGTGAACAGGTTTCAGCAGAGCTTCCAGATTAAGGACAGATCATGAAGGACATGGCTTTGTACTTTGGAGGAAGAAGCTGAAGGTTAGTAATGAGCCTCTAATTCTAATGCTGATTTATTCTTCACATACTCCATATTCTTTGATTATTCATTGAGTATACAAATACAGTGAGGTGAAGAACTCTGACATATAACTTTCTTGACCTTAAACCATGCAATATCCCTTGTTTGGTTAAACAACTACCTCTTGGTCTATGCACGAGTGTTGCATGAGCACAATTAAGTGTTCTTCTGAAATTCCTATTTTTTCAATATTATTTATAATTGTTATGATCACATAGTTAGATGTCTTTCATAATCAAGAAGATACAGGTAAATATCTTTCTGGTATCCTCTATCTTAATTCAAGATCCATCTAATACCAGTAATGGTATCCTCCATTCCATGGCCACATGATAATTAGCTAAGAGTAAAGAAGGAATATGTAACAGAGATTTGATAGGAGAAGGCAAAAAAGGATCATGAAGGAGGGTAATAGGTGTGCATTCACTAGAGAAGCAGAATGACAGGGTGCTTCTAGGGACCCACTTTCACTTAATGGTCGAGACCATTAAATACAATCTGAAGTGAGACCATTCAGCAGAGTTGTGTGCTCTCCTCAAGCCAAGTTTAATGAACGTTATTCAATAATAAACGCACATCTCAAAATCCTTCTCTACTCTCACCAGAGTTCTGAGAGTTGGGATTATAATTTTTTAAACCTCGTTTGACATATATTTTGTGATTGTTTACCATTTTTTTCTTTTGAAAAAATCATTTAAAGCAACCAACATTTAGGTGGAGAAAAAATGATTACATTTAGGTTTAATAGTTCAGTCATCGAAACGATGTTTCTCCTCTTAAATTAATGAGGAACAGAACCTAAGTACCATTAACAGGTGTTCAACAAAGTGTGACGAGAATAAAATGCTGCTATAATATCCTTATTTAATGAGGACAACTCTCCACCATCACCAAATCAAACTGGCATAAACAGAAACAAAGCATCACCAATAATATTGTCATTACCAATGATGCCCTAGTTAAGTCACTTGTTCTGTCTTCTGGGTGTTGTGCACGGCAGTGATGATAATTATACCCACAAAGGTCCTCTACATATTCTCTCTGCTTCCATTCACCTAGCTTATTCTCATAACACACAGTTTTTTTCAGAAACCTATTTGTCAATAGAAATGTAACTGTTATAATGAATGCCCATGTATCAGAGACAATGAGTCTATAATCTTCCCTTATCTTCCCATTGCCAACCGTGATTAGCCATTTGAATTTTTTTAATAATCTGGTATATGGACCCCCGTATTTTTACAATACAGTACTAGAGATAATCAGGGACTTTGTCAACTTAAAATGCAAGCAAACACAACCCTAAGATCTCCTGTAACACAGGATAAAAAAAAATCTATAAATAGGCTCTACCCAAAATGTGAAATACTCTGTTAAGCCATAAGGTTTCTTATAACTACTAAGGACATCCACTATGCCTTGCTTATAATCTACTGTTCATCAAAGTCTTTTATGGGAACAATTACTAACATGAAGCTCTTAACTAGAAGTTATTTTCAAGGGAAACCTCCATTAATCTGGGGTATAATGAGCATTACAAGAGTGATGTGTAAATGTCACTTTCCAGTTGTCTTGTATCTCTGCAGCAAACTCTCAATGTTTGAGAAATTTCTCACCATTTAATTTTTCCCTTCCCAGGGGGAAAGCCACAAAATACATTTTCCTTGCACATCGGGCCCCAACACATCCCTGGTCAATCAGACACACTGCATAGTCTTCAAGGTGGAGCCTAGAAAGACAAGCAGAATCCATTTTCCGGCTTGGTGGCAATTTAAAGAAAACAATTATGAAGTTTCTAATATTTTATGTCTCCTATCATCCGCATGGGGTAGTGTTAGATATTGGTTGTGATCTGCATGGTCTACAGTTCAAAACCACCAACACCTCTTGGGAGAAAGTCATGGTTTTCTACTCCCATAAACAAGTACAGTCTTGGAAACCCACCGCAGTGATGCTCTGAGTCAGCTGCGACTCAAAGGCAATAAGTTTGGCTTTCCTCTGGTATTTAGCATCTCAGTCTAGGTGGTAGAAATATTGATATTACTCAAATCAAGCTATTGTATGCTTTTGGTTTTAAAATTTGCTTAAGTGTATAAACTTGAAGACTCATCCTGACTATCCAAATTTTAAAAAATAGCTATTATCTTTTAATATGTGTAACTTACTCTTCATATTCTACAAGTAGAATAGTAGAATGCAAAAGCACTTTATAAAGTTACTGCCAGCAATTTTTTAATGATATAGAATAGGAAAAAATATTTAAATCTCATAGAGAAAGGTTAAGTATTGTTCCATTGAAATTTTATCTCCTTTATGGATTTAAATTATCCAGCTAAGCAAAAGCCACAGTGTGAAATGTATTTCTTATTGAAAGTGCCAGTCAAAAATTTTATTTCAGAATTTCTTTTCTGCTTTAACTAGCTACAGTGGATTCTGTTGTGTAACTAAGAATACTCTGATACTCCGTCTAGTGAGAACAGACCAAGGAAGCATGCTTAGTTCTCCTAACTTTCCTTTTTGCTCTAAACCATGCTGATCCATCATCTAGTGCCTGGCAGTTAATCCCTATCTCACACCTTCAGAAAGCTGGTTCATTCTTAATTTACATGTCACAGGTACTCAATTTGAAAAGCAACCAAGAAGAAATTCTACATTACATTGAAATTGTACGGTTTATGTAGATATGTAAATATGATGTTGTTTATGCCTGCCTTACAATGTTGTTCCTCATATTGAGATGTTACATGAATCTAAAATTGGTGGTCATGATCATCCATTTGTTGGTGCATTAATTTATATTTCTATTCAGAATCTCTATCTCTCCCAAAAGCACTCTTGACTCCCCTATAAATGAATTAGGATGGTCTATGCAGGCACTTCACATTGTTGGGCTTTTCTTTTCTCCAAAAAAGAAACTCAGATTAGATAAACCTATAGGAACAACAACTGGATGAATAGATCTAGAGGGACATGGCAGGGTAGGTTGGTGGGAAATACAGAACTAACAAGTACAAAGGAGAAAAACCGCGCTGGATTTGATTGTGGTGATGGTGGCACAACTGCTAGAAATATGATTGAACTATTGAATTATATATGTGGATTGTATGCCGGTAAAACTGTTCAAAGTAAACTAATTTTTTTAAGTGAGAGAGATGTCAGACATTAATTCTATGCAACTTAACCTTGATTAAGAGATTTGTTTCTTTAAAAAAGTTTGTTTCTGATTTCCATCTGTGGCATACAATAACTACCCTCCACTGGCAGTGTAGTTGTTACACAGTGGGCTGTGATCTACATGGTCGGCAGTTCGAAACCAACAGCAGCAGCTTCTCAGGAGAAAGACTGGGCTTTCTACTCCCGTAAACCATTACAGTCTCAGAAACTCACAGGGGGGCACTATAAATCCACATTGACTCAATGGAGGCAAGTCTGGTTTTGGTTTGGCTACTTGAATAGATCGCTACACCAAGCCCATCAAAAGTTTTCAAGTTTTGTGTTACTTAAAGCTTATACCGCCCAACAATTCCTTTATATACTGTAAAGTAATCCTGCTGCTAAGCCAGAAGAGCAGAATTATACCTCCAGACTTTATAGATGTTATATGGGATTACTTTTGTAGATTAGGATTATATTGGCCCTGGTTCTATTTTATCGCTCTGTGTTTGTTTGTTTGTTTGCTTTTTGTTTGTTTGTTTCCTCATGCTCCTCTTTTGTGTTACTCTGATGTATTTCATAGGTTCTTACAAACTATCTTAAAGTCTTATTTGGAATAAGACTAGGTATAAACAAACAAATAAGCTTACTTGCTTTTCCTTTCCACAGCTCCCACACACATAAGGCCCAATTCAACATAAGCCTCAATCACTGTAAAAACCTGCTGGCTGGTTTCCTTGCCTGTACTTTCTCTTCTCACAAATGTTGGACTAATCGTCTTAATATTGTTTTCAGCACTTTGCCCAGCTGCTCAAAGAGCAACAACAACAGAAATGAATCCCACCCTTCCTAGCGTCGCTGTGGTGGAACTACTTTGGGGTTCACAGGGAGAACCTGCATCAGTTGCCCACATGCTTCCAATGTTAGCTCCTCTCCTGGCTCGCCAGGTGCTTCTGCTCTAAGTCAAGGAAGTGCTACTGTCTAACCACAGTTTGCAGCTGTGTAGCGTCCAACCCTAGCTACAATTACTGGTTGTACCTTTGGAAACCAATGAACTTTTGTGAGCTTCAGTTTCTTCCCTTGGTAAATGGAAATAATATTTTGGGTGCTTTTGATGAGAAGAGATAGCATAGCAAAGCATCCACATTACATAAATAATTTTTGTGCCTATTTCTAAAGTGCCTGGCACACAATTGGACTACAGTAAAAAGTGATTACGGGTGTCTCAAATGATGAAACACTGAACTAGTGTCAACATTGGAAACCGAAACTCCTCCAGAGCTGCCTCGGAAGACAAGTCTGTGATTTACTTCCAAATTTCCTTTTCAGAGCCCTCAGGAGCAGTTCCACTCCACACACGCAGGGGCGCTGTGAGGAAGATTCAACTCAAGGGCAACAAACAATATGAATGCATTTTCCTTTGTTTCTGCTTTTAATATTTGTGCAGTCCTGAAAAGTTCGGAATTCTCAGTCAATGGTCCCCACAAGCAGGCAAAGGTAGTCAGTCCTAGAATGTACACAAGAAGAAACAGACGCCTGCACACTACACCTCAAGCCAATGAAGTCTCTGTGGTCCTTCCTGGCTCGGTTGAGAAAATTGCCCTGGGAGCGCAGAAAAGAAGATCCAAGGCAATATTTTTACAGTTTGTTTAGGACACACCCTTCACTGTCATTTCCTTTGAATTGAAAATTAACAACTGTCTTGCTTGTTTTGTTTGAGATAAGACTGGACTCTTCCTCTTATTGTTGGTACCTGTTAGAGCAGAATAATGAATAAATTAGACCCTACAGACAAGATTTCATTTTCTATCTACTAGTAAACTGAGGAGCGTACCAGTGGCTGATGCCCAAGTCAATTGAACATACACAGTCATCAACTGTCTATTTCTAGAGAAATGTGTGATGCTGTGGTCCTGAGCAGCTTTCAGAAGATATTCCAGAACAAGACAGTAGGCAGCATGGCCTGGTGTTCTGCTTCTGAAAATCAGCTTCTGAAAAGTCTATGGAGCATGCTGGTCCAATTCACTGATCGAATTTTGGTATTTAGTTCCATTGTGCATAGAATCATCATGGATCGGGTGCCTTAGGCACTGCCAGCAGGTCAAGTCTGACTCAGGACGACCTACAGGACAGAGCAGAACTGCCTTGTGCGCTTCTGACTCTGTAACTCTTTATGGGATGGGAAAGCCTCATCTTCGCCTACCCTTAGCAGCCCAGCTGCTAACCACTACACCACCAGGCCTCCCTTGAGTGTCCGTTTCACACCAGTTAACAACAAAGTAAAGTCAGAAAAGGACTTGGAGCAACTGTGTGACCGCACCCCGCCAAAGTGTTTCCAGATAAATATGAGAACGATGATTAAACAAGGCTCCTGCTTAAATGTAAAACTTCAAATAATCTTAATATATTCTTCCCACTCTGGTTGAATGTCTTTCTGGTGACATTTCCTTATAACTGGTTATATATTTAAAATACAACATTTGACAGTTAAAAAGGGGGGTTGCTTTATAATATCTTTTGACATTACCTCTAAAAACTCACAAGCACTAAGGATTCATTCCTTCTGTAATAGAACATCCTTGTGGAGAGCTTTTCCAATATGTTTGACCCAAAAAGCAATCTATGAGACCCTTCTTTGGCATGGACTTCACTGACAAATCTGCCTCGCTTTACGACTAGATTTTTCTATGGTTCCTAATACTGCTAAGTGTTAAATTCCTGCCAGAATTTGATACTGCCCAAATCCCATGGCATCCACATTCCAGCATCCAACCTCACCAGCTTCCTAACCAGCCAGTATAAAATCCAACATGAAAGGAAAATAGTAACACAATTCCATTTGCTCTAGACTCATTCCTTAATCCCCACCCCCCTTTAATCCAACTAACTTAGGACTCTCTTTAATAAAATGAACCTGTCTCGGGAATCCAGGGTGGATGATACCTTCAGGACAAAGGGTGTGAGGGACGATGCTGGGAGAGTGGAGGGTGAGTGGGTTGGAAAGGGGGAACTGATTACAAGGATCCACATGTGACCTCTTCCCTGGGAGAGGGACAGCAGAGAAGCGGGGAAGGGAGACTCCGGATAGGGCAAGATATGACAAAATAACGATGTATAAATTACCAAGGGCATATGAGGGAGGGGGGAATGGGGAGGGATGGGGGTAAAAAAAGAGGACCTGATGCAAGGGGCTTAAGTGGAGAGCAAATGCCTTGAGAACGATTGGGGCAGGGAATGTATGGATGTGCTTTATACAATTGATGTATGTATATGTATGGATTGTGGTAAGAGTTGTATGAGTCCCTAATAAAATGTAAAAGAAGAAAAGAGAAAAAAATGATTAGGGCAAAGACTGTACAGATGTGCTTTATACAATTGATGTATGTATATGTATGAACTGTGAAAAGAATTGTATGAGCCCCAATAAATTGTTAAAATAAATTGTTAAAATAAATTTAAAAAAATGAACCTGTCTCCTGTAAACATAGCACTAGAAAAAAAAAATCAATCTCCCCTGAACCATTTTCCATAGCCTAGTTTCTTCTTCCTGAAATTCAAGTGTTTGCCTCATTACCTAGTTATACCATGACACAAATACCATAAGTAGATGATTTTAAAGAAGAGAGATTAACAAGCAGCCATCTAGCTCAGAAGCAACAAAGCCTACATGGAAGAACACACCAACCTGTGTGACTGGTGGTCCCGAAGGGATCAGTTATCAGGCATCAAAGAACAAAAAAATCATATCATTGGCTGCACACCTCCATGATACGATCGCCGAAGACAAACGGGTGCAAAACAAATGTGGCAAAGAAAGCTGATGGTGCCCGGCTATCGAAAGAGATAGTGTCTGGGGTCTTAAAGGCTTGAAGGTGAGCAAGTGGCCATCTAGCTCAGAAGCAAAAAAGCCCACATGGAAGAAGCACACCAGCCAGTGTGATCACGAGGTGCCAAAGGGACCAGGTATAAGGCATCATGCAAAAAAAAAAGAATATATATATATATGCGTGTGTGTATATATGTGTATGTATATATATATGTATATGCATATATATATCATATTGAATGAAGGGGGAAGTGCAGAGTGGAGATCTGAGGCCCAAGTGTCAACCACTGGAGATCCCCTCATAGAGGGGTTTAGGAGAGGAGATGGGTCAGTCAGGGTGCGATGTAGTACCGATGAAGAACACAGCTTTCCCCCAGATCCTGGATGCTTCCTCCCCCCAACTACCATGATCCGAATTCTACCTTACAGGACTGGATAGGGCAGAGGTTGTACACTGGTGCATATGGGAGCTGGAGGCACAGGGAATCTAGGGTGGACGATACCTTCAGGACCAGGGGTGTGAGGGGCGATGCTGGGAGAGTGGAGGGTTGAAAAGGAGGAACTGATTACAAGAATCCACATGTGACTTCCTCCCAGATAGGGAAAGATATGACAAAATAACAATCTGTGGATTATCAAGGGCTCATGAGGGAGGGGAGAGCGGGAAGGGAGGGGAAAAAAAAAGAGGACCTGATGCAGAGGGCTTAAGTGGAGAGCAAATGCTTTCAGAGTGATTAGGGCAAAGAATGTACGGATGTGCTTTACACAGTTGATGTATGTATATGTGTGGACTGTGATAAGAGTTGTATGAGCCCCTAATAAAATGTAAAAAAGAAAAGAAAAGAAAATGATTAGGGCAAAGAATGTACAGATGTGCTTTATACAATCGATGTATGTATATGTATGGATTGTGATAAGAGTTGTATGAGCCCCTAATAAAATGTTTTTAAAAAAAAGAAGAGAGATCTAATTTCTCACTGTTTCAGAAACCAGAAGTCCAAATTCAGAGCATGACTTTAGGGGAAGATGCTTCCTTGTCTATTTCAGCTGTCACCAGTCCTCGGCATTCTTGAGACTGTTAATGATTTTCACGTGGCATTTGGCTTCCTCCAGAGGTATGTCTCTGCGTCCTTTTTGCTCTTTCAGTAACTCAGGAGTGATGTGGGGGCCAGTTCTCTGTCCCTCAGACCATTGAAAGGACTAGACTATAGTTTAAAAAAAACTATGAACAAATTCCTATGCACACTGGACAAGTTGGTTGCTAAGCAGAACATGCAGCGACGACAAAAACACCCAGCAGGACTGATAAATGTCCTGGTGGGCCGCATGTGGCCCATGGGCCATAGTTTGAGGACCCCTGGTTTAGGGTAAGAACCCACCCTACTTCATTATAACAAATGAAGCCCTATCTGCAAACAGGATCATAAGTAAAGGTATAAACCAGTTGCTCTCCAGTCGACAAGGACTAATGACAATACACGAAATGAGCCTTTCAAAAGCATATTATGCCCCACATATTTTTTTTCAATTGTTACATTTGTTTTCCATTTTATTGGGGCCTCTTACAACTCGTTACAAATCATATATCAATTATATTTGACATACTCATACATGTAGTCCATCATTCTTTTCTAGACATTTACTTTCCATTGAGTCCTTGGGATCAGCTCCTCCTTTTTGCCTTTCCTCCACCCTCATCCCAACCATCGTGGCCCCCTGATAGATTGTAGATTGTTAATTATTTTCAAATCTCACTCCAACCGCCGTCTCCCTTCTCCTCTGGTTTCTGTTGTTCTTCCCCTGACTGGGGGTGGGGATATGTGGTTATGTGCCATCCATTGCAATCAGTGGCCCCTCACTTCCCCACTTCTCCCCACCCCCTACCCTTTTGGTATCTCTATTCCCATTCCTGTTCCTGGGTTTCATGTGTTGTGACTTCTATCTCTTGCCTATACCTATGTACATGCTCCCATCTAGTCTGGATTGGGGGATGACACTGAGGTCATGATAGCGGGGGTTCAGGAGACCTCAAGGGATCAGAGGTATATTGCGTGACCCATTTGTGCTCTACTGCACCCTGATTGACTCATCCTCTCCCTGTGACCCCTCTGTGGGGGATGTTCCATTGTCCGTAGATGGGCTTTGGGTCTCCGCTCCAACCCCCCTCCATTCTCACCAATGCATTTTTGTTTGTTCATTGTTTGTTGTGAATCTTCTGATGCCCATTGCCCAGTCTCAACACCTCAAGATCTCACCAGATAGTGTGCTTCTTCCATGTGGGCTTCTTGCTTCACTGTTGGATAGCTGCTTGTTTAACTTCAAGCCTTTAAGACCCCAGACACTATATCTTTTAATACCTGGTGCCGTCCGCTCACCACACCCATCTCCCCTCCTCTTTCTTCCCCCTCTACCTTCCAGGGCCATTGGCCCCATTGCCTTCTCCCCAGGCTTCCCTCCCATGTCCAACCCATATAATTAGGCAATCCATGCATGTAATATGAAAACACATGGTTGGAGAAAGAAAGGGGAAAAGAAAGAGATGAGAGAAAAGGAAAAAAGAAAAGAAACAAAAAACCCTACACAAGTTCAGGTCTGTTTGCTGGTCCCCATGGGGCCCTCCCCCTCCTCTCCCCCCCTTCTTTCCCCCCCCCCCTGTCCTAAGGGAGATCCGGGTCTGCCCTTCCTTGCCAGAAGTCCATTCTTGGGGCTCCTCAGGAGCTCTGTGGCTCAGCTTTACTCCACTTGTCGATCTGTTATGCTCCATTCCCATACTGTCTCCCTGCCGTGTCCCCCATTTTTGTCCCCTGCCTCCATATGCTCCAGTTAGGGGGCAACATGTCTTGAGCTGTTGGCAGTCCCACAGTCCTCTCTGTGCCCCAGCAGCTCCGTGCAGGGACCTCTTCCTCCGGGCTTGGTGTGCCCATATGGAGTCTAGGCCGACTGTCCATTTTTCTTTTTCCTTCTTGGTTTGCTTCCATGTGGGCATGGTAGGTCGGTTTCTTTCCCACCAGAAGGTCTAGTGTCGTTCTCTGCAGCACACACTTCCTGGGTGGGGTCAGGCTGGTTCTGGTTGGGGCTGGCCCTGTAGTCCAGTCTTTTCATGGATTCCTCCATGCGCTACGTTGCCCTCCTGGTTTCACACGTCACGGAGGGGTCTGTATGCACACTTCAATTCTGGCTCCACATAATTTTTAATGGCTGTTTTGTTTGGGTTTCTTCCCATAAATGGATCGCCAGTCCTTTCTTCTGAGTTGTCTGTCTGGTTTCGAGCCTTTTATCATTCAGTTGCTAGCTGAGCACTTCACTGTTTTTGCTCTCCACCCAGGGACTCTTACTGACAGGTATGGAGACCAGGATTCTGACACATATTTGGAGGGAACACAATTAATCCATAGGAGTATTCACCTGTGCCAATTAATTCAGGGTTGCCTCTTCTTTCTCTAATGTATTTACATTTTCCTTCCTGCAGCAAAGGCAGAAGGAGCAGTGCAATGACATTGAAAGTAGCAGTCTCCACGTCAACATGCAAAGGCCCACACAGTGTGCACATAAGCCGCAATACACACTATTCCCGTGGCTTCTAGACATCACGAACTTCAAGCAGCTCCGGGTACGACTCTCAGCCTGTCAGGAAACCTGTCTCACTCTAGAGAGCGGAGCTCTCTTCATCCTGGCAAATCAGGGCAGGAATGGCAGCATGCATAGCCTGGCCAGCTACCGAAAAGAAAAACAAACCCCAAAACAGTGCGAGTCTTTCAAAAGCAGCTCATGCTGTTTGACCCTAGGTGATGTGGGAGTCCCAGGAACAGAAGCCCTGTCTGCCTTCCTCCTCCCCGTTCCCATTGTTTGTGCTTTTCATTATTTCCCAATTGAACGAAAAACTCTAAGTATGGGCCACAGATTTGACTTTTAAAAACCAGATGTCTGAAGCTTTGGGCTCCCCTTTTAAATTACCATAGGCAAACAATGTTATCCCACATTAACAAAGGAAACCAGCCATGCTCTCTCTTTGTGTTCCTTGTAGAGACTTTGGGTAAATGAAGACCACACTTGGTCCTCGAGGCACATTTGCCCAGGGCAGACTCAGTGCCAATTCAACCAGTTTCGTTGTGGACAATGACATTCCAGCAGCCGAGCCTGGATCACCAGTAAGCTGCACATATTGTTGAAGCAGCTTGGAAGACGCGCTTGGATCAGTCAGATGGAGCCCCAGCTGCTGCCAGCCTCTGTGAACCGCTCTGACCTCTGCTGTACACCGTTGTCCTTTGGCTTTCTTTGGAAATGTCCCTTCTTCCAGCCTCCTCTCTCCTCCACTGCCCGCAATAAGGAGAAGCTAGGGGCACAAGGAGCTCACTAGTTCTGGTCAGGTTAAAAATAATCATTAGCTAATGGAAAAGAAAACGAGGTAAATGTTGCAGTTTATTTAGCAGGTTGGTGTATTGCTTTTTTTGTTGTTGTTTTTTTCCCTTTAAAACATGAATGTTCTATTTTCCTGAAAATGTAGACTCCAGTTCTATGATTGGTGCCAAGAACTGGAGAGCATCCATCTGGGAGAACTGCTGATTTCCAGGGAGCTTGGTGTCTTGGTTTTCAATCCCAGAGTCAGACCCAGGAGGGGATGTAGTCATATCTTGGGAAAGCAATTCTAGAGGTGGTGCGTGGACGTCAGTAAAAGCAAGCAAGCATAGTGCTTACATTTTTTAATTTTTCATTTCATTTTACATTTCATCAGAGATGTGTGGCTGGCAACAAAGGTGGGGAGTGGGTTGGGGGTGGGGTTGACAAATACAGATTTAATTTACCCTGTGCCATCTTGCAGCAGATTCTCAGAGGTCTTTGTGCGGGTTTGCTAGGAAAGAAGAAAACGGGTCAGGGTCGTTTCACGCTCTACTACTGCGTGCTTTGCGTTGTTTTCTTATCGCCTGCGATTTAAGCAAATCGTATTCGTGGATCCTTGCTAATTTTCCAAAACAATGACGCAAGAAGATTTTGGCTGGAAAAGCATTTTCCCTAAGGTCCGCGACAGAAGAACTCTGAATTTATGCAAGGCCTCCCATCCTCTTCGATCGGGCTTGGGCAGAATGCTTAGATATTCGGGTTTGTTTTCTAAAGACATGACGCCTCCAATTGAGCACATTTTTGTGGTTCAGAATCATGATCAGGACCCAGACCTGGCTTAACCACCTTCATAAATTGGTGTGTATTCACCAATATTCAGGAGCACCAATTCCAGAAACCGAATCAGTCAAACTTGCTTAACTTAAAGAAAGGAGTCCCTGGTCAAGTGCTCAACCACTAACTGAAAGTTGGATAGTTCAAACCCACCCACAGGTGCCTCGGAATAAGGGCCTGGTGATCTGCTTGTGAAAGGATACAGTCTTGAAAATCCTACGGAGCAGAACTCTTCTGCTCTGCACAACTTGGGTATCCATGAACCAGAGGCAACTCCATGCCAATGAGTGCTGGTGGTGGTGAATTGAAAGAAATTTTGGGTTGCATAATCTCTTTGAGACCCTATCATGATTGGCCCCTCTCTAAAATCTCCTTCTAACTATTTTCTGATGGACAGGTTCATGCTTGAGAATCTCTCTATTCACTATTCTTCTCTTAGATGCTGAGAGTCATTCCTCTTCCCTCTCTGACATTTTAGGTCACAGAAAGCTGGATCTCAACTATAGAGTTTCACCTTAGTCTCATCAGGGGAGAGGGGGGAAAAAAGACAGGTAAAAGATTGCTAGAATCCATGACAAACTAATGGGAGATGGTGATGGAGTGAATTTCCTAATATAGCTCTTCTATTTGTCTAGTTCTGTCATCCCCACCTAATGATTGGGCGGGACTATTCAAATTGTTCAGGTTGGCCATTCTCCAGGTTATAAGAATGAAGCATCTTTACAGCAGGGAATTCCCAGGATCATTAAGGAAGAAGACCAACTAGCAGAGCAAGTTCAAGATCCCTCCTGCCTGAAGAGCTGGGGGCAATAAAGGACATGCCACATTGGCGCCAGAGGCCAAGGCAAGGAGACTGTGAAACAGTGCAGCAGAGCAAATTGAACACTAGAAGACTGGGAAGCAAAGCAGTGAGCAGGCGTCCTGACCCATGGAAACCAGAGGCCAAGGGACCATGTGGCCAAGAAGCTGAGGGCAGTGACAAAGATTTGGCTGCTGACCGAGTAGAAGCACTGCTGTGGGCAAAAGCCTGTATCTTTACTGTGTTCTGATCCCGGCTGCAGTACCCTGTTACCTTCCCTAGTCAATCCCTGTAATTGTGAGTACTGGGTACAAGTTCTCTGTGACCTTGCAACGAATTCTCAAACCCAGCAGAAAAGAATCAGGTCATGGGAGGAATGGCTGGTATCAAAACAGGAAAGAGAGATGGAGGGTGGGGCCATTCCTGACCTCTGCCTTGTGGCAACTGGCCTTGGGCTGCTGTAGAGATGGATTCTCCTCCCTTAGTCACCAAAGGAGGTCAGAAGTGGCTTCCTTGCCAGTTTCACAAATATACAATATTCAGTTCATCCAACACAATATCCTCTGGTCTGAATCTTATGAAATGTAGCTCCAATTTTGCTTTAAAAAGTAGTGGAAAGGTACTTTGCTTCCAAGTTCAACAAGAGTGGCACAGAAGGGAAGAGGTGCCTTCTCCCATGGAGCCAAGGAAGTGACCATCTCTAAGGCCCTTGTTCTCCATCCAGGAGTGTGCATCAATGTGTCTCACCAATGATCCAGGAAGCATCGAGTTGGGAAATAAAGCCTGGTTCAGCTCTAGTAAATTCTCTTCACCTGGCCCCGGTTTGAGCACAAGGTTTCAAAGCACATCTATTTTATCTAAAAATACCAGATGCCGTCAAGTTGATTCAGATGCATTGTGATCCTGAAGGACAGCGTCAACTGCCCCCAGAAGATTCCTAAAGCTGTAAATCTTTATGGGAGCAGACTGTCACCTTTTTCTTGGAGTGGCCACTGATCTTTCAGCTACTAGGCAAGCAATTAACCATTATGCTACCAAGTCTCCTGAGCAGTAAAAACTGCTCTTATAAATGTTATTCGTGATATGTGTAAAAAAATCCCCTAATAAATATATCTGATAAATCATGATGGCCTCCATATTTCCTTGTTTAAGTCTCAGTTTTCTTGTAAGACCTTCTTGAAGCTTGGTGGTAATGGATCATTACGTCCATAATGTGCTCTATGTTGGAGGGAATTTTGAGCAGTTTTTAGGCTGCATACTGTTTTCTTCCAGATAATTTACTGGATTAAAATTAGCAGTGTGAAAAGCTGTAGAGAAATCTAAATGCCTGCCAAATCAAAGAAATAATCACATTTTTATGAATATTTAATATCATAGTCATGGCAAATAAGGCAAGTAATTAGTACTTACCATAAATTTGCAAAGTATTATTTTATGTAAATGTTACATTCTACTAGTTTGATATGAATTATTCATTGTATAACCAGACACTGACACAAACCAGTAAACATTTAAATCTATGTGCTATTAGTTTACTTACCTTCAATGATTTTGTGCAGAATATATGTTTTGCTTTTTCATGAATCCATGTGTTCCTCTTGCCTTGAAAAAAAGACAGAAGACAAGAAGAATATTGTGTAGCCATCTACTCTGAATTCTAGAGTATGAAAATTTAAGATGAAAATGTGAAATATGCTGAAGAGTCTGGGAGCTATGTCCATGCCACATCAACTTATATGCAAATTGATAATAAAGAGTAGTTATGAGCGATATTTAACTAAATAAATGCATCACACATACCTTCCCAAAGCATTTCAGTGACAACTCAAGAACTGAAAGAGAGCAGCCCCTTTTTGAGGGTGAAAAGGTAGGTTTTTAAGCCCATCGCTAGCTTCTTGTAATCGGTTTTTCCTTCCAATCACTTGTTTCCCGGATGTCCCACTGTCTCCCTCCTGTCAGACTTCAGTTTCACTCTGAACTAATCCAAGAGGTGCAGTATCAAAGAGGACAAAGCCAAACGTGCTCTCCCAAGAGGTAATCCTCACAAAAGACATCTAGATCCCCATGCCATCCGGAACATCTGCACTCCCTGCCCTGAAACAAGGCTTTGCATTAGCATCGTCTACCTGTAAGTCCTTTGATGTTCTCACTGGAGGTTAAACGACCTATCCTACCCCACCATTCTCTGACATTCTTTCCGGTTTTATCCTCCTCTAACATAATATTCAAGTACTGTATCTGCTACTAATTTATTTTGTTTATTTTCTGTTGCAAGTTGCAATAAAAGGTTGCAAGTTGCAATAAGGCAAGGATTGTGTTTCCTTTGTCTGCTGTACTCAAGTGCTTAGAATCATGCCTGGGACATTGTGGGTGCTCAAGAATCATTTGGTGAATAAATGAAAGAAAACCGCATCAGATTAAGTACTTAGGGGAGGCAGTATGACCGCAGATATTTGACTGAGATATTTGTCTTGAATCTGGCACACCATTTTACTTAATATTTTAACACAAAATTAAAATCCACATGAGCAGTGGTCGAGAAATCCTTTTTCTTAATTATAATTCAAACTATTGAGAAAATTCAAAAGATAGTGAGAAACCAAAATTTAAGTTTTCCCATAGATAAGGCCAAAAAGGGGAGCCCAAGGAGCACCATAGTTTTGGCATTGGGCTGCTACCCAAATGGCTGATGCTTCCAATCCACCATCTGTGCTGTGGAAGAAGCATGAGGTTATCTGCTCCTATAAAGATGTGTAGTCTCATTGGAAGGTGAGGGAGAACGGGGAACCGATCACAGTGATCTACATATAACTTCCTCCCTGGGAGACAGACAACAGAAAAGTGGGTGAAGGTAGACATTGGTCAGTGTAAGATATGAAAAAATAATAACAATTTATAAATTATCAAGGGTTCGTGAGGAAAGGGGAAGAAATAAGGAGCTGATACCAAGGGCTCAAGTAGAAAGAAATGTTTTGAAAATGATGACAGCAACAAATGTACAAATGTGCTTGACACAATGGAGGTATGTATGGACTGTGATAAGAGCTGTCTGAGTCCCCAATAAAATGATTTTTTTAAAGATGTATAATCTCAGAAATCCCAAAGAACAGTTCTATCCTATCCTATAGGGTGACTACGCATCTGAATAAACTTGACAGTGAGGTTTTGCTTTTGTCTTTGGTTTTTATGATAGTTGGTTTGATTGGGGGTCGGGGGGGGGGGCAGTGAGGCCAGTAAGGACAGAGTGCCACTTCCCACTAGACCCAGTCCAAGATACTACCAAGTGAACTCCACTTCATGCCAACCCTAGGTGTCAGAGGACAGCTCTGCTCCATAAGAGTTTAGTGGATATGATATTTTAAAGGTAGATCACTAGGCCCCTCTTCCAAAGCAACTCTGGTTGGATGATAACCATTTATCTTTGGGTTAAAAAGCCAAGTGGTTAAGCATTTGTTCCACCAAGACTGTAAATCTTTTTCTTTTTTTTTTAAATCACATTATTGAGGGCTCAAACAACTCTTATCACAATCCATCCATCCATTGTGTCAAGCACATTTGTACATTTGTTGCCATCATTTTAAAAACATTTTCTTTCTACTTGAGCCCTTGGTATCAGCTCCTCATTTTTCCTCTCCCTCACCCATCCTCTCTTCCTCATGAACCTTTGATAATTTATCAAATTTTTTTCATGTCTTATACTGATCTCTGTCTTCCTTCACCCATTTTTCTGTTGTCATCCCTCTGGGAGGGTGTTATAGGTAGATTATTGTGATTAGTTACCTCTAGCTCCTCCCTCCTTCCCCTTCCCCTCCTGGTTTGGTTTCTCTCAATATTGGCCCTGAGGGGTTTGTATATCCTGGATCTCCTGTGTTTTCAGCTCTTATCTATACCAGTGTATATCCACTAGTCTAGCCGAATTTGTAAGGTAGAATTGTGATCATGATGGGGGTATATTAACAACTAGAGGAAAGTTGTGTGTTCATTGGTGCTATACTGCATCCTCTGTAAGGGCTTGTCCAGTTGCCTATAGATGGGCTATGGGTCTACACTCCACACTCTCCCTCATTCATAACAATGTGATTTTTTTTTGTTCTGGGTCTTTGATGCCTGACACCTGATCCCTTCGACACCTCATGATCACACAGGCTGGTATGCTTCTTCCATGTGGGCTTTGTTGCTTCTCAGCTAGATGACCGCTTGTTTATCTTAAATCCTTTAAGACTCCATACACTATCTCTTTTGATAACCGGGCACCATTAGCTTTGTTCACGACATTTGCTTATGCATCGCTTTGTCTTCAGCAATCGTGTTGGGAAGGTGAGCATCATGGAATGCCAGTTTAATAGAACAAAGTGTTCTTGCATTGAGGGAGTACTTGAGTAGAGGTACAATGTCTATCTGCTACCTCAATATTAAACCTATAAATATTGTACATATATATGTTTCCCCATCGTCATATATAAATATATTTGCATATGCATATGCCTATATTTAGACCTCTATAAATGCTCTTTGCCTCCTAGTTCTTTCCTCTATTTCCTTTTACTTTCCTCTTACCCCACTATCATGTTCAGCCTTCAGTTGGGTTTCAGTAATCCTCTTGGTTACATTGCCCTTGATCAAGTCCTACCAGGCCTCCTATGACCTCTTCACCATCGGCTTTAGATCACTTGTTGTTCCCTGGTTCCTGGGTTTGTTAACACCCACTTCCTTTCCCTCACTTTCCCCCTCTCCCATACCCCCATGGAACCATCAGTCCTTTTGTTTTCTCCTCTAGATTGTTTATGCCAACTATCTTATCTAGATACACTTGCAGAGATGATAATATGCACAAAATCAAGACACAGCAAAACAAAGCAACAAAACAACAACAACAAAACTACCCTAAAAAGAGAAAAGCTTATAAATAGTTCAAGTCTGTTTGTTGACCTTTAGGAGTGTTTTCTAGTTGAGTCTGGTGGGGTGCCACACTCTAGCCCCAAAGTCTATTTTTGGTATTCCCTGGGGACTTCGTTGCTCATTCCCCTTGCTGTTCTGTTGCATACCCTTAGTGTTTTGCCTCGGTGTGGTGGGATCAGACTGGGCGAAATTCCCACACTGTGTCTCCAGTGTTGTCCCCTGTAGGGTTATGGGTCTGTGAGGGATGTTGTGTCTCATTGTGAGGACGGCTTATGGTCTTCTCTGTGCATGGGCTGCTCTGAATGGGAATATCGTCCTTAAGGCTTGGTGGGCCAGGATGTGCTCCATTCTCTCTTCCTCCTCCTTCATTTGCTCCCATGTGCTCTGATCAGACATGTCCCTGTCCCTGAGCTGTACCTTCAGAGCTATCCTCTGAAGTGAATTCTTCTGGGGGGAGGGTGGTACTGTCCATGTTGGGTTTGAGGCTGGCCTCTCAGACCGAGACTGAAAATCTTTACACGAATAGAAAGCCTCATATTTCTCCTATGGAGTGATTTTGAACTTCTGACCTTGTGATTAGCAGTTCAATACATAATCCATATGCCACCAGGGCTCCAAGGAAAGGACTTGGATGGATTCACTCTGAGTGCTTAGCATGAGTTTTTGGAAGCTGAGGGACAATGTAGACTGGGGTCTGCACTGGGGCTTAGTTGTGCTCTAAGGGTTTGTTGGGGCAAAGGATGCCTGAATGCCCCCCAAGTGTGGCCTTGTGTAAGAGAAAACAAGCATACGCATAACTTAGGACCATTTGGATATGAGATGTGACACCAGCAGCAGGTAACTGTTGGTTGCCCAGGGCTGAAGAAGGAAGTTAGTTTCCCCGGGATAACTTTATCAGTCCAAAAAAACCCAGAAGAACAAACTCCTTGCCATCAAGTCAATTCTGACTCATAGTGATTCTGTAGAACAGAACAGAACTGCCCCTGTGGTGTCCAAGACTATAACTTTGTACAGGAGCAGAAAGCCCCACCTCTTTCATGGAAAGTGCCTAGTAGTTTCTAACTGCTGGCTTTGCCATTAGCAGTCTCAATGCAGACATACTGGTAGGCAAGAAAATATCATCAACTCATGAACAAGTATACACATATATAAGACAGGACAAAAATAATCCATTGAAGTGTCCTATAAGAAAAAAACCCAGTCTACAAATAGGCTCCCTGTAAAATGGGAAGTGTGAAGGTTAGATTTTAGGTCAACCTGATCTATCTGAGTGAAGGTAGGAATGGAGCCCAACCAATCAGGTCTCAGCTTGCTGAAGCCCCTACCTCCTCAGGAATGTGATCTTTTGTATAAGAGAGACCTGGACTTGAATGGAGCTCTCTCTGGCTCCATTGCTTTCTGCTGGATCAGGATCCTACAACTGGATCTGGTTGGATGAGCTCCCAATATATCATCGGCCACTCACAGGAGCCATCAGTGGACTGCCGATCTTGAATTCAATCAGCCCAACTTGCATTCATTCACCCCTGCATCCACCAGCCTACAGCCCTCCTGCTTCTTCATCCTGCTTCCTGTTCATCAGTTTCTGCAGCCTCTCCAGTCAGAAGAAGCCTCCAACTTACATCTTACCAATAGTCTTGAACCTGACTGGATTTATTGACTTCTACAATGGTGTGAGCCATTTTTGATACAATCTCTTTCTATATACATACACATACAAGCGACGCTGGCTTTGCTTCTCTAGAGAACTTAACATAACACAGGAAGGAAGTTACTGGATGGAATTGTTGGGGGTATTTTTAGGTATTTTCCCATGCTAACTTTCCCATGCCAACGGTGAGTGCTTCAGCCTCTTCTTCTTCCATGGCACCCAACTGCGGCACTGTAGGAGCAGAAATACCATGGGGAATCTAAGAAGAGACATCATAGCCTCACACCTACACATGAGGATGACCTGCATCAGGCCCAGGGACAGGCATGCCTGGTCATATTGCACTTAGTTTTCTTGTACTTTGCAGATTTTGCATTTTTTAAGGCATGGAGCAAGTCGATCAGAACCATCTTTCCTACAGCATTTACTCACTGCAGAGCTCTGAATCGCTATTTCAGACTTTTTCAAAATGCTACTGCACACTTAACAGACTCCACTATGGTATAAATATAACTTTAAGCATTCGATGCCGCCTCATAGCGACACTATCTATATAGAGCAGGGCAGAACTGCACGGGCAGGTTTCTAAGACTGTAACTCTTTGTGGGAATAGAAAGCCTCATCTTTCTCCCAAAGTGTGACCAGAGATTTTTCAACTGCTCACCTGGCAATTAAAAGCACTGGGAAATGAAAGTAAATATTGTGCCACTTGCTTTATTATGATATAGGTCTTGAACCCCAAATATCCTCATCAGACGCCTGTAGAAAGTTTACATTGGAATGCAAACACTTTGTTAAGTGGACAGAACCCAGAAAAACAAAGAGGAGAATCTTACAGGCAGGAGGGAAACAAGGCCCAGAAGAATGAGGGGAATTGTTTTCTGAGTTCACCTCCTGAGACCACTTTTGCAACACCGTGCCTATTATTAAGTGATGCCCCCCATTTTTTAATCATTTTGTTGGGGTCTCAGACAACTCATATCACAGTCCATACATAAATCCATTGTGTCAAGCACATTTGTATATTTGTTGCCATCATCATTCTCAAAACATTTGCTTTCTACTTGAGCCCTTGGTATCAGCTCCTCATTTTTCCCCTCCTTCCCTGCTTTCCCCTCCCTCATCAGCCCTTGATAATTTATAAATCATTATTATTTTGCCATGTCATACACCATCCGATATCTCCCTTCACCCTTTCTGTTGTCCATTCCCCAGGGAGGAGGTTATGTGTAGATCCTTGTAATCAGTTTCGCCTTTCTACCCCACCTTCCCTCCACTCTCCCGGTATCACCACTGGTCCTGAAGAGTTCGTCTGTCCTGGATTCCCTGTGTTTCCAGTTTCTATCTATACCAGTGTACATCCTTTGGTCTAGCCGGATTTATAAAGTAGAATTGGGATCATAATAGTGGTGGGGGGGGGGGAGCATTAAAGAACTAGAGGAAAGACATATACTTCTCCGTTGCTACACTGCACCCTGACAGGCTTGTCTCCCTCCCGCAACCCTTCTGTAAGGGATGTCCAGTTGCCTACATATGAGCTTTGGGTCCCCACTCCACACTCCCCCTCATTCTCAATGAATTGATTTTTTTGTTCTTTGATGCCGGATACTTAATCCCTTCGACACCTCATGATCACACAGGCTGGTGTGCTTCTTCAGTGTGGGCTTTGTTGCTTCTCAGTTAGATGGCTGCTTATCTATCACCAAGCATTTAAGTCCCCAGATGCTATATCTTTTGATAGCTGGACACCATCAGCTTTCTTCACCACATTTGCATATGCACCCACTTTGTCTTCAGCGATCATGTCAGGAAGGTGTGCATTATGGAATGCCAGTTTAATAGAACAAAGTGTTCTTACATTGAGGGAGTACTTAAGTGGAGGCCCAATGTTAAACAATGCCCTTGATAAGCTTAAGGAACCCTGGTATCACTGTGGGTAAGGCATTAGGCTGCTAATCACAAACCTACCAGTTGTTCCTTAGGAGAAAGATGGAATTGTCTGCTCCCGTAAAGATTCAGTCTCAATACCACTTCATAGGGTCACTATGAATCAGAATCAACTCAGTAGCAGTGTGTTTTTGTAGGTTTACCAAAATTATTCCATTGGTTCTTTAATGAGCTACCAGATTTGGTCAGATGAGAATACCTGTTCACCATGCCATTGCAGGAGGACCGGGAATGCAGAACTGTTGGGAGCCTAACATAGCTGCATTTTCCAGTTGCATCTCAAGAGACTTCTAAGGCAAGCCTCACACTTATGTCTCCTATGAAGGCCTCCTTTGCAGTCAAAATTGATCGGGCAACTAAGTGCTAAACAGGAAACATAATACAAGTGTAAAGCTGCGGCATACTTTGTGACCTTTGTCCCTGGGGAGTCTGTAAGGCTGGGTTGGTAATTTTTTTTACTGTACTGGTACAGTGTGGAGGCTGTGATGGTTTGAAAGGCGTGGACGATAAAAGCTGACTTACTCAGGAGTCTTGCAGGAACTGTCAGGTAAGCATTAGGCTTGCAAGGTCAAGGGTTCAAACCCACCAACCACTCTAAGGGAGGAAGATGAGGTTAGGCTGTCTTCTCATGTAAAGATGACAAGGCCTCAGAAATCCCATTCAGGGCTGCTATGCCTTGGAATCAACTCAGTGGCACGAGGGGTTTCTTGGGGTTAACTCGGTGCTGACCATGTAATGTTCCCCTGTGTCAGCTGAAGCATTGTTAGGTGAATTGGTTTCTAGCCTTAAGAACAATTGCCCTGCACCACCAGCAATGCTTCCTTCCCATGCTGGAACAACAATTTCCACTTTCTGCCTCTGTATCATCCTGATACTCTTGTCTACCATACAATGACATGAGCACACATGCACACTCACACACCAAAGCAGTCCAAGTGCCTGACACACAATGAGCTGGAGAGAGCTGGAAAGTAGAGCCACGCACTCGGTGGGACTCTTCTTGGCTTGAAGGGTTTGGTCTGTGCTTGCAAGCCACATGCTGTCAATGAGGAAGTCCACTGCGGAGTTGACAGGTAAGATACAGTAAGGGCCTATCAGAAGTCAACTCACAAAACCAAGCCTTTGACAGCATGCTGCGATACTCAGTGGGAAACATGAAACTTGCCAGCTGGCCCTGCAACAAGGAGAACCACATCCAGGAAGCTCCGCTTCCTCTCTGCTACAGAAAGGGGGTAGCTCCTTTTGATTTCAGGTTGGCATGCCGAAAGGATGAGAAAGGGAGACAATAATTGCTCGTGATCAAAAGATAGTGAAGGCGAAAATGTAACAATGAAAGTCGCTCAGTTAATAATGCCCCTTCTGCTCCCTCATCAATACAAAGTGAATGTTAAAGAGACAATCCAGGACTAGAGAATATTAGACTCCATGTGGAGTCTACCCACATGAAGAAAAAGATGGGCTCATGCAAATGTTTGCCTTTCATTTATTTTAAGCAAACATTTCCTTCCACGTTAGCAGACTCATCCTGATCAGCTACTCCCACCTGGTGTTCTTCAAACCAGATGGAAGTGTAAATTATTTAAATACATGATCTTCTATTAGCTGTTGAGCTTAAGTGCCTGAAAAAAATTTTAAGTGCTTTCCAGGATTCTAGAAAGCATTTGCACTAAGTTAGATAAACATATTTTCAAGACACAGCTCCCAATGACAGCAATGTTTAGATTTTAAAATACAGTCATCACTAGCCTCTACAAGGAAATATGACATCTGAAAACAAGTGTTTATACTATAAAGTAAAACCAGAAATAATAAAACAATTAAGGGTTCTTTTCCCTCCACATGATATTATTCCATAAACTCCAAACATCGTGTCCATCATGGCACAGCGAGGAGTCACAATGACCCGTCTTGAATAGTTTCACCCATTTAATGGCTTTCAGATCCATACTCTTTTCAAAAATATGCTTTTCTGAAACAAAATTTAAGGTGGCTTTTGAGTTCAATCATGTCCCTGAGAGAAAACAATACTATTAGCATTGATAATAGTGATAATATGACAACTATTTGGCCCATAGCTGCATGGAGCATGAAATGGGTCAATTTTAACAGTAAATATAGCAGACTTCCAAGATGTGATGATTCGTCTGAGTGTAGAACTATAAAGGGAATATGTTACAAAGGAATATTCAAAACTCATGAAAATTCTAAAATTAAAAAGGTAATAGGTATCTAACTAGATCACTACTTCCCAAACTGATCTTGTTAAAATGCAGACTCTGATTCTTGGGTCTGGGATGGAAGCTGAAATTTTACATCTCTAATTAAACTCCCAGGTGATGTTGATGGTGCTGGTCTGTACCCCACACTTTGAATGATGAAGGTTTAACTGTTAGACAGGCCTTCATTAGCTCTTCTGGAACTGCAACCCCTTAGGAAGTTAAATAAAGAATGATTTCACATCCAATTCCACAAGATAACCAAAAATCACTTCTTTGCCTTGAGTAGGCATCCCTGGATGGTGTAAATGGTTAAAAAAACTCAGCTTCTAATCAAAAGGTTGGAGGTTCAAGTCTACCCAGAGTTACCCCAGAAGAAAGGCCTAGGAATCTACTTCCCCAAAAGTCCACCCAATGAAAACATGCTGGAACACAGTTCTACCCTGACTGTACTTGGGGATGTCATGTGTTGGAGTCAACTAGATTACAAGTTTAAGGTTGCTGTTTGTTGTTAGGTGCCTTTGACTTGGTTCTGATTCACAATGGACAACAGGATGAAACACTGCGTGGCCCTGCCTCAGCCTCACAGTAACTGCAGTGATTGAGCTCATTGACACATCGACTGGGGCTAATCCAACTTGGTGAGGTAATTCCTCTTTGTCGATGACCCTCTACTTAGCAAGTATTGTGACTAGTCTACTTAGCAAGTATAGTGACTAGTCTTTCTCTAGGGACTAGTCACTCCTCAGAACATGCCCAAGGAATGTGAGACAAAAATCTTTCTAGCATCACTTCTAAGGAACATTCTGTCTAGAACTCTTCAAAGACAGATTTGTTTGTTCTTGTGGAAGTCCATGGTATATCCAATATTCTTCACCAACATCATAATTCAAATACAATTCTTCTTTAGTCTTCTTTAATCGCCGTCCAGCTTTTGCGTGTACAGGAGATAATTGAAAATGTCATGGCTTTAAACTTCCAGTAAGATGACAGGTGAGGCTGAGACTAGCCCCCAAATCCTCTACAACAAAGACAAATAAAACAGATTTGGATGATAATCTTGGAACCCCGGGCTTCAGAGGAAAGGATAGAGAAATGATTGAATACCAACTGTGAGAAGATGCTGGGGAACAGGGGCAAGGAAAGAATGATGGAACAGGAGAATTGCCTGCTGGCCTGAGACAGCATGGCCGTTTTGAACTTTGTATGTAGCATTCAATTAGTAACAAACTTCACTTGCCCAGGAAAGCATAAGCGTGAACACCAGGGGCCAGCAACCTGAAAGATGCCATCCTCTCCCCGTTCCTTGCATCCTCCTGATGACCAGAATCTTGTCCAGCCCACAGTCTCAGCCACTCCACAACCAATGACACGCCCACTTGTGCCCATGTGTGCGCGCGCGCACACACACACACACACACACACACACACACACACACTTTTCTGCCTGATGCTGGAGGCACAACTCGTGGTTCAATCCCTGGGCACATGCCACTCTACCCATCACATCCCCAGTCTCCTGACCTCTGTGGGGCAGATAGGCACTCCTTCCATAACCAATAGCCTTGCCTCTAACTGTCCTCTTGGCCAAAAAGAATTCCTTCTAGATCGAGTATCTGACTCTAGACATTCTAGACCAGCAAAAGCTCCATGTAGCACAGTGATCACAGCCCTTCCACCTCACCCTTCTACCCCATGACCTCCTGCGCTGGAAAAGGCCATCTGACCACAAGTGCCTGTTTCCACAGGTTTCTCCTCTCTGGCCCCACCCCACCCAGTGTTCTCTTCTTTGTCTTTTCCCTTCTCTTTCATTTCACCTTCTTTGTTTCTTCCCCTTTCCTTCTCTGCTTTCTTTTTTCTTGTCTGTTTTTCTTTTTACCATCCTTCCTTTTCTCTCTTAGCATTTTCTTTCCTTTTTTTTCTTTTAGGTTTTTTATTATTCATCATTTTATTGGGAGCTTTTACAAATATTGTAGCAATCCATAATTCAGTTAGATGAAGCGTAATTGTTCAATTGCTGCCACCTTCAGTTTTGAAAGATTTTCTTTCTTCTTGAACTCGTTGATATCAGCTCCCCTTTGTCCCCTCCCTCCTCCACCTTACTCCCAGGAACTCTTATTATTATATATATATGCATGTATGTTTTGGGGTTTTTGCTGTATCTTACATCATCCAGTGTATCTGTTCACCGACAATTCTGTTATCCGTTCTCCTCAAATCAGATTATAGTCACCATTGCTATCAGCTTCCACCTCCCCCACCCCCAGCCCTCTCTCTGTACCCTCAAGGAATCATTGCTCCCATTACTATATCTGAAGGGTCATCTATCTTGACTTCCATGCATCAAATGATCTTGAGTATACAAATGAACATACGCAGGTCTAACAAGATTGATGAGGTAAAACAAAGACCATAATAGTAAGGAGAGGAAATATCAAAGAACTAGAGGAGAGTTATGTGTTTTATCAGTGCTATACCTTCGCTGTGGCCTTTCACTGAGGGGCTGTCCAGTTATCTTCCTAGTGGGTTGTGGGTCTCCACTTTGTCTATGTTCCTTCATGTCAATTTTTTTTTCTTGTTTTTGAACTTCTGATGCCTATTCCCGCCAACACCTCACGATCACACAGGCTGCTGTGCTTCTTCCATGTGGACTTTGTGGCTTCCCTTTTAGATGGCTGATTGTTTAGCTTCAAGTTTTTAAGACCTCAGACTCTATCTTTTAATAGCTAGGTACCATCAGCTTTCTTCACCACACTTGATTATGCACCCATTAGATTTTCAGTAATCCTGTCAGGAAGGTGAGTATCATACAGTGCCACATTATTAGAACAAACAGTTTTTGTACTGAGGTAAGTAGAGGTCCAAAGTCCATCTGTTGCTTTATTGTATTTACATGTGTGTGTGTACATATAGAGAGATAAAGATACCTATCTTTATATATTTATATATACATATCTATGTTTATACATATATCATTTTTAATTTTTCTCTCCTAATTTTCTTTTTCCTTTCCTCCTACCCCACTATCATGTTTACCCATCGTTCACCTCTCAGTAATTCCTCTTGGATACATTTCAATTAATCAAACATGACCAGGAATGCTACACCTGTTTTACCCATAAATTTGAGAACCCTTGCTATTCCCCTGTCCATGTATTTATAGGCTCATGGCTCCCCTTCCCCCACCACCTTCCCTCCCAGTCACCCTCCCCTCCCATGCTCCCACCTCCAGAGCTATCAGTCCCATTGCTGTCTCCTTGGGATTTGCTAATCCTGCCTGTTTTAAATAGACATCAAAACAAAAACAAACCAACAAAGACAATACAAGTTATGCTAAATCTAACTGCTGTCCTGACCCAGAGTAGATGAGTATCTCTCTGTTAAATAGTGAGCAGACCCTGGTATACTCCATCGGTCCAACCCCTTTTCTTTCAAGATTCCTATCCTGAGACCCACGTAGCTAAAAGCACTTATACCCTTTTAGTCCTCAGGATTTGTGACCAAAAGGTGCATCCCCTACAAGTCCCCAGTGCTCTTCCTGCAGTCAAGGATAGAGCAGCCTAGTGCCCAACCCTGACCTGGTTGCACCTTTAGACCTTCAGTGTGGCCCCCTTGTGAGTATCCCCCAACCATTTCAGATGAGGTGCCAAGCGCTGCCCCCCAACAGAAGTCTACAATTGAGATTCTTCGGGGACTTCATGGCTTTGCTCCCATTGTTGGTCTGTTACCCCTCTGCCTATTGGGTAATAGGAGAAATTTTTTTATGAAAAGCTATACCTTGAATCAAATGAGAATGAAATTATAGCATACCTTGATCACAGGATCAATCTAGAACCCTCTCCCAGGGGGGATGAATAATGGGAAAGTGGGTGAGGGGCAGTGGAGGAGGATGTAAGAGATGGAAAAAATAATCTATAACTCATCAAGGGTTCATGAGGGTGAGTGGGCGGGGGAACGAGGGGGAAAATGGGGAGCTGATATAAGGGGCTCATGTGGGAAGAGAATGCTTTGAAAATGATGATGGCAGCATATGTGCAAATGTGCTTGACCCATTGGAGGAATATATGGATTGTGATTAGATGTAAGAGCCCCCAATAAAGATATTTTAAAAGAAAATATAGCATACCAAAACACTTGAAATACACCAAAAGCAATGATTAGAAGGCAATTTTTAACAATAAATGCATACATTATAAAAAGAAAGAAGTAAAATCAAAACCGCAACCCAATATTGCCAACAATTAGAAAAAGAGTAGAAAATAAACTGACAGTCACCAGAAGAAAATAAATAAATACCACAGTAGGAATAAATGAAAGAGCAAACAATAGGAAGAATGACCAAGACTAGAATTTGATTCTTTGTAAAAAATCAATAAAATTATAAAACCACTGGCAAATCTAAGAAAAGAGAATTTGCTTTTAATACTTTAAAGAGTTCTTTACCAGCAATTTTGGCCAATGAAAAACATTTGATTTCTAGACTCGAGAAACCATTAGTGTTGACTTTGGATACAAGTAAAATAAATTCTTGATAATTTTGATGTTTTCTCCATTTGTCATAACTGATCCAGTTATGAGACTTATTTGTTTTCTTTTTTGGGGGGGGACTTTTTTAACTTTTTATTATGATTTAAAACGTTTACAGTGAATTGGTTTTCCATTCAACAATTCATACATTGATTTCAGTCCCCCAAATCCAGCACTCTTCCCACTTCCGCCCTCCCTGTATTTTACCATTATTATTCATCCTTCTTTCTTGTCCCTTCCTGCTTTCCAGAGTTTTATCTCTTGGCAAATGCTGTCCTTTTGGTTTTGTACAGTTGATTGTTCTAAGGAGTGTGTACCTCTCGGATGTGATTCTTCCCCTCTACGCCTGTGTACTGTTTGGCTGAGAGCTGAGTCATAGGGGTGAGTTCAGTTCCAGGTGTGAAGAGGGCTAAGGGCCATAGTCTTGGGAGTCCACCAGTCTCCATCAGACTAGCAAGCCTGGTCTATTTACTGATTTGGAGTTTTGTCCCACTTTGTTCTCCCACTCTATTCAGGACCCTCTTTTGTGATCCCTTTCAGGGTAGTTAGCAGTGGTAGCTGGGCACCATCTAGTTCTTCGGTCTCAGGGTCGTGGAGGCCGAGGTTCGCTGTGGTCCATTCGTCCTCTGGACTAACTGTCCCATACGTCTTCTATTTTCTTCACTCTTCTTTGATGGTACTTTCGTGTTGTCTCCGGGGAGTAACAAAGAGCATGCGGGTGGGGCGGGCACTACTGGCGTCTGGGTGGGCACTCCAGGGCTTGGCATAGCTGTGATCCAGAAACACCAGGTCCAGCTCTCTTTCGTGCACTGAAAGCTGGAAGAGCAGCGAGGTGCCCATGCGCCGTGCGGATGTCTGGAAGTCCCTCTCCCCACCCCGGTGGGCCATGTCAGTAGAGGGACAGCAATTCAGTGCTTGGGTCGCTGCATGGTAAGTCACAATCGTCAGGTCGCGCACACGTCCCGGGCCAGCCCTCAGCCCTGTTTTCTTTATCTTAAAATGTAACCCACATGGAAAAGTGTTGTCTTTAATCTTCATCGGTTAATGTTTCTAATCCTCTTCACTTTCAGTAAGCAAGAGGAGATGTCATCTGCATATCCCAGGTTAATGGGTCTTCCTCCAATCCCAATGCCACAATCTTCTTCATAAAGCCCAGACTCTAGAATTATTTACTTGGCACACATATTGAATATGTATGGTAAGAAGACACAACCCTGAGGCATACTTTTCTGGTGTTAAATCATGCAGTATCCCTCCATTCCAGCAGTTCTCAACCTGTGGGTCGCGACCCCTTTGGGGGGGGTCAAATGACCTTTTCACAGGGGTCGCCTAATCCATAACAGTAGAAAAATTAGTTATGAAGTAGCAGTGAAAATAATTTTATGGTTAGAGGGTCATCACTACATGAGTAACTGTATTAAAGGGTTGCAGCATTAGGAAGGTTGAGAACCACTGCTTGATTCTATTTGAACAATTGTATCGTGGTGTGTTTACATGAGCACAACCAGAGTTTTATATGAGTATAACCAAGAGTCCTGGAGTTCCCACTCTCTACAGTGGTCTCCATAATCTTTGATGATTGATGCAATTGAATGCCTTTGCATAGTCAGTAAATCACAGGTAAAATATTTCTGGTACTCATTCTCTGTTTTCAGTCAAGCTACATCTGACATCAGCAATCCATCTTCATTCCATTTCCTCTTCTGAATTTGGCTTCAATTTCTGGCTGTTCCTGTCAATGTACTGGTACAACTATTTTTAAAATTATCTCCAATAAAGCTTTATTTTGGTATGTGTCTAATGAGATTCTTCGGTAATTTCCACATTCCATTGGATTACCTTTCTTTGGAATAGGCACAAATATGGATCTCTTCCAGTCAGTTGTTGAGATCGTCCAAATTTCTTGGCAGACATGTATGAGCAATTTTAATGTTGCCCTTATTTCTTGAAACATCTCAATTTATATTCCATCAATTTCTGAAGCTTTCTAACCACAGCCGTCTGTGAATCGGGATTCTTCCTTCAACAGAGCCATCTGCAGATCATAGGCTTCCTCCTGGACGAGTTGAATATCCTCTCGTTCTTTCTGGTACAATGACTCTGTGCTTACCTTCCATCTTCATTTGATGCTGGTGATGTGGTCTTGGATAAGTGTTTTCACATTTCTGAACCTCAGTTTCCTTATTCGCATGGTAAGAGTCTTGATTCCAAACTATGAGAGTCTGGTCCAAACTAATATATCTGCTTCCCCACCCCAACCCGACTTAACAGCACCTTTCTGAATGTCTACAATGTTTTATTTTAGATTTCACTTGTCATTTTCTCACATTACCTTAAGTTTTCTGAATTGCCCGTTGATGGGGAATATTTCATGTACCCTACAGTTCATTTTCACATTTTATCTTCATTTCTATAATCTCATATGACTTTTGTTCCCTATTTGAGTTCTCCTTCTTCCTCTGATCCTCCTACTAGTGGTAGATGGTCCAAGGGAGGTCAGGCTCAGCACTCATCACCTGCATCATCCATCACACCCAGCAACCTGCAGGGGGAACTACAGTCATGGAGAGTGTCTGCTCCATCTCCCATCCCAGGGTGTCCTTGTAAACGACATGTCTTGACCAGACCTGGACCGTAACACCCCTGCTTTTTTTCAAGTTGATCGCTGCTATGAATGGGGTTAGTTTTTAAAATCCTTCTCTTACATATTTCAAGTTTGAAAGGGGTATCCATAGTATACTTCTTTTCCCCAACCAAGTTCAGAATTGATAGACAGTCAGAGCCAAGAAGATAAAAGGAAAATATATACCCTCCGTTCATTATAAAACCATTGGATGATGTGTCTCAGGTGCTAGGGCTAAATGGGCTTGCTATGTGTGACAGAATTAAAATCATATATGGAGACTTCCCATTGGAGAACGTGTGGGAATGCTGCAATCAAGGATCCCATACTCGCCTCCTCCCACTAGCTATTATGGCAGAACCAGTCTGCCAAATGCATATGCCCTAGCCAGGAGCACACAAGGATATGTGCTGCCACGGAACAGAGACTAGACTTGAGAAATGACCATGTTCCATTCGTCCTCCCAAGACTACCAATCAATTTATTCCTGCTCTGCTCCTGCTTCCTTCCACCAGAAAAATTGAGCAAGCAGGCAGAGATGGGGCAAGGAATGTTAGGGTGTCACTGCACAAGGAAACAGAATAGTGAGAAAGGAATATGCATTTTCCCAAACATAGGCTCCTACATAGAAGATTTAATATAATTTGTCAATCCTCTCCTTATGTACAGATATAGTCTCTGGCATAATGGAATCTATCCTTCTTACTATTAGTTACCAAGTCTCCAAACTCCATTAACTCACACAAATTTGTCATATGCAATATTATGCCAACATCTGTGAGGGTTACCAAGTATAAGACATTGTTTATGCCCTTGCGATGTTTAAAAATCTAATTGGAGCTACTAGATTTAAACAAGCTAAACAACAATTAAATATTTTAATAGCAATTTGAGACAATAATGAGAAATATGTCACAAATCAGCACATAATTAACTTCCACACAAATTTAAAGTATATCAAGTAAAATAAGAATTCAGAAAAGCAAGAAATCTTGAGAGACTGGGTGGTAGAACAATGTCTTATTGAAGAGTTATGGTCTGCATCTTATAGACAAGAATTGGATGGATAAAGATGAGAAAACAGAGCTAATAAGATGGAAGAAGCCAGAGGAAAAATCCTAGCCCACGGTAGTGTGTTTTGCAGGGCAGAACTTGAAAGGTAATATACAATATTGACAATGAGTGCCAGAGTTCAAGTGTACTTGTGAAGTTGTGCAGCTTCTGAACTTCAATGGCTCCAACTATAAAATGGGTATTTCAGAGTTAATATTCCAAGGAGTTAGGTAATACATATAAATCAATAAAACAGTAAAACAAGACGAACCCCACTGCCGTTGGGTGGATTCCACTGTAAGCCTTACATAGGGTGTCCAAAGCTGTCAGCCTTTACGGGAGCAGATAGCTATTTTTCCCTGAGAAGCAGCTGGCGAGTTTCAGCCGCCACCCTACCATTCCAATGAGTACCCAACATCACCAACAGAGCTCCTTCACAGCATATTAAGCACCTAATAAATGTTATTTTTATTGTCGCCATGATATTTATTATTTACCAGCTGAACAGCCAATGATTTCTGAAACATTTGCTTATAAAATTTACTGCATAAGGCATGCTTGGCCTTTGCTGGCCTAACAGCCTAATTATCCTTTCTGCATGCTATTCTTGAAGCAAGCACTTTTTAATATTAAAAAATCTTCAAATGTATACGAAAAAATAATAATATAATAAATCCATAGGTATCTAACCTCTGAAATCAACAATTATCAACTGCCGGCCAATCTTACAGTTTCATCAGTACATCACCTACTCACTTTCATCAAGTATCACCTGATAGGGCAGAGTAGACCTGCATCAAAGACCCAAAACAAAACAAACAAAAAGCATATCAATGGGAATGAGGGGGAGGGCAGAGTGGAGACCCAAAGCCCATCAGTCTTCAATTGGACACCCCCTGTCAGAATGGCCACAAGGAAGAGAAGAGCCAGTCAGGGTGCAGTGTAGCACTGATGAAACACACAACTTTCTTCTCTTTCTTTAATGTTCTCCCACCACCACCACTACCATGACCCCAATTCTATCTTACAAATCTGGCTAGACCAGAACATGTATACTGGTACAGATAAGAGCTCATAACAGGGGGAATCCAGAACAGATAATCCCCTCAGGACCAATAAGGGGAGCTGCGATACTAGGAGGGTAAGGCTTGGGGTGGGGATAAGGAGGAAGCGGTCACAATGATCAACATATGGCCCCCATGTCAGGGGGACGGACAGCAGAAAAGTTGGTGATATAAGACAGCAGTTGGTGTAAGACATGAAAAAAAAGGAAGAAGAATTTATAAATTATCTAGGGGACAGGGGACAGGGTGGGGAGGGAGGGGGAGATGATACCAGGGGCTCATGTAGAAAGAAACATTTTTGAAAAAAACATTTTGAAAAAAAGATGATGACAACATATGCACAGATGTGTTTGAACAAACTGATATATGTATGGATTGTGGTAAGAACTGTAAATGATTGAGTTGTAAATGGCAATAAAATGACTTTTTTTAAAAAACGCGTTTCTTGTGTCAGTACATTGCTCTATAAAAAGAAATATTTCTGGAAATGATACAATATTTTGCTACATAATCATTCTCATAATACATTAGCTTATTTAAATATTTTTTTCTCTTTGAAATCTATTGTTCTTATAGATGAAAAGTTGTTTTAGGAAGAAAAGACCTTGATATTGTGTTACCATGAGAACATTTGGCAACTGGAAAATCCAGGATGATCTGGAAAGACTGTCCTACACTGTGGTTAAGACCTTGGTCTCTGAAGCTATAAAGTGGGTTTGAATCCCAACTCTGCTACTAACTAGCTACAGAATTTTGAATGGGCTCTTTAAGAAGTATAAGGAATAGTTTTCTCACACATGAATGGTCATAATAATAATGGGCTCTACCCCAAAATGGTTGCTATTAAGTTTAAATACCAAAGAAAAAGAAAACTAAATGCTAGCTCTAACTTCCCTTTCAAGTAAGATAGACTACTTTTGTAGCAGTCAATGTTTTCAGACACAATGACAAAGGAAGACTTGAAAATAAATTCTAAAGAAGGAGAAATTATGGAAGGTCAGTTCATGGTACACAGTTTTTGGTGTTTTTTCCTGGAGGTATTTACTGATTGTTATGGCAAAGTCTGGCACTCAAAATATGAGCTTTGTCTGAGTAGAGGCTGCCTGGGGAACAGAAAAACAAAGAGGTATTTTGGCAGTCTTCGGCTTCAAAGAGACAACATTTTTAACATGAACAGCCAAGTTCTTGGTGAGAAGGAAAGAGTGAAAAACAGAGAACAAACCATAGTCAATTTCCTGTCAATGTATATATGCTAAACTCTGAAAATGCATGGAATAGAGTTAAGCAGAAAATCTCTGAGAAAAAAATCAGAATTGAAGAAAAATTATAAGGCAAGAACAACCAAAATTATAGACTCTCACCAGGTCTTGGTTGAAAGTCCTAGAGGTCAATGTCATAAAAGCAGTATGACCTAGCAAAACCACACCCGTGTAGTTAGCCAGTGCCTTGTGAATTAAGATGCTTAGCCCTCAATCTCAGTGTCAAGCCGAGAAATCAGTGAACCTTGTGCAGATGATGATATCATTTAAAGTTTCTACATTCTTTTTATGTATGTGGTATCTCAAAACTCACTGCCATCATGTCAGTTCCAACTCACAATGTCCTATAAGACAGGGTAGAATTACCCTTGTGAGTTGAGTTAGTTAAGGTTTATTGTGTCAACCTGGCCGATAAACACATGTGGGGTTAATTGAAGGATGGGGAGATAAATGGCTCATTGAGCCTCACATTTCTAGTTCTTGGGTCTTTTGCTTTGTGATGGTCGGACCACGGTGTAGCTGCCTTAGCCAGTTCCTGCTTCAGCTGGCAAGGCTCACTTCCTGTAAGACATCCCCAAAGAGAAGCCACATGAACCTACCCCAATGCA
This sequence comes from Tenrec ecaudatus, assembly GCF_050624435.1. Lineage (NCBI taxonomy): Eukaryota > Metazoa > Chordata > Mammalia > Afrosoricida > Tenrecidae > Tenrec > Tenrec ecaudatus. The sequence goes on along the minus strand of NC_134534.1, from coordinate 73,808,718 downwards.
GCCCTGGGTGCTGGAGCAGCCGTGTGGAGACCCCTGAGCACTGAGAAGCTTACATGCTCACTGATTCGGCTTTCCTGCAGTCGGGGTCATGGTGTGTGTTTTGTGAGATGGAGGAGGACTTTGTGGATTGCTGTCAGACATATGGGCTAATGTTGGACTTGTAGGCTTGGGAGCCCTGGGTGGGGATGTTTTCTTGATGTGCCCTTAACGTTTATCTAAAACTCTCTCTTATATATGAGTTTCTGTGGATTTGTTTCTCTAAAGTACCCAGACTAACACATGAGTTTCTGAGACCATAACTCTTCACAGAAGTAGAAATCCTCAGATTTCTCCCATAGCCATCTGACCTTGTGGTTAATAGCCTAATGCATCACCAGGGCTCCTTATATAAGAGAGAGCACTTAATTTTTAAAAGGTCAAGAGAAAACCATGTGATCAACAGCATTCCCAAAAGACAAAATAGACATTAGAAACAGACCCATAGCTGATTAAGATAATGACAACTTTTAAAAGACCATGACTAATATGTTCAAGAATGTTTTTAAAAGTACAAAAAAAATTCAAAGAAAGAAATTTATCAAGAGTACCAAAGTATCAAATGCAAATTCTAGACTAAAAATATGTCACTGGAAAAAGAGTTCAAAAGATGAAGCTAACAGCAAAATGAACATAACTAAACAGAACAATAGTTCATAAGCCAAGCTGAAGAGAAGCCCTGCTCACGTGGTGGTTATACGTGGGGCTTCTCACTGCAAAGTCAGCAGCCTGCAACCACCAGCGGCTCTTCAAGAGAGAGACAGGACTTCCTACTCCTGTAAAGAGCTGCATTCGTGGAAATTCACAAGAGCATCCTGTCCTACCCATTCCACTAGGGTTGCTATGAGTCAGCATCGACTCAAGGACAGTGAGGTTTTTGGGATCCGAGCTGAAGCATGAGTAAAAGAAAGATTGAGCTACACAGCACTATATCACACAGGAAAATGTATAATGTGTACATAATTGGGCTTCCAAAAGGAGAACGGAGGGGTGGGGTGGGCAGAAATGATCATGGGAAAGACGGTAGTTTAAATTTAAAAACAAACTACAAGACAATCGGCTGAAAGATTCAAGAAAATCAGCAGACTTCAAACAGAATAAATGCAAAGAAAACCACACACAGGCATGTCAGAATAAACATGTTAAAAACAAAAGTAAAGGAACAGGATATATTGCCTTCAAAGGAGTCACAACCCAACCAGACTACCAATTGGTGTTTTAAAAGAGACAATGGTGTATTTAAATGCTTTAAAAAAATAACCTACAATCTATTTCCAGGGAAAATATCCTTTGAAAAATGAAGACCAAATGAAGATGGTTGTAGACAAAGATGAAGGGCAGTCATCACCAGAAAACTCACAACAAAAGAAATACAAACCAAAGAAAGAAATACAAACAGAAATGCTTTAGGCAGACGGAAGATGATCTCATGTGGAACATGGGGATGTAAGAAAACAAGGAAGGGCGCCAGCCATCAACACCAGGGCAGTCAATCTAAATGAATATTAATTATTCAAAGCAATAGTAATAATGTTTCACAGTTTAAAATGTACCTAAAATGCATGAGCATGTATAAAAACAATATTACAGGGTTCGGGGGAGGTAACTGGTGTTAACGTGTCTTAAGGTCCTGACATTATTCCAGAAATGATCACATTAATCATTTGTATTAGAGTTAGCAGCTTAAAATTCATGCCATAATCGCTATGGAAACACGCACACAAACAGCCAGTGGTCATTGAGTGGACCTGGATTCAGAGTGAGTCTGTGTGTCGCAGAGCAATCTGCCTTCCATAAGATTTTCAGTGGCTAATTTTTCAGGAATTGCCAGGCTTTCCTTCTAAGATACCTTGGGGTGGCAATGAACTGTCAATTTTTTGGTTAGCAACCAAGCAAGTGAATCATTGCACTATAATTTCTATACATACCCAAACTTGTTGCCTTAAAGTTGATTCTGACTCTTAATGACCCTACATAGCATTTTCCAGACTGTACTTCTTTATAGGAGCAGACAGCATCACCTTTTTTTTCTTGAAGTGGCTGGTGGATTTGAACCTCTGATCTTGTCAATGACAGCTCAATACCTAACCCACAGCACCATTAGGGCTCCTTGCCATTTCTATAACAACCAAACACCAAACTCCCTGCCACCAAGTCGATGCCAATGAGTATATCATTTCTATAGTAAACATCAAAAAGTATTGGGACATTGTATAGCTAAGATCTAAGGAAAATATGCTATATCATTTCTATAGTAAACACTAAAAAGTATAGGGACATTGTATAGCTAAGATCTAAGGAAAATATGCTATAATTAAAAGTATTTGATTGCTTCAAATGAAGCAAAAAAATAAAAATAAGGAGAGAAAATGATACAAATAGGGGGGGGGAGTAAGATGGTAAATAAAAGTCCAAATATATCCTTATTTACATTAAGTATAAATGAATTATGTGTATCACTTAAAAGAGTGTCAGTGTGCTCATGGGAAGAATTAGTCCATGGACTAATGGGCCTTGCAAACATCAGTCTCCATGACCCTGAGAGCAGAAGAACTAGATGGTGCCCAGCTACCATTACCAACTACTCTGATAGGAGCACATCAAAAGGTCCTGGGTAGAGGGGAGAAGAATGTGAAACAAAACACAAAGTCATAAAAAAGACCAATCAGGTAGAGACTAGTGGAAGTATTGAGACTATGGTCATTAGTCATCCTTTTGGACCAAAAATTACCCCCCCCCCGCCAAGTCTTCATTTTCAGCCAAACAACCGACATATTTAAAAAGAGAACGATAACATTAGAGAGGGGTGCACATCTTAAACTAATCCAGCCATTTGTGACAAAAAAGGGCAGCATTTACCCAAGGACAAAATTCAAAAGGGCTGCAGAGGCAGAATGGAAACAAGAAACACAGGAGGACGTGGGGCGAGTGATGTTATATTGAGATTACTAACGACCTGAAACAAAATCCACATGAGTTCTTGATAGCCTATCTCATCTGTAAACATTCACCCAATTCAAAATTTTTAAGTATCAGTGTGGATTTTGTCTAACTATATACCTCATGGTCCCCAGCATCCATTGTCCACAAAAGAAAGATGGTGGAGGAAGCTGGGATTAAGATGACTGGAAATGTAGCTCACCTGTTTCCTAAGGCACCTGAATGAAAGCTCTTCAGAAGATGCACGATTTTCCAATTACTGATGCACAGACTAGACCTTCCCACGAAAGCATAATGTATTGACTAAAAATCAAATGTCTTTTAAAAAATCCTTTTATTAAGAGGAGATGCCATTATATCAAGAGAATTTTGTACTGTATTCAAACCTTTGTACCTAAGGAGAATTCTTTATTCTTTGATAACCATTTATAGATGTTAATAACTTCATCAAGAAAACAGATAAGTTAAAAATGTATTTTTGACAAAACAAAATACGATACGTGGCCAAGATCAGACTTGAACACCAGCCTGTGTACCTTCCAACTCAGTGTGATTTTCTGCTCCCTCCAGGTGAGGGTCAGGAATGCCTTGTAGCATCCAGGTCCTGGAGGTTAGGTCCCCCTGATTTCTAAGCATGGATGGCTCTGACCATCCACTGTAACTACAAAGATCAAGGCTGGCCTTCCTGAAAAGGAAATGTACAGTCCCAGTTTAAAGACTTAAAGAGCCCATAGAGAAAGGCAGTAAACCCACAATGATTGTCTAGCAGGCAGCAAGGAGAGATTTTTTTTCCTCTCGCTGAATTCTCCACAACAGGGCCAAGCGCCACAAGTGAATGATCATGCACCTGAAGACCTAGTCTCAGAAGCTTCAATGATTTGCCCAGTAGTATGATGCATCTGGGGAGACAAATACAAATTAAAATGAGGACTTTCTCCCTCCTAGTCCTCTGTTCAGTCCACTTTGGCAGGCTGCTTTCTTGCTGAATAATTGAAGCCTAGGCTTTGTCCATATCAGCAATATTACTGTTTGATTTTGTGGTCCCAACGGGACAGCTGCACACAGCTGATGCCTCAACTGGTACTGAAATTGCTATGGAAAGTGAGGTTTTTTCTAGCTTCCTAGTGGAAAAACCACCAGGCATGGCACTGCGAAGTGGGGTCTGCTAGAGGTTTACAGAAAAGGGTAAAAGGGAATGTTGGCAGGCAGGAGGGCCAAGAGGTTGGTCAAAAGCTTTTGCAAGGAAACATTTCAATTGAGTCAAAACTGTAAACATTTTAAGACAAGGTTATAAATGGTACAACCTCAGTCACTAAAGAATTGAGGTAATGCAGAATAACATCCTGCTAGGAGAGATGTATGTTTTTGTTTATGAAAGATACTATGAATTTGAATCCACACGTCGTACCAGGTAGTGTTGCCCACATACCTGAACAGCAGAAGCATGTCCCCTTCCCCCTTTCTCCTGAGCAAACAAATCACCAAGTTCAAATGACAAAAGTAAGTTCTTCCAATAAAAATCAGCAAATGTGAACTCATAGCCCATGTCATCGGATGAAGAAGGTCTGGGATCCCGGCCTAATAATTCCCATTGGAGGCGGGGCCACAGAGCAGGGGACAGTGTCCTAACCAACAACAGAGCCTGTGCCATTTAGCGCGTATATCTGGGATACAAACAAATATTGCCCATTGAACACAAAGAGGACTTTTTTTACGCATCGAGCTGCTAACTACAGGGTGAGTCATTCAAAGCTACCACTCAATCCAAGGGAGGAGATGGCTGTTTGCTCCCATAGAAATGTAAAGTCTGTAAACCCAAAGGAGTGGTTCCCGTGTGCCCTCCAAGAGCTGCTCTGAGTTAGAATCAGCTCGAAGGCAGTGGGTTTGAATGAGGCAACGAATCCCACTGCAAAAGGCCTCCACTCATTCAGACGGTTACCCCACCATCTACATGAATCAAGGCTGGTCCTGGCTTCCCCTTTGCCATACATCGGAGCATGCCACAATCTCTGGGCCTCTAGAACCAGGCAATGAGGATTACTTCCAACAGGTGGGCCAAGTGGCCACTTCCTTCCCTGGTGGCCTCCATTTAAATGGTTGTGAAGAAGGCGTCACCCAGCAGCGTTTCCTTCGGTTATACAGAAGGCAAACAGCAGCCAGTGGCTACAGCATCATTGATTCAGCATTTGCTGTGTTTCAGGGACCTCCGGCAATACTTGATTTGCACTGTTTGTCCCACAATAACATGATCCTGGACGGAGAGAAGAAGAGCCACTTCTGTGTAAAGAGATGCTGGAAAGCAAGCCCAAGTCGGCCTGATGCCAAAGCTGATGGGCTGTTCATTGCATTCCACCGCTTCCCTGAACAGAGAGTGGTGGGCCAGGGCAAGCTTCATATCCCCCATCTCTTACAGAGTATTTTAGCTTAGCTCATCCCAATTCTGCCTGATTATTTCCCAGGTCATATTCATTGTCGACGCCTGAGAAAGAGAATGAAGGGGTGCGTGATTTCCCCGAGTGGAGTACACTTTCCATTTTGTATCCAAATCTGTAAACTTGTAACGAAGACTGTTGGTTTTAATTGTGGGTCTGAAAACAGGTTCTCTTAAGAGGGGCAGGTGGTGACTCACTCACTCTCTCACTCACTCTCTTACTCACTCTCTCACTCACTCACTCACTCTCACTCTCATTCTCTCTCTCACTCACTCACTCACTCACTCTAATTCACTGACTCACTCACTCTCATTCACTGATTCACTGACTTACTCTCACTCACTGACTCACTCACTCTCTCACTCATTCTCATTCACTGACTCATTCTCTCACTTACTCACTCACACACACAAAAAAAAGAGGGGCAGGTGGCATGGTAGAGGGAAAGAGCATGGCCTGTGACATCCAAAAAGCCTGACTTCAGACAGTACTTTGTAGGGTGGATTGCTACAGTCGTAGTTTAGGTCAAAGTGTGACACCTTGTCGCTGATCTCTCTCTCTCTTTCTCTCTCTCTCTCTCACTGCTCCAGTTTTTAATATTTCCAGCTTTCTTTTCAACTGGAGCATTTCTCTGTCATTCTGTCATTGTTTTGGCCCACTTGTATTAGGTCTTGACTTTGTATGTGTTTCTGTACATGAAGCCCAGATTAGGCCAATGTATAGAGACAACCGCGGTGATGGATAGATTCAAAGGGCCATGGCAAGGACGGCTGCAGGGAAATGAGGAGCTAACAACTACAAGTGGTTACAGGGAAGAAGAAATGCCCTGGAATTGACTGTGGTGATGTTTGCACAACTCTTAGGAATGTGATTGAACTAATGTGAATTTTATGCCAGTGAAACTGTTAAAAACAAACTAATTAAACAAAATAATTCTTAAAATTGAAAAAGACCTGAGTTCAATCCTAGCTTCAGATCTTCGAGCAAGGTGGGCATTCGACAGTTAGTCTCCCTGAAGTTGGTTTCCTAGTCTGTTAAGAGGATATAAAAATGCCTACCCGGGAATCAGGTGCTGATGCCTAGGAGCATTGAGTCGGTGAGCACTGTTACTGTTCCCACCAAAATAGTTTGAGTGACAATATCTCCAATGACAGCTTGCAATGGCTCACACCTCTTGAGAGATCATAAAAGGTCCAGATGGGGTCCTTTCATGGCCCCTAAGAGTCACGGAGCCATCAGAACCGGGAATGAGGAAAGGGGAGGGAGGCCCGGGAAGAAAGAGCTATTTAAAAATGAGTGGAGATCTTTTTAAAATTAATCAGTTTATTTCTTTATAGCAGTTTCACTGACACACAGTACACACACCATCCATTTCCTTAGCTCAATCCCTTGCAAAAGGGGAACGCAAACACCCCACAACGATGGATTCCGGGACCGTCCTTCCCAGTGCGCCTTGCAGGTTGCTCTGCACTTCTCACCTGCCTCTCCCACCACATCCCTAGGCAACTGTTTATCTAATTGTCTCTATTATAGGTCTTCCTACCGAGTTTCATATACAGGAAAACATACAAAACGAGTTAAAAAATCTTGTTGAGATCCTGAGCCCACTCATGCCTGCAGACCAAGAGCAAAGAAAAATGAAATTATAAATTTCTAGTTTCAAGACATCCTCATTTTTACAAACTGTGTCACAATTCCGAACCAGGAGAATGCCAACTTACGCCTACTAACCTACCACGAATAATCTTCTTCATAGTAATCCTGGACACTGCACAGGCAGGCTTCTAGAAAGAGCAAGAAAGAGCCTTCCCCCCCCCCCCCCAACATGGATATAGATAGATATAAAATCAGAAGGAAAAAAGGGGGGAAAGTCCCAATTACTGCCAGTAAATGAACAATTCCCTGCATTTATCACAAAGCTCTCTGTAATGAACTACGGACAGCCTCTTCATTAAAAAGGGGGAGGGGGTGGAGGGGAGGCGAGGACAGGAATGTAAAGGGGGTAGTGCTGGGGGAAGAGAGGAGGTAAAAGAAATCACTTTATTTCTAGCACGATGCAGGAAGAGATAAATACAATCACCGGGGTTAATCTAATCCTTTTGTGAAGCACTGAGTCAGAGAACAAGACAAAAACAAATCTGTGATCTGGAACTTCCCGAGCCCCCACTCAGGGGGGATTAATGAGGAGTGCAGGGCTGTGAAATTACGTGCCCTCTGAGTCAGGGAAATGGCCCCAGTGGCGCCTGACCTTGAAATGAGGGGACGCAAACTTCACCTGATCCACAATTATGAAGCCCGGTGACGGGGGCTGGGGGGTGGGGGGGAGAGGGGAGAGTCCTGAAAAGAGACTGTGAGAACAACATACACACCCGCCAAACCCCGGCTGCCAAGGGCATGGAAGGCAAGCTGAATTCGTCGTCGCGGGCTCTGAAAGGGCGCTGGCATTTGTGCGGCTGCATGGGGAGGCCATCTCGCCCTCTTTATTTACACAAAGTGGAATGTTTTGTGGCTGTTGTTATGGACTTAGGGATGTTTGTCTCTGCTCAATTTTCCCTTTGCAATGAAAAATTGTTGGGGGATGATTTCTAGCCTTAGCTGCTTTACATGACAGTATGATCAAGGATTCATCAAGAGGCCATCTGTCGAATTTATGAAAAAAATATGCAAAAACAAAACAGATGAAAAGGAAAGAGCAAGACAGACTGGTCCAGGGGAAGATAGATGTGGCAGCATGTGCCTCCGTGTGAAAATTACAGCATTTAAATACTGCGGAATAAATTACTGTGCCGAAAAATTAGCGATGCTCTCCTACTTCAGACGCTGCTCTTACCATAAGAGCATAATGAAATATATCGCATATAAAATCACCCTTTCCTCCAACTATTATTATATTCTAATGAAAAATTAGGAGAGCGGAGACACATAGCCCTCAAATGGGAGGCATGAAAAGGAGCCCGAGTGGATTTGCTGCAGGACTGAGCCAGGCAAAGCCTCTCCAAAATGCACCATCCATATGGAAATAAGAGCGTTCTCCCCCCTATTTATTAGAAAGTCAATAAAATAAATTACAAATTGCGGAAGAAACAGAAATAATATATATTAAAATGACAACGAGGCTGGCCAAGCTTACACCCAAATTAGATGGGCTGTGAAAACGACGTATTTCAGAACGGGAACTGGAAGGGGCAGAGAAAACAGAGACAAATGACTGTGCTTCAGGGGCTGCCCCCTGTAGGCGAGATGTAGGCAGAACCACATGCACTAGCTGCTCACTGGTCCCTGGAGGACAAACCCGGGAACCAATTTGGCCAGTGCCAAGCTCCTTTGGTGTTATGTCCAACCCACAACCCGCAGAGCATTTTCCCCTGCCGTCTCCTCCCTGTTCCCCACTTGTTCCATAAAGTTTGGTCCCTAGGGAAACTTCTATCCCAATGTCTGTGAAGACGTTTAAATGAGCTGCTTGATAATTGAACAAAACATTGGCCCTACCCTCCCAATAGAGGTAATAGCTGATATTAGCATCTAGACTTAAGAAGGCAATGGAGATCATGAATGTGTCTCAACAAGAGTCAGGTGAGGACACTAGGCTGCTAAGAAATGTCTACACTGGAGAACTATGAACAATAATATTACTAGATAACACTCTCTAAGTGCCATACATTGATTATCTACTGTAAACCTCATACAAACCCTGTGAGATACATTTTTCCCATTTTAGACGGAGAAATGAAGGCACAAAGAGGGTTAGAAGCATCCCACTGCAGATCACACAGCTAGCCAGTGTGCTTCGGGGATTCCCTACCAGGCCATCTCTAATCTTCCACCCTTAGGAAGGCAGCCCTGTGACTCCTCACTTACTTCATTTGAAACAGGTATGAATTATGCAATCAGCAAATACAATCCCAAAAACAATCCCAAGGAAACCAAGTTGACATTCCACAGACTGGTGCAAACCCTAACCCTAACCAACCCTTGTTGTGACTCTCCTAGTTGTCATCTTGATGAGTGCAGGATATATCTTTAGAAGCCTTCTGACCTTCTGTTGCCTAACTGTAGAAAGTCAGCTAATGATAATAAACACAAAATGAAGTCCATACAGAATACTCCTAAGAATGGCAGGACTTCATCTCCTATACTTTGAAGATGTTATCAGATGAGATCAGTCACTGGAAAAGAACATCATGCTTCATAGTGTCAATGAAAAGAGAGGAAACCCCTCAATAAGATGGATTGGCATCGCTTCTCAGCTTTTTGGCTAAGATCAAGTGAAGATGGATTGGCACGATGGCTGTAACAATGAGCTGTCACCTTCCTGACAGGAACACTGAAGTCAAGATAGGTGCATAAGCAAATGTAGTGAAAAAGCTGATGGTGCCCGGCTATCAAAAGATATAGCATCTGGGGTCTTAAAGGCTTGAAGTTAAACAAGCAGCCATCTAGCAAGGAAGCAACAAAGCCCACATGGAAGAAACACACTAGCCTGTGTGATAAGGAGTTGTTGACAGGGGCAGATATCAGGCATCAGAAGACCCCAAACAATCATATAATTGTGAATGAGTCAGCCAGGGAGCAATATAGCACCAACGGAACCCACACTATTCCTCTAGTTCTTTAATGCTTCCTCCCCCCACTATCATGACCCCAGGTCTACCTTGCAAATCCGGCTCAACCAGAGCATGTACACTGGTACAGATAAGAGCTCGAAACACATGGAATCCAGGACAGATAAATCCCTCAAGAACAATAATGGGAGTAGCAATACCATGAGGGTGGGGGGAGAAGGAGAAAGAGGAACTGATCAAATGATCTATATATAACCTTGCCCGCCGCCCCTCCCCCCCACCCCAAGAGGGCACAAACAACAGAAATATAAACATGGGTGAAGGGAGAGAGCCGATGGTATAAATATAAAAATAATCAAAATATATCATTTATCAAGGGTTCAAGAGAGTTGGAAGGGAAGGGAGGGAAGGGAAAAGGAGCTAATACCAAGGGTTCAGTATAAAGAAAATGTTTTTAAAAGAATGATGGCAACAAACGTACCAATGTGCTTGATACAATTAATGTCTGGATTGTTATAAGAGCTGTAAGAGCCCCCAATAAAGTGACATTTAAAAAATGAACTGAAATTGAACAACACTGTTAGGTTAGCACAGGACTAAGCAGTGTTTCCTTCTGTTCAGCAGAGTCACTATGAGTTAGAGGTGACTTGACCCCTAATAATAACAAAGACAGAGAATGTTATATCAAAAAAAGGGGGACCCTAAAATTCGTTGCTTGTCTCTTGCCCGGATGTGCGATCAAGACTTCTCAAGCTTTCTATTTAGAGGTTCTGAGAAGACTGTGTAACAGCATGAGACAAAAAGGCCTGGTTTGTGGCATATGGGAAACTGGTTCTGTCACCAAGACAAGGCACCTGCTCACACAACCATCTCAGTGCACCAGTTTTTGGCAAAAAATTGTATGTCTCTCTTGCCCCACACACCTGACCTCACTCGTCTTCTTTTTGTTTCCACGAATGAAGAGGGACATGAAAGGGCAGTGATTTAACAATGTAAAAGAGGTGAAGAAAAAAAACAGGGAGGTGCTCTCAGCCATCAAACAGATGAGTTTGAAAAATGTTTCCATGAATGGAATTGCAGATTTAACAAATATATTAAGTGTAATGGAGAGTATATTGAAGGTTGTTTTGTAAAACTAAATAAATAGCTTTGAAAAAATTTCCGGTTTTCAATAAATTTTTATGTATAAATACATTTTTAAATATACACACAGAGATATGTGTGAGTATATATGTACGCTCACACATACATGTATGTGCATAGGTTCACTCAGTGACACGACAATTGACTTCTCTTGCATATCCTCCACTCTCCAGCCTAAAACAGACCTCGAAGAGCTATCTGTATATAGCCTATAATAGACCTCGGAGAGGTATCTGTATATAGCCTATAATAGACCTCAAAGAGCTATCTGTATATAGCCTATAATAGACCTAGAAGAGCTATCTGCATATAGCCTATAATAGACCTCGAAGAGCTATCTGTATATAGCTTATAATAGACCTCAAAGAGGTAAGTAAGTACCTGTATGCATGAATCATTTGTTTGTAAGTCATCCGTTTAATTAAACTAATAGGAATTTTCTCCTCTGTGACTACAAAAGCATTCAAGGATGCTTGCTGTGTTAATTACCTAACAGAGGCCCATGAATGCACGTAAGAATGGCTCTATATGATTTTCAAGGCAGTGACTCTTTGGAAGTAGCTCAATAGGCCTGCCTTCTGAGGCAACTCTGGATGGATTCGAACAGCCCACCTTTCACCATTGTACCAGTTGAGTGCTTAACCATTTGTACCACTTGGGCAGTCCTCATTCAAGGGTACCATCTTCAAACGTGTAGCCATGAAAAGCAGATGTAACCATCACCCTTTTACATTTAATGTGTCCTAAACAGAACTGTTAGGTTTTACACCCAGAACCTTCCCCTGCCCTAGCGCTCGTTATCTCTGCAAAAGGCACCATCATCCCTCCAGGCTCTTATCCCGGACACCATTTTTTATACACTCTTGATGCAAATCCTCCCATCACTAACTCACTGTTGGCCTTTAGTAAAGGCCCTGAACACCCCACCATCTATACAACCAGAGAACTGGCATCTAGTTCACAATTTTAGCAAAGGCTACAAGGCCTCTGGTGTACTTACAACTCACACTCCTCCCAAAATTAAGTTTATAACGTGAAAAATAGACAATTATTGTGAGGCTGAAGAGAACTGTTTCCAGATATTTAAAGTTGCCATATTTTGCCTAGGGTATGTTTTACAAGAGCAGCACTGGTGGCAATGGTCAAGTGCTCAACTGCTAACCGAAAGGTCAGTGGTTGGAACTCACCAGGCCCTGCTTGAAGGAAATGACCTATCAATCTTCTCCTATAAAATTTACAGCTCATGAAACTCTTTGGGGTCAGTTCTATGCTGTCCTATAGGGCCAATCTGAGCCAGATTCACCTGACAGCACGCATGTTTTATAAAACCTTCCCACCTCAAGTATTGAATCTAAGAGAGGGCTCCTTGGAGAATATCTTTACATTTACCTGGGGCTAAATATTTCTCAATATTATTATCAGTGGTGGCAATGTTTCTAAGTCAGTCTATTACAGGCTCTATTCCCATGTGCCGTGTGTCATCTCTCCCTCTTCCAAGTACTGTGACAATTATTACCAATTCACAGATAGAGAGTTAGTTAACTTGTCCAATAGTACTGAGTGTGTTCGTGCTGAAATGCATTCCAGAACTGCAATTCCCAAGGCCTGGTACCCTGGACATTGTTCAGGAAGCTCCTCTGGGCAATTCTTCCCTTGTGGGAGCTGTATCAGATTTCATATGTATTTGTGTACTCACATGCAACCAATATATACATATGTGCATACACCCGCACTACCTACAAACACATACAGATATGCACAAATACATCCATGTATGTAAACACCTACCCATGCGCTGCAGACAATGCACATGTGCTCCCATACACACACGTCCACACACCCATTCACTGAGTTTCTTTATAACCACCACAGAACCACGCTGTTGCAAGGACTCTACAGCCACCCTCAAACCCAGTAGTTTTCGTGATCTGCTCTCCTCCCACCGGTCTCACGGCTGTTGAATGGATTCCAGTTCTTAGCGACCGAATGTAGACTTGGTGAGACTGAAAATCTCAAAGAGAAGAGACAGCCTCATCTTTCTTCCATGGAGCAGTTGACAGGCTTGAACTGTCGACCTTGAGGTTAGCCGCCCATTCTCTAGCCCAGTGGTGCTCAACCTGTACGACACGACCCATTTGGGGGTCAAACGACCCTTTCACAGGGGTTGCCTAAGAACATCGAAAAACACATATTTCCTATGGTCTTAGGAACCGAGACACCGCTCCTCTATCCGTCTCCAGGCGGGTCCGCCCACATAGGAGTTCCCAGTGTGAAGACTGTTGCCCATGCGACACCATGCTTCAAGACAAAATTTCATTTATTTGTCAGAAATAAATATTTCACAATATATAATTATATATCACTATGCTTTAATGATGCTCAATTTGTAACCGTGAAAATACATCCTGCCTATCAGATATTTATATTACGATTCATAACAGTAGCAAAATTATAGTTATGAAGTAGCAAGGGAACTAATTTGATGGTTGGGGGTCACTACAGCACGAGGAACCGTCTTAAAGGGGCGCAGCATTAGGAAGGTTGAGAACCACTGCTCTAGCCCATAGCGCCCCCAGGGCTCGTGTGTTTCATGAGAGACCTGTAAGGAATCACCTGAGACCCCATTAATGCACATTAAATTAGTCGCCCAACTGCATGGCACTGCCCCACAATGGAGTCGCTGACACCAATAATGATGCCGCCCCTCCCCAGCACCCCTTCCCACCCCACCCCGCCCCGCCCTTGTCTTCAGACGGAAGCAGCTCTTCGGGCCCGTGGGCAGCCAGAGCTCCAAAGAAGCAAATCTCCAAGTGGCAGTCCTGGCCTCCGCTTGGGCTTCGGTCCCCTTGGTTCATTTCGAAGCTAGTGCCCTTTAAAGAGCACCTCTCTCTTGATGCGTGCCTGCTCCGCGTGCAGAGAGGGGCTGCGGAGAGCTTGTGCTATCTTGGTTAAATAACTGTTACGCACACTGCTCGGCCCTTTAAAAATGGAAACTAAATCATCGCCCAAATGCTGATTTTACAGAGCCACAAATCATCAGAGATATAAATGCTTTTCTTTCTAGTACCATGTTTTAATAAAGACCCACCCCCACCCTCTCCTTTTCTTTTCTCCCCCCCCCCACCCCCGCCCCAGACTCACTCAATTACGATATCACTATCAGTTCGCATTACAGGTCAGAGATACGGTGCTTAATGTATGTAGAGCCAGCTCTCGCCTCCTAATAACCTGTCATTCGGGGGATTTGAATGTCAGAATACAGCCTGCCGCGGTAATGCTAGTCGGCAGCGCGGTGATGAAAACTTTGGACAAATCATGAAGAACATCCCCGATCCGCATCATCAGAAGGTTACCGGGGAGGGCCTTTCATTCGGCTTCGACCCCTGATCTGACAAGTGACACGTACAAAATGAACAGCTCTCCAACTTAAATTGTTTAACTGTAGCCTGATCAGTTTTATTATCTTGCTAATCCGGATATCAGCCGTTTCATCAGAATGGAAGATATGCATATCATGAATTATTTTGACACGGGGACCTTTTAATTTTTGCCAGCAATATTTCACTGCCCCAATCAGGGCCCGCAGCCACGGAGGCCGCTCGCCTCCTGGGATGGCCGAGGACAGCGCGCTCCTGACAGCACCAAATCATCGGGGAGCTGTAACGAGCCATCGCCGCAATTATGATTGTCTCCTGCAGTCATGCATTTCATTACCTCGCGGGCGGCCGGGGGCTGGGTTTCAGGGCCGTCTTCTTCGGGAATCTCGGCCATTTTATGGGCTGGCCGAGCGCTGTGGACTCGTCTCCCTTTCCTCTCCCCTCCCGGGGCCAGACGAGGTGAATTCCTAATAAAAACCCAACACTAGGTAGGCGCTGCCAAAAGAGCCAGCGGGTTCGGGGCATGGAGCGGCGGCGGGAAAGCAGCGTGAATGGGCCACTTGAAGTTTATGGCAGCGGTGGTTAACCGGCAATATGGCTCGCTACAGAGAGACATAATGAACAATTTATCCTGGAAAAAGAATATATCAAACGCTTCCTTGTAAACTGCAAAGTGCTAGGCGGACTTTCTTAAGGCGCGCTCTTTGCTCCTGTAGAAGTCTTTCTAAATTTCCCTCTCCCTGGCTAAACATTTTCCTGTCCTGAATTTAAGAGGAGGCCCCTCCCCTCCTAGCCAGACCACGCCGTCTGCATTCTCCGAATGGTGCCCTGGCTGAACGCCACCAGCCATGCTGAGCAGCTCTGGAAAGCACAAAGGCGATTGTAGATCCTCGCTCTCTCCCTGAACCAGCACCTTCTTTTTTGAGTACCCAAGGCCCCACAGAGAAAGTTGTTTCTAGTGTCACCAATAAGCCACCAGCGTTGGTGGTGTGGCACATTTTCTTCTGTGCACGGGCTGCGAGAACCTTCAAAACGACACTTGCAGCCAGGCTCCAGCATATGTAGAAGCTCTCGTAGCTGCAAACATACATCTCTATATTGCTATGTTTAGTGGCGGAGTGCTTATGCCTTGGTCTACTAACTCCAAGGTCAGCAGTTCGAAATCACCAGATGCTTTGTAGGAGAAAGACTGGCCTTTCTACTCCCCTAAAGAGGTACAGTCTCAGAAATGCACATGGGACAGTTCTACCCTGTCCTATAGGGCCCCTATGAGCAGGCATCTACTTGATCGCAGAGAATTGCTTGTTTGTTTGCTTGTTTGTTTGTTTTTGATACATTGTAGGGGTGCACACTAGTTTATTTCATCTATCTCATGCTGATGTCTATGGAAGCGGTTTCCAATTTTTAGGGGTTTAAAGACAAAGTTCTTTCTTTTGTACATTCCTAATTATTCCTATAGGAGGCCTGGCAGCATAGTGGGTTATGCAGTGGGGTGCGAACGACAAGGTCAGTGGTACAAAAGCCCCAGCTGCTCCATGGGGGAAAGATGAGGCTCTCTGCTCCCGAAAACATTGACAGCCTGGGAAATCTAAGAGGCAGTTCCACACTGTCTCCCACGGTCACTATGAGTTGGGATTGGAATATTCTAGAAACTACTGGGTGGGGGTGGGGGGAGTATGTACCTCCTTCTGTGAGATACTGTCTTACTGTGACTTTGCTTTTGCAGTGGCATAAATCTTAGAGAAGGACTTCAATTATTAGAGTAGACTCGATCTGGCATATCTTTTCTGCTGGTGAGGCTGCAGGGAACCCATCTGGAAGGGAGGCTACCTTCTCCCTCGTCCTTGAGTGGAAGGTCCATGGTCTCCATGAGGCCAAGAGGAAAGCTACAGAGTGCTGCAGGGCCCTTTCCCCCAGCTTCGCATTCCCTTCAGACGCTGTCTCTCTCCAGCTCCATGAGTATGCGGTCCCCATGCTCAGGAGGATCCCTGCTTGGTTCATGGCTCTCCAGGCTGGAAAATCTTGAGTTTCTTAGTCATTTTGAAACAAGGAACCCCCATTTTCATGTTGCAGTGGGCACCACTAATTATTTAAATGATCTTGCCTCCGCTAAACAGCATCTTAATGGAAAGGAATCAGTCTTACTTGTCTCGAATCCCGGGGCCTAGCCTCAGGGCCTGGCAGAAGACTGAAAAGAAAATATGCAACAATGGATTTTGAGTTCATACTTAATAACAGTTCTAATCTAAGAACAATTATGACATGACTCTACTCATTACTTGTCCTCATGAACAGAGCATGGAAGCAAAATGTGGCCCAAAAAAACTGATGGTCCCCAGAGATCAGAAAAATTATTGCCTGGGATCTTAAAGGCTTGTCTAAAAACAAGCAGCCATCTAAGGAAGGTGCCAGCTGAGAAGTCACACAGAAGAAGCACTCCAGCCTGAGGGATCTGAGGATTCTAAGTAATAAAACCCGAGACTGGAGGAAGGAACTGTATGAGAGCTTCAACTCTGAGCTCTCCGTTTGCAGACATTTATGGATGACAGTGACAACCCGAAATCCATTGTCCGGGTACCCACAGGATTGAGTCTCCACTGAATTAATCCCCTCAGGCCATTGGCTAGGGGAGGGAATAACCTTGCTCTCAGGCAGAGTGCACTGGCATGGGTTAATGTAGATATATTTAGGTTACAATTTAACACCTTATCGTTTGTGTTCCCTCTGACCCATTCAAAAGTTGTTCTAGTTGTTAATATTTTCTGTTTTCTTTTGATATTGTTATTGAAGGGTTTGGGGGAGTTGTTTGTTTGGGGGGATATGTTTTTCTGTATATAAAATTCAGGATACGTAAATCTATACAGACAATAACAGGACCAATAGTTTATTGGGGTTACACCAAGGGAGGTTGAGGAGATTAGGGAGTTAACAATAACAAGGAAGAAGACAATGTTCTAAAAGTGATTGTAGTCATGATTGTACAACCATTTCTAATATGATTGAATTGTAGGATATGGGAATTATATGTCAATAAAACTGGTTGTTTTTTTTTAATGTTCAAGGTCTCTCCTCCTCCTCCCTCTCTCTGCATAGACCTGGCTGCTGAGATCATGGCCATCCCAGAGGGATGGGCTTGTCCTGGTTTGACTTTGCTTATGGATGCGGACTCACAATGCTCCAAGTGGAATGGAGATTCTCCACATCAAAGATCATGCTTATCTCCTCAGAGCACTGGGTGATAGCTTGAGGTTCCATCTAGACCTGCTTCTCTCCATGTTGCTTGAGGAGCCATCATACCACTTAACGATGCTCCCATGCTCCTGTGCTACTGGCCTCTGCTCCGCCTCAACTTCTCATCTTCCTGCTGTTGCTGCCCCACCCTGCTTGTCTTCCCTGAGGGCACACTCCACTGTCTGCTTCCTTGATCTTGGGCAACAACCCAAAGGTGTTGAACAACCTTCAGTATATTAACTGTTCCACAAAACTGAGTTGAACTGAGCCCTCTATATTGCTGTGTAGTCTTATTATCTGTTTTATTCCTTCTTGATTTTATATATATATATATATATATATATATATATATATATATATAATATTAAGGGTCCTAGTTTTGTTTCTCCAGAAAACCCTGCCTAACACACAGTCCAGGGTGTAACCACTACACTACCAGGACTCCTTACAATAGACATGGGAAAGCAATTATCTGTTCATATTTTGATCTTTAATTCTTGGGGGTATAGGAGGGCAGACACCAAGGGGAAATACTGGATGAAGGGAGATGTCAGATAGTACAAGATATGACAAAATAATAATTTATAAATTATAAAGTGTTCATGAGGGAGAAGAGAGGGGCAGGGAGGGGGAAAATGAGGAGCTGATACAAAGGGCTCAAGCAGAAAGCAAATGTTTTGAGAATGATGATGTCAACAAATGTACAAATGTGCTTGACACAATGGATGGATGGATGAATTGTGATAAAATCCCCCAATAAAATGATTTTTTAAGCTACGTATTTAAATTTTTTTTTTACAAAACAACCTTGACACCTTCAAAGTACTCACAATTACACTTAATGCGTTTGTCAAAGCTGAGATTCTATTCTTGGAAACACTTTTCAAACTCATCTGTTTGGATGGCTGACAGCACCCCCCGCTTCTTTTCCTCACCTTTTCTAACTTGTCAAATCGCTGTCCTTTCATTTTCCTCTTCATTCGAGGAAACAAAAATAAGTTGCACAGAGTGAGGTCAGGAGAGTCAGGTGCATGGGGCCAGAGAGGCATGCTGATTTTTGCCACAAACTGGAGCACTGAGGTGGCTGTGTGAGAGGGTATGTTCTCTTGGTGGCAAAACCAGTCCCCTGTCTGCCACAATCAGGCCCATTTGTCCCACACTGTTACACAATCTTTTCAGACCCTCTTTTTGTCATTGCTTTTGTTGTTGTGTTCTTTTCTTTTGTTGCTTTGTTTTGCTCTGCCTTGTTTTTGTGCATATTATTATCTCTGCAGGCTTATCTAGATAATATAGACGGAATAAACAATCTTCAGGAGAAAACAATGGCACTGACTGTTCCAGGGGGACATAGGAGAGGAGGAGGTGGGGAAAGGAAGTGGTTTTAACAAACCCAGGTACAAGGGAAATACAAGTGATCCAAAATCAGTGGTGAGGAAGGGGTAGGAGGCCTAGTAGGGCTTAATCAAGGGCAATGTAACTGAGAGGAATTACTAAAACCCAAATGAAGGATGAACATGATATTTGGACAAGAGGAAAGTAAAAGGAAATAGAGGAAAGAACTAGGGGGCAAAGGACATTTATAGAGCCCTAAACACAGGCAGGTACATATGGAAATATATTATGATGGAGAAATAAATCTATGTGTATATATTAATAGGTTTAGTACTAAGGTAGCAAACAGACATTGGACCTCCACTCAAGTACTCCCTCAATGCAAGAACACCCTATTCAATTAAACTGGCATTCCATGATGCTCGCCTTCCCAGCATGATCGCTGAAAACATAGCGGATACATAAGTAAATGTGGTGAAGAAAGCTGATGGTGCCCAGCTATCAAAAGACATAATATCTGAGGTCTTAAAGGCTTGAAGGTAAACAAGCAGATATCTAGCTCAGAAGCAACGAAACCCACATGGAAGATGCACACCAGCCTGTGTGATCAGGAAGTGTCAAAGGGATCAGGTATCAGACATCAAAGAACAAAAATCATATCATTGTGAAAGACAGGGGGTGCAGAGTGGAGACCCAAAGACCATCTGTAGGTAAATGGACATCCCCTTACAGAAGGGACATGAGGAGTAGATGGGTCCGTACAGCACCGATGAAACATACAACTTTCCTTTAATTCTTTAATACTTCCTCCCTCCCCCCACTATCATGATCCTAATTCTACCTTACAAATCCGACTAGACCAAAGCAGGTACACTGGTACAGATAAGAACTGGAAACATGGGGAATGCAGGACAGATAAATCCCTCAGGACCAATATTGAGAGTAGCGATCCCAAAAGGGGATGGGAAAGGTGGGGATGAAAAGGGGGAATAGATCACAATGATCTACATATAACCCCCCTCCCTGGGGGATGGACAACAGAAAAGTGGGTGAAGGGAGACAACAGTCAGTGTAACACATGAAAAAATAGTAATGCCAGTGGAGAGGTCTTGGAGCCTGGCCACTGTACCAAATATTAAGTGGATGCCTGTCCCTCTCCCCAAAATAATTTGTTTCAAAAGACGACATTGAATCTGCAGCTCTGGGAGAGGGACATATCTGATCAGAGCACATGGGAGCAGATGAAGGGGGAGTTGGAGAGAGTGGAGCACATCCTGGCCCACCAGGCCCTAAAGATGATTACCCCAATTATAGCAGCCAGTCCACAGAGAGGACCACATGGCCAGCCCCACTATGAGATATGACGTCCCTCACTGACCCATGGCCTTGCAGGGGACAGCACTGGAGATACAATGTGGGAATTGCGCCCGACCTGATCCCACCACTCTGAGGCAAAGCACTGGGGGAGTGCAGCAGAACATCAAGGGAATGGAGGGACAAGGTCTCCAGGGAATGCTGAAAGTGGACTTTGGGTCCAGGGCGTGGTGCCCCAACAGACTGGACTGGAAAACACTCCTAAAGGCCAACAAACGATCCTTGAACTAGCTTTTCTTTCTTGATGTGTTTTGTTTTGTTCTTTGTCAGTGGTTTATTGTTGTTTTGCTGTATACTGTTGCTTGGTTTTGCTCTGTCTTGTTTTTGTGCATGTTATCTCCGCAGGTCTGTCTAAATAAGATAGGCTGGATAAACTATCTGGAGGAAAAACAATGGGTTCCGGGAGGACATGGGATAAGGTGGGGTGGGGGGTAAGGAAGTGATGTTAACAAACCCAGGAACAAGGGAACAACAAGGGATCCAAATTGGTGTGAGGGGGAAGTGGCAAGCCTGGTAGGGAAAGATCAAGGGTAAGGTAACAAAGAGGTATAGCTGAAACCCAGGTGGGGATGGAGCATGATAGTGGGAGAGGAGGAAAGTCAGGGGAAATAGAAGAAAGATCTAGGAGGCAAAGGGCATTTATAGAAGTCTAGACAAAGACATGTACATATGCAAATATATATGTGAGGGTGGGGAAATAAATCTATGTGCCTATATTTATAGGTTTAGTATTAAGGTGGCAAAAGGACCTTGGGCCTCTACTCAAGCACTCACTCAATGCATGAATGCCTTATTCTATTAAATTGGCATTCTATAATGCTCACCCTCCCAACACAAACACTGAAGCCAAAGCGGGGGAACAAGCAAATATGGTGAAGAAAGCTGACAGTGCCCGGCTATCAAAAGAGATAGCGTCTGGGGTCTTAAAGGCTTGAAGATAAACAAGCGGCCATCTAGTTCAGAAGCAACAAAGCCCACATGGAAGAACACACCAGCCTGTGTGATCACGTGGTTCCGAAAGAATCATTATCAGGCATCAAAGAACAAAAAATCACATCATTGGGTGCACACCTCCATGATACGATCGCTGAGGACAAACGGGTGCATAACCAAATGTGGCGAAGAAAGCTGATGGTGCCCGGCTATCAAAAGAGATAGTGTCTGGGGTCTTAAAGGCTTGAGGTAAACAAGCTGCCATCTAGCTCAGAGGCAACAAAGCCCACATGGAAGAAGCACACCAGCCTGTGCGATCATGAGGTGTCAAAGGGATCAGGTATAAGGCATCATCAGAAAAAAAATCTTACCATAGTGAATGAAGGGGGAAGTGCAGAGTGGAGACCCAAAGCCCATTTGTCAGCCAATGGAGATCCCCTTGCAGAGGGGTCTAGGGGAGGTGATGATTCAGTCAGGGTGCGATGTAGCACTGATGAAGAATACAGCTTTCCTCCAGTTCCTAAATGCTTCCTCCCCCCGAACTATCATGATCCGATTTCTACCTTGCAAGTCTAGATAGACCAGAGGATGTACACTGGTGCATATAGGAGCAGGAGGCACAGGCAAAGCAGGGCAGATGATACCTTCAGGACCAGGGGTGTGAGTGGTGATACTGGGAGGGTAGAGGGAGAGTGGGTTGGAAATAGGGAACCGATTACAAGAATCTACATGTGACCTTCTCCCTGGGGGACAGACAACAGAAAAGGGGTGAAGGGAGACGTTGGACAGGGCAAGATGTGACAAAATAATAATTTATAAATTATCAAGGGCTCATGAGGGAGGGGCGAGCAGGGAGGGAGGGGAAAAAAAGAGGACCTGATACCAAGGGCTTAAGTGGAGAGCAAATGCTTTGAAAATGATGAGGGTAAAGAATGTACAAATGTGCTTTATACAATTGATGTATGTATGGATAGTGATGAGTTGTCTGAGTCCCTAATAAAATGTTTTTTTTTTAAAGTTAAAAAAAGAAAAAATAGTAATGATTTATAAATTATCAAGAGGTCAATGAGGGAGGGAGGGTAGGGGAGAGCAAGGGAAAATGAGCTGATAGCAAGGGCTCAAGTAGAAAGAAAATGTTTCGAGAATGATAATGGCAACAAATATGCAATTGTGTTTGACACAATGGATGGATTGTGATAAGAGTTGTACAAGCCCCAGTCAAATGGTTTAAAAAAAACAAAACAACGATGTTCAGGATATGTGTGTTGCCTGGATGATGACTGGAACTGCATGACGTCCCATGTTAGTCAGTGCTGCTCTGGCATCCTCAGGGTTGGCAGCGACTCGACAGCAACTATTTGGTTACCGTTTTAATTTCACAGTGCTAACTGTTCTCTCTTCCCAGTCACAACGTCAAACTCACCTGGGACAACCTCGCTAAAAGCCAGAAGGCCAGTAGAGGAAGAAGGAATTTCGTGGACACCACCAGGAATAAAGACACCAGGACCCTTGGTCTTTTCTAGGATAGAATCCATACCCCATGGGAAAAGCCTTTCACTTGAGAAAAGTGCTATGACGACAACCTCCATAGGCATGTCACGATTCCCCAGCATTTCCACAGGAAGTGAGAGTGTGGTAGCTCGCCCTTTAACTACATAGAAAGGCAAGAGAGAGGGAGGGGGAGGGGGGAGGGAGGGAGGGGGGGGAGACAGAGAGAGACAGAGAGAACGAGCAGAGCTGGAGGAGAACAGTATGAAACAAGACAGAAAAGCAGTCCAAAAGTAAAATGGTAGCTGAGGACCAGGGATCACAGCTCACTCCCAGGTCTTCCCTGTCAGAAATGTCCAGTGAGGTCTTTCCAGAGCATAGGGGTCCAGATAGGGGTTTTGTTGTGTTGTTTTTTTTTTCACTTTTTTTTTTCATTCCCCAAAACCTAGCAAAAAAAATTTTTTTTTTAATTTTCAATGCAAGAATGGCCACTTGGGATCTCTGAAAGGGTCAACTTGATGCCTCTCAGCATGGGTCCCAGAGACCAAGGTAAATCAAAGCTCATTTGAAGCAGGAGGAGGGATTAAATGGAAACTTGGGTGCAGGGTGAAGAAGGGCTTGGAGGGGAACTGGTGCCCAGGGCAGCATTTTCTCGTTTGCAGACTCTCACTAAGCCATCTCCCACCACATGCTCACTCTGTTCCTAACTGCATCTTCATCAATTAAGATTCGATGAGACGGGCAGGATCCAAGATCAACAGCACCATCACACACTCGCTATTCCACTGGCAAGGCGAACAATCTCGAATATTAAAAGTGAAGCAGCACATTCTGCCATGTCTTTTGTATACAGACAGCTGAAGCTGCGTGAAAGTTTGGCACCAAAAGGCCAAGTACCATATTTTCAGCCACCCACACGCCAAACCCTATAATAACTAGACTCGAGATGTGAAATTTTCCGACACTCACAGCAAAGGAAAACTAATAGTCATGTTTCTTCGTGTGTCTCCTTTCCAAACAGGGCAGTTTCTCAACTTTAAAACCTCATCAATGTACGGGGAAGGGAACAAAGGGTGCTCCATAGATAATTTCACCAGATGTCAAATTGGACTTATGTATTTAAACACAAACCCCCACTTTGTGCATTTGGTTCATTTAGCAGTATGTACTCTGTAACAAGACTTTTTTTTATGAGCAAAAAGCTGCCACCACTGTGCATAAGTGACAATAGGGCCTCAGGAAAGTCTGTTAACTGAAAACCAAACCCACTTCCTTGGATTCCATTCCAACTCATAGCAACCTTCTATGTTACGACTAAATGTTGCTCTTTTTGCTCTCCGTTGAAATGTAAATTTCCCTCCAGGCTCCTTCTATACCAGGAAGAGCATGGTCGCTGAAGTCATCCTAAGAGGAATCTTTCTTCTGCAGTCAAAGCTAGAAGCAAAGATGTTCAGTCCACGCGTGGGTTCATTTTAAGAGCACTGGATAAGCTCTAAAGAACTGGTTTCTTCAGAGATTACAAAAAAGAAAAGGAAGCAGTAATTCCCTCTTGTGTGAATGCCTAGAGTCCTATGGAAATAAGAACCTAAAGGTCTAGAGTTGATGTTGCCTTCTCAGTGTTGACAGTAAAATGGTTCACCCATAACAGTGCTGAAATTCTGCAAAGAAGAATGTTAAACTATTATACATACGATGGAAAATATATTTTCGGATCAGATCCCCGACCAAAAGATTCTCTACCTGTCACACATGAGATGAGGTGTTTGAGATACAGAGTAGTTGGACAGTTGGACAGAGGACACACTCTGTGAGGATTTCAAATAGACAAGGAACTGCAGAGATAAGATAACTCAAAGGGAATGTACTACAAGATTATTGAGTTTGACAAACTTTCCATTAAAACAGCCTCCACAAGCAGGGCCTCCCTTCAGGTACCAACTGACAATTTGGGGCCCCCAAGGGCATACTTACTTCTGATCAGCCAAATACAAATTCAGAGTTGCCACAACTGTACGCTGGTTCTGTCACTCACAGGAAGATTCACAAAATTCACAAATACAGTCGCAGTCACGTTTGTTATAGGAAGATGGTGCATCAAAGTCAATTTCAGGAAAAGTCATATGGGGAAAGGTCTTGGGGAATTTCTGTGTCTCTCCAATGTGTCAACCTCTGAGATAGTGAATGTTTATTATGCCAATATGGCCAATAATCACATGTGGGGCTAATTGAAGGGCAGTGGGATAAATGACTGGGTGAACCTCGCCTTTCTAGTTCTTGGGTCTCTTGCTTTGTGATGGTTGGACCAGGGTGCGGCTGCCTTAGCCAGTTCTCTGCTTCAGCTGGCAAGGCTCACTTCCTGTAAGACATACATCCCCAAGGAGAAGCTACATGGACCCACCCTGATGCAGCCCTAGGTGCTGGAGCAGCTGTGTGGAGACCCCTGCCGCCGCTGAGATGATTACATGTTCACTGATTTGGCTTTCCTCCTGCAGTCGGCATCATGGTGTGTTTTGTGAGGAGGAGGAGGAGGAGGAGGAGGACTTTGTGGATTGGTGTGACAATATGCATGAAGAGCTGTGCATTGGGGAAGCTCACTCCGGCCTCTGGTGTACCAGTTGTTATTGGACTCAGTCAGTTCCTCTGGAGGCTAGAAGGGATAAGATACGTACTGATGCTGTTGTTAGGTGCCAGCGAGTTAGTTCCAACTCATCAGGATCCCGTGTACATCAGAAATACTGCCTGGTCCTACACCACCCTCAAAGTTGCTGCTATATTTGAACCCATTGCTTTAGTCACATGTGCATCTCATTGAGAGCCGTCCACTTTTTCGCTGACCTTCTACTTGACTAAATATAATGTCCTTTTCCAAGGACTGGTCTCTCCTAATAAGAAGTCCAAATTATGTGAGACAAAGTCCCGCCATCCTCCCTTCTAAGGAACATTCTGACTGTACTTCTCTCAAGACCGATTTGTTTTTCTTTGGCCATGCGCTGTACCTTCAAAATTTTTCACCAACACTATCGTTGAAAGGCCTCCACTCTTCAGTTTCCTTTTTCATTTTCCAATTTTCACTTATGTGGAAGACAAGTGAAAATACTACCGTTAGAGTTGAGCATACCAGAGTCCTCAAAGTGACACCTTTGCTTTTTGTCACTTTAACTATGTGAACCTTGTGTGTCAGATTTACCCAATACATGAATCATTTGATTTCTTGACTGGGGCTCCCATGAGCATTGCTCGTGGTTCCCAATGAAAACCTTGACAACTTCCATCTTTTCTCCACTTATCAGGATGTTGTCCATGGGTCCAGTTTTGAGGATTTAGTTGTTTTATATATATATTGAGTTGAAATCCATAGTGAAGGTGGAAGACCTTGACCTTGCAGGTGCTCTAAGTCCTCCTTGATTTCAGCAAGCAAGGTTGAGTCATCTGCACAGAGCAGCTTGTTAATAAGCTTTCCTCCAATACTAATGATGTATTCTTCATATAGTCCAGCTTCTTTCCTCATCATACAGATTGAAAAAAGCACTACTCATAATATCAAGAAGATGGAAACAGCCTAAAATCCCATCGCTAGAAGAATGGATAAAGAACTTTGGTCCATACATGTAACAGAATATTATGCATTGCTGCCAATGATAAAACGCGGGAAGCATCGCATGTCACCGATGGCCCTGAGGAACAGTATGATGAGTGAAAATTGTCAATCACTAAAGAAAAACTGTTGTATAATATTTCTGTTATAAAGAAGAAAGAAAAATGCAAAGACGTTTATACCAAAAGGGAATGGACTTTGGAGATTACCAATCAGAGAAGGGCAAGAGAGTGAAATAAAGCAATAATGGCTAGAGAAAGGATTCACAGGTACGAACTTGGGTGAAGGAGATGAGAGTAAATCACAGAAAGGAAACAAGAAATCAAAGTGGGGAGTAGGGTAAACTATTGGAGACTTGATAAGTAGCTTAACCTATTGAATTCAAAACTTATCTGACATGCAAAGCCCCCGCCTAATTCACAATACAAACATGCTTCGTAAAAGAAAAAGTACAGGGAAAGGACACAGCATGGACACACGCCTTTCATGATATGTAAACCACACAACATCCCACTATTCTGTTCAAAAGACTGCCTGTTGGTCCATGATTCCACATGAGCACTATGAAGTGTTCTGGAATTTCCATTCTTGTCACTGTTCGTTATGATCCACATAGTCAAATGCCTTTGCATGGGCAATAAAAATACAAGTAAACATCTTTCTGGTCTTCTCTGCTTTCAGCTAAGATGTGTCTGGTGTCGGCAATGCTATCCCTAGGCCACTTTCGCTACTGAGTCCAGCTTGAATTTTTGGTAGCTCCCTGTTGATGTACTGCTACCAGCATTACGGAATGATGTTCAGCAAAATTTTATTTGTACGTGCTACTTTTCATTAATTTCTGTATTCTGTAGAGCCACCTTTCTTTGGAATGGATCCTTCCAGTCAATTGGCCAGGTAGCTGTCTCCCAAATTTCTTGGCATGGGTAAGTGCTTCCAATGCTTCATCAGTTCGTTGAAACATTTCGCTGGCATTCTATCAGCTCCTGGAGGCTTGTTTACAATAATGACTATAATGGAAATTGGATTTCTTTTTTCATGACCATCAATTCTTGATCAGATGCTACCTCTTCAACGTATTAAAATATCCACTGGTAAAGTAGTTCCACTTTCAAAATCTTAACTTCCATTTCCATCTACAGAGTGGTTTCGTCTCCTGCCATAACCCTATGACAAATCACCTGGTGTTAAGGATAATTTTTTGTAAATTATTTTAAATAAGTTGCTGAGCTCACAAAAGAGTAGACAAAAATCTCTAAGTGTCAAAATTATGGAAGAAACTGGAAACCAGAGAGGTGATCTGTCTCTTAACTAACATCTACATGGAGCATATTTAAAATGCCTCAGAACTAGCTGACTCGCCCTTTAATAGGTGAATAGGGATGAGGCAAGACCTTGGGTCTAAATGTAGAAATTTTTAATAGAGACCTTTTATCAATCAGAGATTTTTTTTGAACACTAAATTCTCAGAGAAAGGGTGATTAAGAGAAAGTCTGAGCTTCAGTGAAGTGTATTACTATTACTTAATAGTAATAAGTTATACTGTTTATCACAAGTTTACAGTCATGCTGGAAAACAAAGTTATGGGAAAATAGATCTGCCGTGCCCCCATTCACAAACCCCTAGATTGAGATATTCACATAAAATGTGATATCTGGCTTGGAATGCCCCAGAGGCAACTAAGAGAACTAGAAGTAAACGCTCCCTGAAGGGACATAGCCTAAATCCAGACCAGCCAGTCAACATAAGATTTCCATAGATCCAATCCCAGTGATAATAAACACAACATCCAAAATTAGAAACACCCATGGGGACAAATGTCACCATCTACAAAATCCATGAGAAACAGAAAAGCAATGGAATTAGAAACCTAAGAATGTTAAACAGTACAATTATTGAATATATAGCATTATTAGATTGTAAAATTAGACATGGTGGGAAAGTAAGACATTGTTTCTGAAAGGATGAGAAAGATGAAAATACAGAAGCTCAGAACTGAAAAATATAACCATAGATCATTGAAAATGATCAGATGCCTTAAAGAGCAAAGAAGATAAGATTAAAGAGACAATTAAAGAACAAAATTTAAAATGGAAAGAAATTAGACAGCATGGAGCTTGAAACTCAAAAACTCTGAGCTCACTGCCGTGGACTCAGAGTGACCCTCGAGGACAGGGTGGAGCCGCCCCTGTGGGTTTCTGAGACGGGGACTCCTTACGGGGGTAGAGCCTTTTCCTCTCACGGAGCAACTGGAGGTTGAAACGATGCCCTTGAGGTTAGCAACCCCACACATATGCCCCAAGGGCTCCTTAGCCAGAACGAAGCTCAGGGAGAAATAAAGTAAAGAGTGGAAGAGATGTGAGGAAGCATGGAACATGAAACAGAATGGTGCGACAAAAAGAGAAAATAAAAAGAGCCGTGAATGTGCAACAAATGCTGGTGTGGATTTACCAGAATTATTGGGAAACGCTGGTATGCAGATTCAAGAATTACAAGAAATCCTAAAGAGAGTAGAAGAGGAGAATTTTTCTATGGGATTTTTAAAATCAGTTTATTGAGGGCTCATACAACTCTTACCAAATTCCATACATACATCCATTGTGTCAAGCGCATTTGTGCATTTGTTGCCAACATCATTCTCAAAACATTTGCTTTCTACTTGAGCCCTTGGTATCAGCTCCTCAGTTTCCTCTCCCTCCTGGCTCCCCTTTCCCTCATAAACCTTTAATAATTTATAAATTAGAATTATTTTGTCATGTCTTACACTGTCCAATGTCTCCTTTCACCTTCTTTTCCACTGTCTGTCCCCCAGGGAGGAAGTTATATGTAGATCCTTGTAATTGATTCCCCCTTTTCAACCCACCCTCCCAGTATCGCCACTCTCACCACTGGTCTAAGGGGTTCATCTGTCCTGGATCCCCTGTGTTTCCATTTCCTATCTGTACCAGTGTACATCCTCCGGTCCAGCTGGATTTGTAAAGTAGAATTGGGATCATGATAGTAGGGGTGGGGGCGTAAGGGGAGGAAGCATTTAGGAACTAGAGCAAAGTTGTATGTTTCATCATTGATACACTGCACCCTGACTGACTGGCTCGACTTCTTCCCAAGACCCTTTTGTAGGATGTCCAGTTGCCTACAGATGGGCTTTTAAGGTGACCAGACATCCCACTTTTGGAGGGAGAGTTCAGATTTTTAACAATTTGTCCAGCATCCCGTGGCATTTTAAAAGAGTCCCAATTTTTTTGAAAGAATGCACGACAAGCTAGGGAACGGCGGGAGAACGGGAAGCGAATATACGGTTTTAAGCTGCCATGTGGCTATTTCGCCAAAATATCAGTTTAATATTATTTTCGTTAATTTCATTATGTTAAACTTTAACAATAACAAATAATTGTTGAGAACTGCTTATCAAAGTTTGCATTGTTGATCAGTTGTTAGAATTGGACCACCATTGTTTGAACTTAATGAACAATGGCATTTTGGGGCATTGGCAATGACGAAAACATTTTGTAACTGTCTCTCAGACGATACACATCATACTGCGTGCTAGTGCTAGGTAAACAAGTGATGTCAACAAAATGGCTATTCAGATAATTTAGGTAAGTACTTTATTTATTTCATAAATACATAATTTTTCTTGAATTTTGCAGACAGTACTTGTATTATTTATATTTTATAGTGGTGGGAAAAAGTCTAGTGCTGGCCTTGAAAGTGACACTTAGAACTTACAGCAAATTTAGAGAAAAATAATACAAGTTGGTATTGTTATTATTTAGAAAGAAATATAGGATTAAAATTTAAATAATTTTAATATACAGTTACTTTATAACAATCTAATTAATTTAATTTATAAATTAACAATAAAACAAGTTCATGTAATTATGTACTTACTTGCTGTATTTTTAAGCAATATGTATATAATAATTTATAATATAATTTTAATTATGTTTTTTAGATTTTTAACATGAGTAAGAAAAGAAGATGCGAATTCAACAATGATCTAAGAAGTGAATTTGCTTTTATTAAAAAAAACAAAAGCGATTACATGGTAAATGTGAGAAATGTAATGGTGAATTTTCTATTTCGCACGGCAAGAAGAAGGATATTTCAAAGCACTTGGAGACACAGAAACATGAAAGATTCTTAAATACTGCTGCATCTTCCTCCAAAATACAGGAATTTTTCGGAAAACAACTTATGGAGACGAAGAAAAGAAATTAGCATTAGCAGAAGGACTTGTCTTTTCATGCTATTAATCACAATCATTCCTTCAGATCTATGGACTGTACATCACAAGTTGTCAAAAAGTTAATCAACAAAACATTTGCCTGTGCTAGAACAAAGTCTGGGGCAATTGTGTGTAATGTGCTTTCCCCATATGCATTTTCAGAATTTAAAAAAATCATAAGGATATAAAGTTATTTCCAACCATTATTAGATTTTTTTATTCGGAAACTGCAATAAAAATTAGAATCTTAGATTTCATTTCTGTGCCCAGTGAAACTTCTGAAATAATTTTCAGTTCCATTATTAATATTTTGGAAAAAACTATTTAAAACATAAAATGATTGCATATTGTGCAGACAAAACGAACACAAATTTTGGGGGGAAAGCGAGAAGAGATACAAATAATATTTTTTATAAATTAAACAAAAACCTTAATCAAAGCATTATTGGTGTTGGTTGTGCAGCCCACATAATACATAACACCATTCAAACAGCTGCTGATTTGTTGCCCGTAGATGTGGAAAATATTGTTATTAAAATATATTCTTATT